>NC_063345.1:58093517-58111379 GCF_021869965.1 Rhincodon typus | reverse complement strand
CTTCATTTTCTGAAGAAGGGTCTAGACCTGAAACGTCAGCTTTCCTGCTCCTCTGATGCTGCTTGGCCTGCTGTATTCATCCAGCTCTACACCTTGTTATAGCATATTGAGTAATGCAGGTTTCATAATACAATGGAGAAGCAAGCTAAACATAGGGGTACAGAGAGAGTCTAAAGAAAGGAATGGGGGCCAAAGACAGTGTATGAGAATAAGTTAGCAATGAATAAAAAGGGAATACAGGTTTTTTTTAACACAATAAAAGGATAGTAAAAGGCAGGGTGGGAACAATTAGTAATCAAGGATACGTTTGAGGTATTAATAAGTACTTTGCAACTGCTTCAGACTGCTAACAATCTGCTGGTAAAGAAGGAGTCAGGATTAATACTGCATAGGATGCAAAGGCATAAGGCAGCTTAAAAAAAAGTTGATAATCTGACGCATCCCAGGACCTTGGGAGACTTTGTAAATTCATCTAAAAGGGTCTGAAAGGTTCATACTTGATTGAGTGCAGTAGGCACTATCACTATGATAATGTCATGTGAATTTGTTCAGAATAAAGACGGAGACACTTCTGGGGCTGGTGTGTTCCTAACAGGCCCTGGAGTAATGTAGGTCATGTAGAAATGATTGCAGCAATCCAATAATAATATCATTTTATATTATTTACTCATCAAGACTCTTCCATTTATTACCAGAAAGGTGGATATCCACATTGAGCCACACTAGATCACTGGTAGAGAATTCCAGTGCCTTTCTTCGAAAGAGCATTGTGGAATCTTAGAAGTGATGCTATATTTCATTCAAACTATGGAACTTCTGCCGCTGCAGCACTTCAGTAGTACTGTTCTACAAATGTCAGTACAGGTTATATGCTCCAGCTCTTGTACAAGGGTGTAAGGGTCTGAAAGGGTTAATGCTGAGGCGGGCATTAAGCAGCACCCAATTGGACTTGGCTGGAAAAGAACAGCTGTGGACCTTGAAAGAGTAAGGTTTAACACTGAGGTCTCCCCTTGTAGATTTGTAACGTTGTCTAACATTCCAGTGTAACTTGAACCAAGTTGCTATCATGCAATAACCTACGTCTTGTTTAAGGAGGAGGGTTTCCTCTCATTAGTGTACAAAGTGGGCATCCTCTACAAAAACAGACAAGGCCCTGTAAATCCCTATCAGGAAAAAGAATTGTGGCAGAAAATAGACCAGATACATCTTGCACCAAAATGAGCTATGGTGAGAATCTATCATACAACACTAGCCTCTAGTTTAGAAAATGGACCCACAACCAACCGATCTGGAAGCATGGATGCGAAGCTATGTATTCTTATCTGTGTGCGCAGGTCAGCATCATTCACACCTTTAAATGGCCAGTAAATGTTGCCATTCCTCCGATTAAAAGCCAATGAAATTGTTGAGATGTTTTAATTTTTCCAGCAGTCTTTGTATTATTGCGGAAATTCTGCATTTAATGTTGATGTTAATTTTTGGTTGAATAACTGAAATAAAAGCTGTCGACAATATTTATTTCGTATCCATGGCAAATATACACAGAATGAACGAGTACACTAGTCACAGACTTATCAACAGGAAACATGCCGTTTGTTCAATTGTACACAAAATTCCATTATTTAGTTCTGAGATGATGTGACTTAACAAAAATAGAGCACGTTAGTGCAACCAATTATATTTATAGTTTTTAATATGAGATCATTTCAATGTGGATGATCCCAGCTCCATGCTGTTTATCAACATCATGCACTGACATTTTTTCTGTGGTTTTGTTTTTAATTGAGCATAATTATATAAAGAAGACTACTTTCCTTAGATAACTTAGACTCCACTATCTACTTACCAGATGTCTTGTAAATGTACAGTCCATTTTATTTTTTTTTGGTAAAGGAAGTTTAAATTTGCTTATTCATGTCAATAGGAACCTAGTTCCTAGAAGCCACACCAACAAAATCTGTCATTTTGGCCCTGAACACTTACCAACATGTTTGCAAATTGTTTCTTCATCATTATTCTTTTGGAATCTAATCAGTTTTATGTGTCAAGTTTTATGTACTTTAAGCAAGGAGGAGTTGCATAGTGGCTCAGTGGTTAGTAGGGCTATCTCACAGTACAAGGGACCTGAGTTCAATGCCAGCCTTGGGTGACTGTGTGGATTTTGCATGTTCATCCTCTGTCTGCATGGGTTTTCTCCCATATTCCAAAGACGCACAGGTTAGGTGGATTGGCCATAGTAAATTGTATGGGGATGTGCAGGTTAGGTGGATTGGCTATGGGAAATGTGGGGTTACGGGGCTAGGGTTGGCAGGAGGAACTGGGTCTGGGTGGGATGCTCTTCGGGCGGTTGTTGTGGACTTGAGAAGCATCTTTCCGCACTGTAGGGATTCTATGAGCCAAATATTCCAAATGGATAAATTATTGGCAGGCTGTGCAGAATTGTAGGTTTACGCCAAGATGTCCCCTCCTAGTTTCTGCCCAGGTAAAGTACTGGCAGTCACGCAGTTTAGGTTCATCCTGGAGAAGAAGGAAGTCATGTTGGAGGTACCCCTGTAGAATGTGGTACCACAGGAACAGATGTGATAGAGATACTGTGAGAATGGAATGGAATCCTTGTACAAAGTGGAGTGTGAGGAAATGTTGTCTAGGTAACAGTAGGAGTTGATTGCTCTGTGATGGTCTGTCTCCAAAAATTGAAATATAACAGTCAAGAAAGGGAAGGGAAGAGTCAGAGATGAAGAAAGTAAAGATTGTGCAGAGGATGAAAATGGGAAGAAAAATTGATTAATTTTGCCAATTCCATACAAGAGCTGGAAGCACTTTATGAATACAAAATTGTTGCTGCTTCATTCTGAATGACAACAGTCATTTCCAAGTATTTCCATTTTATTGTCTAAATCTCATTTCATCCAGTGATCTCCCCGCCTCCACATCCAAGCAAATAGTTCCCCAACCCCCGCACAGTTCGTTTCTACCTCCTGCCAAAAATCCACAAACAGGACTGTCCAGGTACACCCATTGTTTCAGCCTGCTCATGCCCCACAGAACTCCTCTCTTCCTACATTGACTCAGTCTTTTCCGCCCTGGTCCAATCCCTACCCACATACATCCATGATTCATCTGATGCCGGTTTCAAAACTTCCAGTTTACCGGCTCCAGCCACCTCCTCTTTACCATGGATTTGCAATCCCTTTACACGTCTACTCCCCCAGGAGGGTCTTAGGGCTCTCCGCTTCTTCCTGGAGCAAAGACCTGAACCATCCCCACCCACCACCACCCTCCTCCTCCGCTTGGCCAAGCTTGTCCTCACCCTCTTCTCTTTCAAATCCTCTCATTTTCTTCAGGTAAGAGGGGTTGCCATGGGTACCCGCATGGGCCCCAGTTATGCCTGTCTCTTTGTGAGGTACATGGAGCATTCCTTGTTCCAGTCCTATTCCGGCCCCCACCCACAACTCTTTCTCCGATACATCGATGATATCATCGGTGCTGCTTCCCTCTCTCGCCTGGAATTGGAAAACTTCATCAATTTTGCCTCCAATTTCTACCCTGCCCTCACTTTCAGATGGTTTATCTCTGACTCCTCCCTTCCCTTCCTCGACATTTCTGTTTCCATTTCTGGGGAAAGACTGGCCACTAATATCCATTACAAACCCACTGACTCCCACAGTTACCTGGACTATACATCCTCCCACCCTACTTCCTGTAAAGACTCCATCCCATTCTCTCAGTTCCTCCATCTCCATCATATATGTTCAGATGAGGCCAACTTCGACAAGGGAGCCTCTGAAATGTCCATCTTCTTCCTCAACCGAGGATTCCCCAGCTCCGTTGTCCTCAGGGCCCTCAACTAGGTCCGACCCATCTCCCGCACTTCCGCCCTCACCCCTTCTCTTCCCTCCTGCAACAGCGATAGGGTTCCCCTTATCCTCACCTACTATCCCACCAGCATCCACATCCAGAAGATCATCAGATACCAGTTCCGCCACCTCCAGCAAGATGCCACCACAAGACACATATTCCCCTCCCCTCCCTTGTCCGCCTTCTGCAGGGACCGTTCCCTCCGGGACACCTTGGTCCACACTTCCTTCACTCCCAAAACCTCCCCACAGGCCTACGGCACCTTCCCCTGTAACCGGCGAAGGTGCAACACCTGCCCATTTACCTCCTCCCTCCCCAGTATCCAAGGGCCCAAACATACCTTCCAGGTGGAGCAACACCTCACCTGCACTTCACACTGCATTCGCTGCTCACAATGTGGTCTCCTCTACATTGGGGAAACGAAGCGTAGACTTGGCGACCGCTTCGCAGAATATCTACGTTCTGCTCGCAAAAAAGACCCTGAACTACCTGTTGCCTGCTACTTCAATGCACCCCCCTGCTCCCTGGCCAATATCTCTGTCTCTGGCTTGCTACAGTGTTCCAGTGAAGCCCAACGCAAGCTGGAGGATCAATACCTCATTTTCCACTTGGGGACCCTACAGCCCTCCGGACTCAATATTGAGTTCAATAATTTTAGGGCCTAAACTCTCCCATGTCCCAGACCCCACCCCACACACCAGGCCTTGTTACCACATAGCCTGCCATTACATACCTCCTGTTGTTAATCACTAACACTCCCCATTAACAACTACTCACCCTCCAAGCCTGATCGTTAGCAACCCTTTGTCTGTCCAACTGTCTTTCCCTCTCTTTGGGTTCTATCCTATCGTTTACTGCCTACCCCATTCCCCACCTCCCCATTTTCTGCATATAAACTGACATTTTCCCAGCCACCATCAGTTCTGAGGAAAGGTCACCGGACCCGAAACGCTAACTCTGTTTTCTCCTCCACAGATGCTGCCGGACCTGCTGAGCTTTTCCAGCGACTTCTGTTTTCGTGCCTGACTTACAGCATCCGCAGTTCTTTCGGTTTCTATTTCAATTTTGTATTGTTTCCTTTTGCAATTTTATTTTCATCCTGGTACCTTCGGGACGAGAACCAGATTCGCCTCAAGAAATTAAACCAGTCTGTTTGACGCTCAACAAGTGGCATAATTGTGACATGTGCCAGGGAGACATTGTTATGTAAATTGCACCTTGTACAATTAGCTGTTTACAATTGCTCATTGACTGCAATGGGCTGTCACAACATGGTGACAGTCAGATTATCTCTAGAGCTATTAGCTGAGCAGTGGTCCACCTCTGATACTACATTAGGATGGTCAGTTGTTCATCAGCATTTCAATACATTTGGGACATGCATTCCCAGGCACTTTGCCTGTTTGACCAGTCCTTTCAAAATCAGTCGAGAAAGGGAGAGATGGACGCACAGAAACCTCTGCTGTGTGATGGTTGATTAAAAGAAAAGTACGAAGTTTGGCAGTGAACCGTGCTGAAGTTGGAAGAAAGAATCATTGAATGATGTGGAACAAAGTACACAACTGAAGCCCTCAACATCACTGTATTCAAATATTCAAACATCCAAACTTTTATGTGAAAACAAGATCAGTGGGAAGGTGACAGATTCTGTCTTTCCTGCTGTTTCCCAACCTTTCGTCAAGTCTACAGATCCCACTCTGAAATTTTCTCTGCATGATTGTGGGCCCCTTTTTCTAGCATCCCAGGAGCCTTGACCCCATGTGGGCAGTTAAGCGTCAACCACCTCATGTTGGTCTGGAGTCACATGTAGGCCAGACCAGGTAAGGCCAACAATTTTCTTCTTTAAAGGGTATTAGTGAACCAGATGCGTTTCCACTCCAATGTGTGGAACTTCTGTGCAACCACCACTAAACACTTACTTGGGAGTGCACAACATACTTAGAAAGCTGCCATGACGCTTTCTTCCTCTGGGAGTTCACCCTCCCTGATATTTTTGTCCCTGGAAACAGACTTACTAGCTGGTTGCTTGGATAAAAGCAATGCCAATTTAAAACATTCCAACAGTCCATCCTTCTAACAATGGAAAAGCCACAAGCCCAATCTCAATGACACCAGCATAAAGCAGTCCTGAAAATAACCAAACCTGCCTTTCTCTGCATTGCTCAATGTTATTCAGTCATCTTGGAGCTATCTGGGAGATCTCCATGTTCTCATCTTTGATGGCCACGCACACAAAGACTTCACTAGTGTCAAGAGTTTCCTTGAGAGTTGAGACAGAGCTGCAAAACAATATCAATACCTCCACCTTGTGATTTCTCTTGCCCTGAAGGAAAGGAAAGGCTATGTTTATGGGTGAGGGTCATGGCATATGTTGATGCATGGTTGAAGAGCATTTACCATTGGAAGGTATGAAAGGAAGGCTGACATTACATAAGCATAAGGGTTGATATCAGAGACAACAAGGTGCAGGGCTGGATGAACACAGCAGGCCAAGCAGCATCATAGGAGCAGAGAGGCTGACGTTTCGGGCCTAGACATCAGTGTTGGATGGCAAGATGGGGATGTGAGGAAATGCATGGTATGACAGGGGTGAATACACTGACAAGTCTGCAATGGTGGCGTGCTGGAACATAGGCAGAAAGACTGACAGAGATAACAGGCACACCAGGACAAATGTGCCACTGTACTCACATTGTCTACCTTTTTTGTCTTTGAGTCTGACCAATGCTGTCGACCTCATAGGAACAAACATAGGAATGTTAAAAGGCTGGAACTTGCGAACTTGAATAGGCTGCTTAGTTCCTCAGGCCTGTTATGTCATATACTTAGACCATAGGTGACCTGCAACCTAATTCCACTACCTCACATTTCTTAAAATCTTTAGCAAAAGTCTAACAATCACAGGTTGCAAATTGAAAATTCTTGCATCAAGTGCAGATTGCAAAAGAGAGCTCCAAGTTACTTCCACCCTTTGTGCATAGGTGTGCTTCCTTATTTTTTTTCCGAAATGTTGGCCTCGGGTTTTGATACTATCCCTTAATCCTGCACTCCCAAACAATCAGAAATAATTTCTCTCAGTCTACCCTATCTGTTCCTCTTAATATATTGGAAACTTACCCCTCTTAACCTTCAATATTCCAGGGAATACAACCCTAATTTGTGAAACCTGTTCTTTAAATTGAACACAGTGGACTAGCGTACAAGCCATCAACTATTTCAGTTCAGAAGCAAATTACTGCAGATGCTGGAATCTGTACTGAAAACAAAAAAAATGCTGGAGATCACAACAGTTCAGGCAGCATCCATAGAGAGACAGCAAGCTAACGTTTTGAGTCAAGATGACTCTTAGCTTGCTCTCTCCATGCATGCTGCCTGACCTGCTGTGATTTCCAGCATTTTTTTGTTTCCAGCCATTTCAGTTTGGTTGCCGGCCTTCTTCCCTTTTTTTTAATCCAAAAATTCGGCCCCCACTTTTCATTGCTAATAAAGAATTTTCCATGATGAAACAAAGAACTGCGGATACTGCGGGTCTCAAATAAAAGCAGAAAATTGCTGGAGAAGCTCAGCAGGTCTGACTGCAACTGTGCAGAGAAAGCAGAGTCAATGTTTTGAGTCCAGTGACCCAAACTTCAGAAACGCTGTCATGTGTATTTAGGAATTTTCATACACTGCTTGGAGGGTTACACAACAGTCCTCAGCAGAGCACATTCATTGATAGTAGACCACTTAACTTGCCTGATCTCAAGGCACTTGAGGGGAAGGTTTTCCAAGTAAAATGCATTGAGACCACTGGGAAATTAGTAAGGGAGTACTAAGTGGATCCTTGCCAGCCAAGCATAGTTTCGTTTCCTCTTCTCACTTCCATTTAACGATTAATCAACTGTTAAAGAGCTGCCACATCTGCCCTTCTGCTGCCAGGAACAATCTAGGGCATTTCACAGCCACTTTATTCCAATGTACTCTCTCTTCTTCCTCCGGGTTTCTCTGAAGGTGACATTACTGACACGGTGCAGCTGCAGGAAGTAGTCCTGTCGCATAGGAACCCCATCGAGAACTCCAGACTCACAAGCACAGTAACCTCCACTTTAGGACAATCAGATGGAAAGGAATCAGCAGGAAGCATCTGGTGAGCAACCGAGCAACAAAGGGGAGGAGCTGTTGGAGCTGGCAGGAGAACAGCTGCAGCAGGATGAGGCAAAGGGGAAGGCTGGTTAACCTTTTTCCCAAGCTGTATTGTGAATCAGCTGAATCGCTTCATGGAGACTTTGACGAATCTCTAAAGCTGTCTGCATGGCATGGCCAGTCATCAGTTTAAGTCTATAGGAAGGCTTGTGAACTCTGATGCAGTCTCCAAGAACTGATGCAGTTTTACTTGTCAACACTGTTGCAGTTAATCATTTTGGCTCCAAGGTGCAGTCCTGATGAGAGGCCCAGGCCCGAAACATTGACTTTCTTGCTCCCCTGATGCTGCCTGGCTTGTTGAGTTCCTCCAGCTCCATACTGTGCTGTCTCTGACTCCAGCATCTGCAGTTCTTGCTATCTCCTGCAGAATGTTTTCACATTCGGCCTACAATCTGTGGGGGATTTGATAAGACACACTAGTTATCAGGCTTCATGCAGTTCATTAATCATCAAAGATCCTGATCATTATACCCAATAATGGGTGTATAGCATTAAGCAAAGATACATGAACGCCTGATTTTGCAAGAAGACCTTTTATCTTTCCTAGCAAATCCATCAAAGGACTAAAAGCAGGTGGTGAATGTTACATTGTCATGGTAACCCACTTGAACCAAGTGAGGTATCATGGGTAGATTCACTACCACCAATCTGTCTTACTGGACTTGGTCACACTAACTGATATGATGAGGAGAAAGATGGCCACATGATAGATGATAGCTTGGTCTTAGTTAAAAACAGTATGTTCATAGCATATTAGTTAGTAGCTATCTCGGGACAGTGACTTGAAAGAAATTCTGGGATTTTCACATTAATCTTTTCTGACTGATTAAAGATTTAACAGCCATCTTAGGTTTGTTCAATACATTTGCATCAGTTCTATGACCCTTTGATCCTTTGCTTATAAATTATGAGTCTGATCCCACCTCTCTCACTGACACCTGAAGAAGGAGCAAGACGCTGAAAGCTTGCGTCTTCAAATAAACCTATTGGACTATAACCTGGTGTCATGTGATTTTTGACTTTGTCCATCCCAGTCCAACACCGGCACCTCCATGTCAAAACACAAACAGGACGGTCCCTACTCATTCTCATGGCCTGGCAGGAAAGTTAGTAAAAATCACTGGGTCCCTTCTTTCATGGCAATGTACAGCAATGTCTAACAATCAGTTATGAGATCTTCTGTCTGTTCAGTGATTCCCGACCATCATATGGAAGTTTTAGCTCTAGCTCCAGGTGACCTTGATATTCTTGTCAAGGATATTGACTTATCGTGAGGGAGGAATAATGGGTCTGTCAGCACAAAACAATAAATCATCAACAATAACGAAATGTTGTCCGTGGTCAAAATAGAATTTCATAATTTAAGCCACTAACTTTCGTTTTTGGCCAGTCTTCTATAAAATATTGACCGGTGGTGAAACATTCAGGATCTTTTCTTTCCTGAAGAAAAAACATACCAGGCCCAAAATGTTAACTCTGCCTTTTTTCTCTCCACAGATGCAGCCAGACCTATTGGATGTCTCCAGCATTTTTATTTATTCATTCGTGGGATGTGGGTATTGCTGGCTGAGCCAGCATTTATTACCCATCCCCAATTGCCCTTGAGAAGATAGTGGTGAGCTGCCTTCTTGAATCACTGCAGCGCATGTCACCACAATGCCATTAGGGAGGGAATTCCAGGATTTTGACCCAGTGATGGCGAAGGAATGGCAATACATTTCCGAGTCAGGATGGTGAGCGGCTTGGAGGGGAACTTCCAGTTGGCTGGTGTTCTCATGTTTCAGCTGCCCTTGTCCTTACTGGACAGAAGTGGTTATGGATTTGGAGTGTGCTATCTAAAGATCTTTGGTGTATTTCTGCAGTGCATCTTGTAGATCGTACACAATGCTGCTACTGAGCATTGGTGATGGAGGGAGCGGATGCTTGTGGATGTGATACCAATCAAGTGGGCTGCTTTGTCCTATATGGTGTCAAGCTTCTCGAGTGTCATTCAAGCTGCACCTATTAAGGCAAGTGGGGAGCATTCCATCACACTCATGACTTGTGCCTTGTAGATGGTGGATAGGCTCTGGGGAGGCAGGAAGTGAGTTTCTCACTGCAGTATTCCTAGCCTCTGACTTGGTCTTGTGACTGTGTTTATGTGGGGAGTCCAAATGAGTTTTGGGTCAATGGTAACCCCCTGGGATTATGATAGTAGGGGATTCAGTTTGGCAACACCACTGAATATCGGGGGCAGTGGTTAGACTGTCTCTCATTGGAGATGGTCGTTGCCTGGCAAATGTGTGGTGCAAATATCACTTACAACTTGTCAGCCCAAGCCTGGATATTGTCCAGGTTTTGATGTATTTGAACATGAACTGTTTCAGTATCTAGAGAGTCGGAAATGGTGCTGAACATTGTGTAATCAGCAGTGAACGTCCCCACTTCTGACTTTATGATGGAGGTTTGGTTGGTACCCTGAGGAACTCCTGCAGAGATGTCCTGGAGCTGAAATGACTGACCTTCAACAACCACAACCATCTTCCTATGTGCCAGGTATAACTCAACCAGTGGAGAGTTTGCCCTCAGTAACCATTGATTACAGTTTTGCTAGGGAATGAATGGGTATCAGTGGGCTTTCTCTCTATGTTCGAACAACCAGTGTAAAGTAGTCAACAGTTGAATTAGAGAGGGTATCTGTTGATATCTCAAACCTTTCTAGCTTGTATTGGTCTTGCATGCAAATCTCATGAGATGAAGACAAACTTGTATCTGCAGAAGCATTTTTGCGAATTCATTTTCACTCAACAGTGAGGTTAGCAGTTTATGACCAGTTTCTAGAAGAAGTGTCAGGTCCATTATGTAATCTGAAAATCTCTCACAGGTCCACATAACTAAGACAGTTTCCTGTTCAATAACTGCATGTCATGTCTCTGTATGTGTTAGTACATCAGTTGCTCTTGGAAGAGAACTGCTCCAATAGATCTTGCTGAGGTATCCGCAGAAATAAAAGTCAGAGTAAAGACTATGTGAAGGTCAAGACGACATTGATCTTCTGAAAGGCTTTTTTCTTGATGTGTGTCTATGCCATGCTTGAAACAATTAAAGTATCTCAAGGATTCAGTAATAGGTGCCAAGTGAAGTAAACATTTCACTGATGTCTGATGTGAAAATGTCTGATGAAGAGTCACCAGACTCAAATATTAACTCTGCTTTCTCCCCACAGATGTTGTCACACCTGGTGAGTTTCTGCAGCAATTTCTACTTTTGTTTGTTTCAGATCTTCAGGATATGTCGTTTTTTCTTGTTTTATAAAAAAATTGCTGACTGGTTAACCGTTCTCTGAAAACATTGCAAATCATGCAGTGACTTTAGAGCATGAAGATATTTAAGTGACCTTGTTTACTTGATTTAATGCCATTCTTGTTGATGATATGTGCTGGAAATCAGATAGTCCTCAACAAACACATATATTTTGCTCAGGGTAATCCTGCTGCCTGCAGTCTTTTCAAAATTGTATGTACTCTCTGGTTTTGAATTTCAATCAGTTCTTCATGGAATGGGAGATCGTTCATAGGCACTATGGACCATTATCACTGTTCAGTCCTTGCAGGATGCTATATATCATACGCTGGACATCCTCTGGAGCTGAGGCAATTCCAAATGCTATCCTGTTGAAATAATATCACCCAAAGGGCACGATGAATGTGGGACACAGTTTGGAATTCTCACCTAACGGCGCCTTTCAGGATCCACTTAAGCTTAAATGAAGAGCTTACTGTTAGAGAATTGGGAGCTTTCATCCATAGTCATCACGGGGTAGATTTCTCTATCTAGTGTCTGACTGAGATGTGTAACATCAAAACATATTCTGGTAGAATGCTTCAGTTTTGGTCCAATGACCATGCTTGA
The DNA here is from genome assembly GCF_021869965.1 of Rhincodon typus. Taxonomy (NCBI): domain Eukaryota; kingdom Metazoa; phylum Chordata; class Chondrichthyes; order Orectolobiformes; family Rhincodontidae; genus Rhincodon; species Rhincodon typus. The sequence continues at coordinate 58,099,448 of NC_063345.1, read as the reverse complement.
ACACCATTGAGATGGCCCATGTCACCTGTGAGACAATGACTACGTTGGTTCATCTCCTGAAAATGTGGTTTGCTGGTCATCCAGATGGTGGCAGAGTATGGCTCCTGAGCCAGGGCTCATCTGCTTTTCTTTTCTTTATCCTTACGTCTTGTCCTGAGCCGAGACAGCGTCGGCAATGGCGAAGAGCCCCAGTGCAGACTCAAGTGGGCCCAGCTCAGATTACATGGCGTTGGCGTGTGAGCTCCCGCTCACGGGAACCTGGCATCGGAATCAGCGGCTGCTATATCAGTGGAGGCAACGTCGGCGAGGTAGGCCCAGCACGGAAAGATGGCGCCTGAGGATCGGCAACTTCGTTGTTGGTTGGGTCCAGTGCTGGTGGCAACAGAATGGTGACGAAAAGGCATCACATCAACATTAACACATTGGGCCCAGCAGCAAGAAATGCAACTCTGACATGGGTCAGTCCGGCACAGCTGGCTGCAAAGCGGTGGTGGAGATAAATCAGCCAAGCAGCGAAAGATGGTGCCTGAAGAGTGCCAACTTCAATGTTGCTTGGGTCCAGTGTAGACAGCGGCAAGGCAGTGGAGGAGGGATGGCGACACAGACATCGTTGATGTTGAGCTGGCTCAGGACTGATGGACTCTCTTTAAGCTATATCTTTCTCTTTTTTGCTTATTCTTAAAACTACTCAATATGGCGCCAAATCGCCGTGATAGTGGAAAAGCTTTTCACTGTATTTTACTGCTTTTCTCACTGTAAAATATACATGACAATAATAAAAAAAACATTCAAAATCATTCATTCCTTTAAAGGATGAGGAATCTTCCAATGTGCGCTGACACAGTGATTTAGCATCTTTTCCCAACATGATGCTATATTGTGGGTTATGTTTCCCAAAACCAGTGACAAGTTCAGAGTGTCCTTGTTCAAAAAGACTCTTTCCTTGCTTTGTGAGCTCTTGTACTTGGCACAATCAGTGCAGAGAAAAACATGTTTTCTCACTCAACATTGAGCTCTCTGATAATGGATGAGGTGTACCTTTTCTGAATAACGTTAATCTTTAAGCCCCAAATGTGCTGTTAAATTCACTGTAATTTTGGAAGTTGTTCCATCTAACCTATGTAGTATTAAGCCAGGCTGTTACAACCATTTTCATTTCTACCAACTGTTTTTCAGATAAATAACTATTTGCTCTGGTGTCAGGTTGAAATGAGTTGAATGACCATTACCCTGCATGATCTGTGTCATATCTGGTCCAGATGAGCCATCTATTACCCTAAATGAATATTGATTCATATCTTTCAAAGATGCCATATTATCATATAATGGTATGTGTTCTATCGAAGATATATTTTGGCATTCTGGATTATCTTCCAAAGATGATTGCAGTAAGATGTTAACCTCTTTGTGCAAGCAAGCATTACAAGTTATATGACTGAATGGTTGTTTTTAACATTCTCTGGAAATGGTCCACTTTCTTACAAAAGTTGCATTGGCGTAATAAAGCTGGTCATTGTTTCTGTTTGTGTGCTTTTTTTTAATCCATATCTGGAATAATAATCTCCAGCATTAAAGGATTTAACAATTTTTTTTGCATTGGTCTATGATGTGATGTTTTGGTGTTTTTGTACCTTAAAAAGTTGACCAAGTCTGAAGATCTTCTTGAACTAGTTTGGTTTTCCATTCCAATCAGTCTCATGTTGTTTGAGGTTTTCAGTACCTGCCCCTATCTGGATAGATTGTCCAATGAGATCATTTTTTGATTGTATGAAATCTGAAAGAGATGTATCAGAAAATACAGTTACAATTTTGTCATTAACAGTTTTTGTTGTAAATCAACATATTCATAAAATTCTGACAATGTGTGAAGATCATAAAGACATCAACAGGTTCTCTAGGTAATTGTAATACTCTCTTCCAATCTTTTCCATCATGCAGAAGATACAGAAGGTTGAAAACAAGCACCAACAAGTTCAAGAACAGCTTCTTCCCTGCTGCGCTGAATGGACCTCTCTAATTTCAAATCTAATGGTGACCTTGCTTTTGTGCACCTCCTGTGCGGTTGTAACCTTGTATGCCTCGCTCCGTCCAAGCACCCTCTGATCTGTACGTCCTTGTTTGCCATGATCTGCCTGTACTGCTCACAAAATAAAACTTTTCGCTGTACTTAGGTACATGTGACAACAATAAATCAAATCAAATCGAATCAAATCCTTCTATTAAATCTTACTCATTCCATTTTACAATTAGTACTTGATTTAAAATCATTTTCAAGTGCTTTCACAATGTGATCAAAGACTTCTGTCTGTTCTGTTAGATCCTGCTTTTTAAAAATATGACCTGCAAATGGATCCACAAAGGAAAGAAATGTGTTCACTTATTCTTCTCTGGGCTTTTTCTATAATCCTGAAGCAATTGTTTCTTTTGTAAAGTGGAATTTAATTTCCTGCATGAATCATTTGTGCTTTTAAATTAGCTTAGATGTTGATTATCTCAGATTTCAACTACTATTGTTTCTTTTATTTAAATGTTTTATTTGAAAGCTGTTGCAGAAATTTATTTAATTCTTTATAGATGTAACTGCTTTTGCTGTTCAATGTTTTAAATTTAAAACTACATCAAAAGTATTAAATAACGAATTTTCTACAGCAGTTTTTTAAACTTTTGCAATTATTTTCTATAGTTAGTTGATAATGAAAATGAATTGCTTTGGCAGAAATAAGCTTTGTTGTTGAAGTTGAATATCTTTTATTTATGTTTTCACATCTCCTTTTCAAAATTTCTTGTTTAATTACTGTTAATTAACGTTGAAAAACTGAATGTTCTAGAATTATCCTCGTGTACTTGTTAAAATAATTTTCAAGTGTTTAAAGACCATTGAAATTGAATTGAATTAGCTTTATTGTCTTTAACTTGAAGAAATGTTATATTTTAACAGTGTTACAATATGGAGAAAAACCTGTTTTATTACACCATTTTACCTTTCGTCTTTGAGCTTTTCATGTGGTTTTCTTAGTATATTCACTTTTTCACAAAGATCTTTTCTCACAGCTTTTCTCAATATTTTTCTAAACTGTAGTGGTGCTCGTTTTCTTAATTATAGCATTTAGATTACTTCTTTCGGTCTCTCAGCCCAGAATTTCTCCATAAATACAACATGTTTCACCTTTTCAGTTGTCCAATATTGACGGCTGTATCCTGGGATTATGACTTGAATTTTAAACTCTTGCAATTTTCATGAGACTTTCCTTGATCTTCACAAGCTTTTTTTTCACTGTTTCCAGCTGATTTGAGCTTTCCCACTCAGGTTTAATGTTGCTTATGACCCTTGCAGCCTTTCTTACTGCTGGACACTGCTCGTTGTACTTTTGAATAGTGCATTCGCAGAAGCTGACAGGCTCTGTGTATTTTTGAGCCGCTGAACATTGAAAGATAGAGTCTTAGAGTCAATGAGAAGTACAGCATGGAAACAGACCCTTTAGTCCAACTCGTCCATGCCAACCAGATATTCTAAATTAATCTAGTCCCATTTGCCAGCATTTGGCCCATATCCCTTTAAACCCTTCCTATTCATATACCCATCCAAATGCCTTTCAAATGTTGTAATTGTACCTGCCTCCACCACCTCCTCTGGCAGCTCATAACATGCATCACCCTCTACATGAAAAAGATGCCTCTTAGGCCCCTTTTAAATCTTTCCCCTCTCACCTTAAACCTATACCCTCTAGCTTTGAACTCCTCTACCCTGGGTCTTCCAAAAGTGGCCTAACCAATGTCCTGCACAGCTGCAACATGTACACTAAGTTTTCTGTTTGGATTTTTTAATGTTTTTTGCTCCTTGAATGGATTTTTTTTTGCATGACTGAACATGTGTTCAGGCTGGCATTGTATGGTCAAAATTCACATTTTTATTCATCACCTTATATATAACAGCATTCGCCGCTACCATCTTAACGTTATCATGGCCAACTAGCTGAACCATCTGGGATGTTTTGGGTCATTTCACTGCCACAAATCCTTCTTACTGGTATTAGTGTAAGATACCACGTGAGGAAGGTTGCCCACAGAATGTCTGATTTAGAAGATAGGCTCAGTATTAGCGAAACAGAATATGTTTCTGGTTTTAGCTATGGATTTTGGTCCCCTGATTTATTATTTCATTGGAGGCAATTCAGAGAAGGTTCACTAGATGGTCCCTGATATGGAGGAAATGTCTTATGAGCAAAGGTTAAACAGGTTGGGACTCTACTCATCTGAATTTAGAAGAATGAGAGGTGATCTCATTGAAACAAATAGGACTCTGAAGGTGCTTGACAGCGAAGATGTTTCCCCTCACAGGAGAATCTAGGACCAGAGGGCATAGTCTCAGAATGTAGGAACACCAATTCAAACTTAAGATGAGGAGGAATTTCTTCTCTCAGAAGATCGTGAGTCTTTGGAACTCCTTGCGACGAAGCGCTGCAGGGCAGAGATATAATATATATTTAAGGCTGAGATAGATAGATTAGAGTCATAGAGTCATACAGCACAGAAACAGACCCTTTGGTCCAACTCATTCAAGTCAACCACGTTTCCTAAACTAACCCCTAGTCCCATTTACCTGCATTTGGCCCATATCCCTCAAAACCTTTCCTCTTCATGTACCTATGGGAGAACCAATCAAAGGTAAAGTCACCGCAGTCTTATCAAACCATAGGGCTGCTCCCTCATCAGAGAGAGATGACTTGTGATGGTTTAACCTGAGGGTCACCAAACCTCTGGCAAGGAGGAGAGGTTTAGAAGGAGAGTCCTCCATAGTAACTTCAGCCAGTGCAGGAATTGAACCCATACTGTTGGTGTCACTCTTCATTACAAAACCAGCCAACAGAGTACTTTCTGGAGACCACTGCCTACACTCTGATGGTTGGGGATTACATGACGTAAGTTAACCTCCTCAGTTCCTAACTGCCTCGTGCATCAAAGAACAGCAGCTGTGGACTGGAAGAGGCAGGTAGAGACTAGCAGCCAGATTTGCCAAGTTGATGGCTGACATAACAGGACCAGCAGGTGATGTGGCTAAAACCTAGCGCAAATAAGTCAGCAGGTCTCCCTTAGGGGCATCAAAATGCCTTTACACGTCTTTCCCTCACTGAAGTGTTATGTAGAAACAGATGAGATTCCGAGTGGGGATTCTGAAAGAACAGTTCAGATACACAAAGTGAATCAGTGTTATCACTGCAGAAATGGATATAACGTATTGTAAGATTCCACACTGGTAAGTCAACAACTGTTGAAACCTAATAACAAAATGACAGAAACCCGATGACCTTGTGAACTCTCTCAGTTTAAACTTGTGGAAGAAGGAGTCAAGGTAAAATCCATGCCCTGTGTTGGTAATAATTAATACACTGCACTGAATTCAATCCAAGATGCCTTTTCAGAAAAAACACTGAATAAATGTGTAACTGACATGTATAATCAACAGATGTTGACTTGGATTTGGAAAAGAAATTCATGCGTGACAAGACTTATGGCATATTTTGAACAAGCAACATAGAGACAACATCCTGCAACTTTGGCTTGATAAAGCCATAAATGTCTGGGAATTTCACCATATGTGGCACATTAATCTATTAAACGCCAGGTTAGTACTATAGCAGTGTCCGAGCTGTTGTATGCATATCTGAGCAGGTGTCTATGTGTGTGTCTGAGCTGGTGTCTGTGTGTGTGACTCTGAGCTGGTGTCTGTGTGTGTGTGGGCTGGTGTCTGTGTGTGTGAGGTGGTGTCTGTGTGTCTGAGCAGGTGTCTGTGTGTGAATCTGAGCTGGTGTCTGTGTGTCTGAGCTGGTGTCTGTGTGTGTGTCAGCTGGTGTCTGAGTTGGTGTCTGTGTGTGTGTGGGCTGGGGTCTGTCTGTCAGTCTGAGCTGGTGTCTGTGTGTGTGTGTGAGCTGG
>NC_063345.1:58049801-58068517 GCF_021869965.1 Rhincodon typus | reverse complement strand
GGGTCTGAGCTGGTGTCTGTGTGTGTCTGAGCAGGTATCTGTGTGTGAGCAGGTGTCTGTGTGTGTGTGTGAGCTGGTGTCTGTGTGTGTCTGAGCTGGTATCTGTGTGTATGAGCTGGTGTCTGTGTGTGAGTCTGAGCTGGTGTCTGTGTGTGAGTCTGAGCTGGTGTCTGTGTGTATGTATGAGCTAGTGTCTGTGTGTGAGTCTGAGCTGGTGTCTGCGTGTGAGTTGAGCTGGTGTCTGCGTGTGAGTCTGAGCTGGTGTCTGTGTGTCTGAGCTGGTGTCTGTGTGGGTGTCCGAGCTGGTATCTGTGTGTGAGTCTGAGCTGGTGTCTGTGTGTGTGAGCTGGTGTCTGTGTGTGAGTCTGAGCTGGTGTCTGTTCGCCTCAGTGCTGGTGACCGAGTGACTGGTCAAATAATGGGGCCTCTTCATATTTCTGAGTTGTTTTCCTTTTACTTTTTCTTGTGTTGGCTTTGCCTTGACAGGAGGCACGTTTTAAATCTGAACCATGGTTGCTTTGTGGGTTGCTCAGGTTAGAAATCAAGCGGTCTGTATTTGCAGCATTCTCAAAGTGACAGCAGGATGAGTGTACGCCAGGAACAGAGAAAGGTGACACGCGGTTCCTGCCTTCTGTAATATTGTGAGTGACAGCAGATGCCGTTGATTCCTGTCCTGCTGGCCCTATGATGGAAGTATTCACGTTCTCTAGAGGAGTCAGGAAAGATAAACTTCCCCATCCTCCAACGGATCTGCTCATCGACTGTGTGCTCCGTTGATCTCCATGACAGAGGAGTGAACAGGATTGTTTCTTCAGCATTGAACTTGGGTGATGTTGGAAGTCCATGGACAGCATAGAAGAGCCTTCTTTAAAACTCTGTGCATTATGTTTATATAGCCCCGTCAACATGATGAAACTATCCCAGAGTGCCTCATGGGACCATTTGCCAATAAAGCATGACAACAAGTCACACGAGCAGATATTAGGTTAAATGCCCCGAGCTTGATCAAAGCTCGATTTGTAGAGTGTCTGAAAGAGACCGAGAGAAGATGTGAGGACTGTGACCCAGAGCTTGGGCCCAAAGTAACAGCAGGAGCAGTAACCAATGGTGCAGCAGTGACAATTAGCAATGCACAAGATGCCAGAATCCAAGAAGTGCTGATATCTTGGGGGGTGCGGGAGTTGGAGGCAAGGGTGAGCAGAGACGAGCAGAGTAGATATCATGAAAGGAAGACACTGGCATAGTGGTAATATCACCGGACTAGTAGTAGGTTAATGATCTGGAGACGTGAAGCCCACCATTGGAGACTAGGTACTGAATTCATTTTTAAAAACCCTGGAAACGAAAACTATTTCAACGATGGCCATGGAACCAGTGTCAGTTTGATGGGTGAAAGTATGGGATCCATGTCTGCTGGACACTTGGACATTGAAGGAACAAATACATGAAGCGGCTATTGCAAAGTCCAGCTATATCTAATTTGCAATCTCTCATCACCCCTTTGCTATACATGCAGAGTGAAGGTGCTGAGACGTCAGGTACTGGCTGAAGGTGATTTATGACATACCATCAGTGCTTGTCAGTTGAATATTGAAATCTTCAATGATGTTGAAGTGAGCAGCAATGATATTACAAAAGGCCAATTTTGTCTGGACGGGAATCACCGTCAGGCAATTCCAAGGGTTTGTCATTTATCGTGTAAGTATAAGGATGGTATGTACTGAATGCAGTGAAAAGGTGAAGGTTCGATGTGGATCTGGGGTAGGTAGGGTGTTGGAATACAGCAAACACTCCCTTCTTATTGGCATCGGTCACTCAGTTAGTGCAGCACCTTCACCAAGTTGCTACTCGTGCTGAGGCTGACTGTGGATGGATCATGGAGACGTGTCCCTGCTTATAAGGTGGCAGCTTATCTCACTACATTGAGGAATGTGCTCACCGCTCATCTGCCAGCGAAGGGTAGTCTAAGATCTAAGAACCTCTTTCACCACTTCCGATGCTGATGTTGGTAATTTCCAGCAAGTGCCCTGGCAGCTGTTGCTGGGAATTTGGTCACTGTCCTTCCTAAGAAGGTGAGGGTGGATGCAGGAGGATGAGGGCTAACAGCAAGCCTGGGAGCAGCAAGGTGCTGTCACGGTGAACGAAGAGTACCTAGCTTCAGGAGAGGCCACAGCTGCAGGGCCTCTCAGGATATATGGGACGCACAAGAGGCCCAGCCTTGATTCCATTTCCTGGGGATGATTGAGGCACAGACTCAATGCAGACTCTGTATCCCTTGGAGCACAGACAGCATTGTGCCATTAACTGTGCACACTGAGGAGATCCATATGTTAACACTGTGAAATCCATCAACAGGAAGGACATCTGTTCTATCAATATTCAGGTGATCGGCAATCACCGTTACCACTTCCTGACAGTGTGTGCCCACTACCCTGGCAGCTGCTATTACTCCAACGCCCTGAAGTACTCTCATATACCTGATGCCTGACAAGGGTCGGGGGAGGTCAACGGCTACCCACCATGACGATGGCTCATGGCACCATTGCACAAGCCCCCAGTTGATGTGGTGCCTAAGTTTCATGCTGCCCATGTCTGAATCAATGCCATGGTGGAGGAGGAGACAGGGCAGCTGAACTTGGACTTGTGTGGTGGTCTCTTGTATAGACCGCACTGCATCGTCATAGCGTGCCATACTCTGCACAATTGGAATAGGCATCGAGATGAGGTGCTGAATCCCGGGGGAAAGTGAGCAGTCTTCCAAGGAAGAGGATGAGGACATTGGAAAGCAGGGCATTGTCCTTTCACTAAGAGAGCTCAGCTGTGCCAAGTGTTATAAGCAAGGCATAACCTCATTAATACCTGCTTCAATAGACAGGAGCTGAAAGCAGCAGGCAATTGTGGACTGTGAAATATTTGCGCTAATGGTGCTGAAATCTGGTTTGCATTGTCAGGATGAACTTTAGCCTGTATTAGTTTTGTTTGTGTTTGCATTACTGGCCGTAAATAAAAGCTCACATTAGGAATTGTCAGCTCACTTGCCAGTGTGTAATGTGACTTTGTCGCTTTGTGCTATTATGTTGCCAGTGAGGGGCAGCGCTAAGTTCCCAGCTCTTGACTAAGTGCACAATGGCCTTTCAAGGTGGGAGGGATACAGTCGTTCAGCGAATATCCACTGAGTGGTGAGCTGTTTCGGCAATGGCACATGGCTTTGATGAGGTATTGGACATGACAGACACCATAGGTTCAGGATAGCCTGCTAATAGGTTGAGTTTGATAACATACAGTGGAAAAAAACTCATGAGGCTTCGCAACGGAAATCCATCTAAAAAAATTCAACCCAACTCGGACTTAGCCAAAATGATAAAATTCAGTTGGGTAGTGTTTTTGAAGCTTGGAGGACAGAGGGGCACTGCTGGAGCGTCTTGGTCCAATGCTACAATGATGGAGATGAAATAGGCACATAAAAAATTCATGGCCCTTACCTCAATTTACTTGGGCACAGGCAGGTCATGAGTCACAAATCTCCTGCACAAAAACCATCCCGATGCATCAAGACCTACCCTCCATTTTGCCAAAAACAATGTCGAAAAGAGATTTATAAGCATGATACCAGATGTGAAAGATTATAACTACTCACAAAAAATGAACAAGCTGATGCTCTTCTCTCGAGTGAACAAAAGACTGAGGAGTATTGGAAGACTTCATTTGGTAGGTTAAGCACTAAGATGTTTCCACCAGCAGGGAAGTCCAAAACCTGGGGACATAAGTCGAAGATAGGTTCCAGGAGAAATGAACTTTTTCAAGTTGGTTAGAACATGGAAATTGCTACCACTTATGCAATTGAGGCCAATAACATGACCCATTTAATGAGAAGCTCTATAAAGATACAAGGCAGAAAAAAAAGTAGAAAGATATAGTGATAGAATGAGGTGAAACAGAGTGGGAGGAGGGTCTTTGAACATTAACTTACAAACTGGATGTGTTCATGACTTCAAATATAGACGATTAGATCAAATCCATATCTCTATCTGTATTGCAAATTCTGTACCATTCAGCATAAATATTCATTAAACAAAATGTGTCAATCGATCTCTTTAACAGAAAACTCAGGCATCATTTTGTCTGGACCTGGATTACGTTGAAAGTAGATTTGGCACATTTCCATTTCTAAACAAGCGGTTTCATGTTTATGGAGCTTTTGAGATATGTGTTTTTCACAAAACATTATCTAAATTATAGGTATCTTACTTCCCTTGACTTTCTAAGATTTCTTCACCAGAGTTTCCATTTTCCTGTTGCTAACTCCCAAGGCCTCGAGTCATCATTGTTTCCATTGTGCATCTGACTGCTAAGAATCTGGATGGGAGGGACCACCATCTCACTTATTTGACTGACTCCCTTAGCGAGAATGTTATATTTGGCTCTTTAGTTCTGTTAAAGTACAATAAACAATTTTAGATAAGAAACGTTCCTGGGCTTTGAGCATCTCCAGAAAGATGGCCATTTATTGTTCAAATCTTGTTGGTCTTCATGGTGAGTCACCTTTGTTACCGGCAACAGTCTGTGAGGTAAAAGTGCTCCTACAAAGCTGTTCCCTTTGATCCAGCAACAATGAACTGGTACTGGTATATTTCCAAGTCGGGCTAGTGTCCAAAGTACAGAAGAACTCAGGAATGATCAGCTTCCTGTACATCTGCTCGTTCTTCTTGGAGGCAGAGGTCAGAGTTTCAGGATGTGCTACCAAAGAAGCCTTGCCAAGTTATTGCAGAGAATCCAGTGGGTAGTATCGAACATTAGTGGTTGAAATAAAATCAGTAAACGCTTGAAATACTCAGCAGGCCTGGCAGCACCCGTGAAGAGAAAAACAGACTAAGTGGATTTTATAGTGACCCACTCCACCAGTCATAAGTTCAGCAGATAGGCGTAACTATCTTGGGTGGTTACCCATTCAGGTCTTGCCCACCCTCAATCTGGTACCTATTACACAGTCAGCAGGTGATGGCTGAAATTGGCAAGCCACCTGGCAATTTAAAAAAATAAATAAATAACTGGAAATCGAGCTTGCCAACATGTCAATAGCCCCCAAAAAATCTGCTGCTCAATTCATGATATGGTTGGGCACGGGAAGGTGTGGGTTGGAAGTATGTTATTTTTAACCCAACTGGTAAAAAGGCGATAAGGAAGTGGGTACATAACCTTTTCACCTGCAGTATTGTGTGCAGTTTTAGTCTTCTCACCCGAAGCAAGATTTTTTGGCTGTGGAAGAAGCAAAGGGCCAACTCAGTATCCTGTTCCTGCTTTCTCCCCATACCCTTTGATCTCTCGAGCCCTAAAAACTGTATGTAACTCCTTCTTGAAAACATTCAGTGTTTTGGCCTCAACTGCTTTCTATGGCAGAGAATTCCACAGGCTCACCACTCTCCGAGTGAAGAAATTTCGCCTCACCTTGGCCCTAAGTGGCCGACCCTGCATCCTTAGACTGTGATCCATGTTCTGGGCTCCCCAGTCATCAGGAAAATCGTTTCTGTGTTTAGCTTGTCTTCTCCTGTTAGAATTTTATAGATTTCTATGAGACTCTCCCTCATTCTCCTAAACTGCAGTGAATACAATTCTAACTGATCCAGTCTCTCTACATCTGTCAGTCTTGCCATCCCAGAAATTTGTTGTACTCAATCCATAGTCAGAACATTCTTCCTCAGATAAGAAAACCAAAACTGCACACAATGATCCAGGTAGCAATTTGGACACATTCTTGGTGAACTCTGAGTGAAGCACATATCACCATCCCACCTACCTTCCCCAGCCCCACCCCTGCTCTCTCTATTTATTTCGGAGCTCCCTTCCCCCTCTCCCATTTCTGAAGAAGGGTCCCAACCGGAAACGTTAACTCTCCTGCTCCTTTGATGCTGCCTGGCCTGCTATGCTCCTCCAGCTCCAGGCTGTGTTATGCCTGTTCAGTAAGTAATTTGTAATTTGTCCTACCACAGTTACACACTTTGCTGGTTTCCCATTGATTGATCGTCATGGTGATTATGGGCAATCCAAGGCTTTTAATCACTTGCAAACATACAAGTAAGTACTGGGAGTAAATCTTTCAGCCTCTCCAGTTACACAATAATGACTGATCTAAAGGTAACCTCAAATCTGCATTCCTGCCTAGTCCAGATAATCTTTCATCCTCCTTGGTTAACCAGAATCTATCTCCCTGTGTCTTAAAAATATTCAAGGACTCTCTTTCTACTGCTTTTTCAAGAAAAGAGATCCAAAGAGTCACAACCCTCCGAAAGAAAACATTTCTGTTGTAACAGGGTGACCCTGATATTTAAACAGCACCCCCAGTTCTAGATTCTCCCACACAAGGAGACATCATCTCCACATCTGCCTGGTCAAGATCTTACAGGATTTTATGTAATAATCAAGTTGTCTCTTACTCTTCAAAACTCCAGCAGAAACAAGCCTTGCCTGTCCAACCTCTCCTCATTGGACAACCCAGCTATTCCACATATTCATGTTGTAAACCTTCTCTGAACTCCCTCTGAAGCATTTGCATCCTTCCTTTGGTAAAGTTGGGGAGGAGTTGCAGCAGCGTAGCATGTGGTCATGGAGAAATAGAAGAAGGATCCAGGCTGGACAGAGGGTCTATGGGCAAGTGAAATGGGAAGCATCTGGCATCCTGTATTTTGTCAGATAAAAGGGTGGTCAGTTAAGATACAAAAATGAGGGTCCTAAAGCACGGTGAAGAAATATGTGTCCGTCAGAGAATGTTAGCCAGCAGACTGCTTAAAGGCTTTGAGTTTACCTTCAGCATTTCAGTGATCTCTGACAGTGTCCTTTCCAATGCAAGAGAGACAAGCGAAGCTGGAAGTTCAGCCGTGTCCCACTGAGTGGTCAACACATCATGGGTCACAAACATGCTCGTTCAATAAAGAGTGAAAGAAAACAATAATGTTTCTTCCACAAGAAAGAATATATCTGTGACTCCCCTGTAAACATCAATGCTTCCCAACTACAAGACAACTGTTTGTCGAAGCTAGACTCCATAAATAATGATGCTCCACAGATAAATGAAGTGGAAATAGTGAAATTTTATTCCAATGGGATGTGAAATTTCAACTTCTTAGCGGTGGGGGGGGCAGGTTAGATGAGAGATAAAGTCAGCATGTTGTAACTCATGCCAGCCTGTATTGGGTTTTTGTTGTGACACATTTACATGTCATGAATAGTCATTAACGTAAAATCTTTTGTAATGACATTCTATGCACAAAATGAAGTCAGCAACATACAAGACACTGTCTTCTCCCATTCCTCCCTTTCCCCTATGTCATTGAGTTAAACAAGGCAACCTCCAGACCTTACAAACAACTGGACATTTGCAAAAGAAATTTAATTTTGAAATAACAAGGTGTAGAGCTGGATGAACACAACAGGCCAAGCAGCATCAGAGGAGCAGGAAAACTGACATTTCGGGCCTAGACCCTTCTTCAGAAAAACATCTTGTGCTCTCAAGTTTTATATTAATGGGTGTAAAATTGAGCAGCAATGTTATAGCAGTGATTCGGAACTTCTCTATTGGTTAGAAGGCTCTTTTATAGACCATGCCTGCTGCATCAGCCAACAATTAGTTTTATCACTGAAATACTTCTCCTTCTGTGTGATTGCAAGCGGCTCCAATGAACATTAATGGCACCATAAATTTTAATGGCAATTGTCAGTGAAATAGGAAGATAGGAAGAAGCAGGAGGGCAGAAATAATGCACACTTCCAGTTAAATCATTGGGAATAGCACACTACTGATAAAATCCACCATCCCCCTCCCCCTTATGTTTGAAAATGCAGAATTATTGGCAAGGTTAAAGGACATGAACTACCTTGCTTTCTTTATGATCTTTGCTAGACAGAGGTTTGAGCGAGGACTACGTAACTATGGGCTCAATCCCTATAGAGCTGTGTTCCAATCTAACAGGCTTCTATAGCACAAGCTTTACAAAATTAGCACTATAATGTTCAGTTATCTATGTGCATGCTGCATTACAATATTGCCTTTCCAATAAAACAGTTATGAATGTACGATATCAAAAGTGGTGAAGAATATTTAAATAATTTAGGGGAGGAAGACTTAGTGGTGTCAAGCAGATCTTTATGTTGCAGAGATGTTGGTGCATGATTATGGAAACAGTAAGCCTAGCTTTAAATAAAATGCTTACAGTCATAGAGTCATAGAGCTGTAGAGCACGGAAACAAACCCTTTGGTCCAACTCATCTATGCCAACCAGATAGCCTAAATTAATCTAGTCCCATTTGCCAGCATTTGGCTCATATCCCTCTAAGCCTTTCCTATTCATATACCCATCCAGATGCCTTTTAAATGTCGTAATTGTACCGGCCTCCATCACTTCCTCTGGCAGCTCATTCCACACACGCACCACCCTCTGCGTGAAAAAGTTGCCCCTTAGTTCCCTTTTAAATCTTTCCCCTCTTACCTTAAACCTATGCCCTCTAGGTTTGGAATGAAAACCGAAAGAACTGCAGATGCTGTAAATCAGGAACAAAAAAACAGAAGTTGCTGGAAAAGCTCAGCAGCATCTGTGAAGAAAAAAATCAGAGTTAATGTTTCGGGTCCGTGGCCCTTCGTCAGAACTGTTCCGAGAAAGGATCACCAGATCCGAAATGTTAACTCTGATTTTTCCTTCACAGATGCTGCCAGACCTGCTGACCCTCTCGGTTTGGACTCTGCTACCTTAGGAAAAAGACTTTGGCAATTCATCCTATCTATGCCTCTCATGGGTTTATGAACTTCTTGAAAACAAAATGAGTTTCTGCCAAACACTGATATTCACTTCAGTGGAATAGACAGGATGTAACATTTTTAAAAATTCTTTCATTGGATGTGAGTAGCACTGTTAATATCAGCATTTATTACCCATGCCTAATTGCTTTTGAACTCAGATGGTTCATTGCTATGGGTCTGAAATCACATGGAGGCCAGACTGAGTAAAGGCAGCTAGTTTTAGGATCTGTAGTAAGCCACTTCAGACTGAGATGAGAAGAAATGACTTATCTTAGAGGGTAGTTAATCTGTGTGATTTTCTCCCATGGAAGGCTGTAGAGGTGAAGTCATGAACATATTTAAGAAAGAAATAGATTTTTAGAAGCTAAAGGTGTATGGGGAAAGGGAAGAGGTATGGTGTTGAGACAGAGGATCAACCGTGATCATGTTGAATGGTGGATTGATGAGTTGAATGTCCTAATCTTGTGCCTATTTTCTAGATGGAATCTTACAGGGCTCTGAGTGACAAGGGTGATGGCAGGATTTGTGACAGAATCAAATGAGAAACCCCCCAAAAAAATGCAAGGAACTCTGGATGCTGGAAATCAGAAACTAAGTCAGAAATTGCTCAAAAAACTCAGCAGTTCTGGCAACATCTGTGGAGAGAAAGCGCAATTAAAATTTCGGGTCCAGTGAGCTTTCTTCAGAAGTCTAGAAAGGCTGATCTCAACATCAGGAGCACCTTGCTCAAAGTTTTATGCCTTCAATAGTCAGCACACTGAGTTTCTCGCTGGGCAGCAGCAAGTTGCCAATTAATTAAAGGGATTTATAGCTTGTTAAACTCACCTTATTAATATTCTGCTTTCTTTCTGGTCAACTTGCCAAACAAGTTAGAGGTCGAGACATCGCAATATGGCTATCAGAGGGCTACCTGGAAAATTCAGATTATCACTTGCTGTAAAGGACCTCCATGTTGTAACTGAGCACCAACATATAAGGACCTGCTGCATAGGCTCTGGCCACATTCATAGCTGTTCCTTTTGGTGCAGGTGGGGAGGTGTCCTGAGGGAGTGAGTGGGGAGTGCAGAGGGTATGCATGTTAATAGTATCTGGTGTTGGCATGGATAACAGTGAGTGAGAGAAGACTGTGCATGTGATAGTGCGAGTGGTAGAGCATGGGCCTTAGTGCGAGGTGGGTACAGTAGCTGAGATAACATGTGACATAGCAGAGAGAAAGTGGTTCATCAATGGAGGGCTGGTGATAGATTCTAATCAGCAGCAAGTTTCCTTGACCATATTTGCTTTGATTCCATAAAACCTCAAGGATCTGAACTCAATGTTGCTAACTCCTAGAGCCCTCCCAAGAGTACACCACTGCTGGTAGACCTGAGCCACTGTGACAGGAGCTATCTAGAGATTTAGTGGAGTTCTTTCTTTCAATTCTGGTACCAATTTCTGTTGACAGGTATTTATAGTTTGTACTATAATCAGTCCTAAGGATTTTGACATTTATATTTTTGCTTCTATGTCTGCTTATTGAGGTCAGAAATAATACATAATGTTAATAGGAATATGTTTTTTATTCTTGTTGGCTTTTTGCTTTTGACTACAATTTTATTTTTCCTGTTGTTTGAATTTTATTTCCTGCATTTTACTGTAAATAGCATTGGGATATTGCTGTGTCATTGCTGTTGGTATCTGCCTTTTTAAGTTAGCGACCACCCTCTACTTTCTACTGAGGGAAGTACAGTGTTGAGACAAGCAGGACGTTACACCCTAACTAAAGAGAAAGCAGAGCTCTTGTGTGCCCTTGTGGAGGCTTACTGCTGCTGAGGTGAATGCAGTATCGTGTACCTTGAGAAAAGCTCTCAGAAGAGTGGGTTAAGCAAAAAGGCTGCCATACTTGTTCAGTGCTTCTTGTTCCCTTCGAGATTCCTCATGAAAACTTTCTTTAAATTTGGACTGCTTGTTTGACTGTTCTTCTGTTCCAGCAATGGCCAAACAAGGATCTGGCAGGAAAAATCCGCAGATCGAACTTTTCATTAAGGTAAAACAAAACTGATTTTTTTTTGTAACAGACAATTGCAGAAAAGCTATCTCTGTAGTTGATTTTGGTTTTGCTTGATGCTGTGAGTTTATTTCTTAATTGAATAGTTTCTTTTATTCTAATAAGTAACTATTTAACAGTCTGTTTTACGAACTCTGAATTGTGGTGTAAGTTAGACTGACTCTCTACGTCAATGAGCATTAAAATAAATTGAAATATTGCTTGAATAATACGTAACAAATGATAACATTGTATTATTTAGTTGAGGTATGTTCAGTACTAAGCTCGAGCTTTACTCCACGTTCTTTAGAGATAAAGAAGTTAACAGCCAATAGAGTAAAATTGTTGATGGAGTTATGAAACAAGTTGAAATTTTGACAGTATTAACAAGATTGTAATCTGTTTGTCTACCTGCACTATTTCTTGCTTGTGCACTAGGGTTAAAAGGAGTACAGAGCCTGCTAAGCAAATCTTGTTGAAACTGAACCTGATCTTGAGTTAGGGAAAGGGAATGGACTGACTTCTTGAACCCATAAGGGAGGCAAGCCAATAGCAAAAGAGCAGAAATTCCCCTTGTGTTTCATTGCCTCCGCCATTATTAAATGAGCTGATGTAATACTTCCCATAAGATAATACGTAACCCTTTCCTGTTTTGTTTTTTTTGTTTTTGTCCTTAGCGGGCATTGACTGTCTCCTGTTCTTTTCTAACAACGTTCTTTGCTGGTTTCTCAACTAAGAGTGCATGAGTCTTCTTGTTTGAGAAGCAACTTGAATCAATCAGATTTTTTTTGAGATAAGTATTGATTTTCTCTGCACAGAAATAACATACCTTAAAACAAATCACAGCTGAGACTGTGAATGCAACAAAATAAATCACTCATGCAATTGTACAATGTTCAACAAAGACTGGAAGTTCTAGCACCCATGTATCAACACCACAGAAATCATTCTGCAGATAGCTTCAGATAATGACCAAACACTATTGGATCTAAATGCTGAGAAAAATTATTCTGACAATATAGGTAAAGTTCCTCTTGCTAGGGCATGTGTTAAACAATAACAGTGATAACCACTTATTTGTTTACTGAAGGAATGCTGTACTTTTAGCAATGTTGTGTTTTGGATGAAACAGTAAACCAAGACCATATGTGTCTGTTTGAATGGATGCAAAAGATCCCAAAACGACTTAAGAGCAAGGCAGTTCTCCATAGTGCCCTGGAAAATATTACTCCTCAGGCAATATCACAAATTATCTGAGCATTCTCACATTGCCGCTTGTGGGCTTCTGCAGTGTGCACATTAGTTCCTACACTTCCTATGTTAAAACTGGCGTTACACTTCAAAATGAAAAGTACTTAGGGACAGTCTGTGATCGTGAAAATCGCGATATATATGCATGTCTTTCCTTTTAGAGAATCATGGAGTGCAAGTTGCGTTACCTTGGTTTCCAAAGCACTTAGAAGGTTTCTTGGGTGCTTTAAGCCCACCACATCATAAAGTAAATAGTGACAGACCTTTCAAGTACATACATCTCAAACATCTGGGAGCATACTGCATGTGTGTATCTAGACCTGTGTCATAGACTCTCCTAAACAGGAGTTAGAGCATGGAGCGTCTCTTACTGGCACTGAATCTAACCAACAACTGCAAAATAAATGCACCCTCAACTGACAGGGTAAGCAGTTTAGTTCTAAATGTTGCTGGTTCTGTCCAGACAGTATATATTTGAGAAGTCATCAGTGAACTTTATCAGCCATTTCCTGATGGTGCAATTTTTCAGTTATCTCGAGGATAGATGTCTTATCTAAAAAAACAGGGTGTCAGAAAATGTAGCTCCAAGCTCTTTGAAAATGCAATGTTATTTCAGATATATATAATCACAAGGCACGTGGCCAGAACATGTTACGAACTCAAATTAGAGTGCTCAAATTTAAATATACAGAAACGTACTTCCTTCCTCCGTAAAAACACATTAAAATAAATTGTTACAGCCTCTGTTCCAGCAGACAGGGATTTGATACGAATGCATTTTTGAGATAAAATCGTTACCCTTCTGCAATTGTGCTAATTAGTAAATTACTTTCATTTTAGAAATTTACAAATTTGGATTAGACAACGTTGAATTTCTTAAACAGTATTAGGATTCCAAAGAGTAAGATATTAATATTTAATGCACTCTGCAATGTGAGTTTCAAACATTGTTATTAGTAATGATCGTGATCATTATATTTCAGACTATGGCTTAATCTTTTCCAGATCTTCCCTATCCCAAGCGAGCTAGCCCTTTTATGGACTTATGTAAGAAGCAGAAGTGAAAAATAAAAACCAAGTAATTGAGAATTTTACGTTAATTCGGGTAAATATTACCAAACACAGATGCTAAATTCCTTCTTGTAATTCACTGGCTGTGAATTTGTTTGGAACATCTTGGCCTTGTGAAAAGTGTCATGTGGATGCAAAGGGTTTTTATTTCCATCTTTATAGACTGAAGTATCTAAACAGGGAGTTCTAAACCGGCACTTTTAGCCAACTCTTACAAGTGAAGTTATGAAATCATTGTCAGTTTTCACTTGAATGTGTGGTATAATAAACATGATATTCAGCTTCTGACATTAGCTCTGTTAAAACAGAACACTGTAGATTATTTACTTGCGAACCTAAGATTGTTATTCCATTTTCCTTTTCTCCAGGCTGGTTTCGATGGAGAGAACATAGGAAACTGTCCCTTTTGCCAACGTCTCTTCATGGTTCTGTGGCTGAAAGGAGTTGTTTTTAATGTAACGACAGTGGATATGAAAAAGTAAGCCCCACAGAGCTGGGGAGGGACTTTATTACTTCACATAATTGCAGTGAGAATTAAGGGATGGTTATCACATTTTAAATCAATCTATCATGAAGGCTTATCTGTAAACTCTATTAGAAATATACTGCTTTCTGTGTTTTGTAAGCAAAGGATGCCAGGTGAAAAAAAATGTTTTGCTCTTGTAGCTCAGGGGGTGATGCATTTTCCTCTGAATCAGAAGGTTATGAGTCAAGGTCGTACTAAGATTAAACTAAGAGTCAAAGCAGCACCAGGAGAGTCCTACACTATTTGGTGTGCTGTGTTTCAGATAAATCATTAATCCAAAATCCTATCTCTCCACTCAGGTGGGAGTATTTCACTGTTCTGAATAAGATCAGGGACGTTCTCCCATGTGCTCTGGCCAATATTTATCTCTCAATCAATATCTCTATCTGGTCATTATCAAATTGTTGTTTGTGGGAGCTTGCTGTGCACAATTTTGACTGCCACATTTCAGATCTTACAACAGTGATTTGATTTGATTTCATTTGATTTATTATTGTCACATGTACCTAGGTACAGTAAAAAGTTTTGTTTTGTGTGCAGTACAGGCAGATCATACCATCCAAAGTACAAGATGGTAAGAGAACAGAGCAAGGAATACAATGTTACAGCTGCAGACAGTGAGATCAACATTAAATTTAACATTTGAGAGGTCCACTCAGAAGTCTAACAACAGCAGGGAAGAAGCTGTTCTTGAATCTATTCATACGTGTATACAGCTTTTGTATCTTCTACGCAATGGAAGCGGGCGAAAGAGAGTATAACCAGAGTAGGAGGGGTCTGGGCCCGAAACGTCAGCCTTCCTGCTCCTCTGATGATGCTTAGCCTGCTGTGTTCATCCAGCTCTACACCTTGTATCTTTGATTATGTTGTTTGTTTTTGCAAGGCAGTGGGAAATATATTTGGAGTCAATGGATGGAAGGCTGGTTTGCGTGACAAGCTGGGCCGTGTTCACAACTCTCCGTAGTTTCTTGGGTCTTGGGAATAGCAGTTGCCAAACCGTATTGTGATGCACTAAGATAGGATGCTTCCTATAGTGCATCTGTAAAAATTGGGAAGAGCCCATGTGGACATACTGAATTTCCTTAGCCTCCTGAAGAAGTAGAGACATTGTTGTGCTATGTTGATCATCGCGTTGACATTGGTGACCAGGACAAGACTGTTGGCACTGGACCAGGACAGATTGTTGGTGACTATAGCCAATGAAATACTTCTGATGAGTAACGTGATTAGAACCATCTTGAGGTTGAAAAAAGTGCTTTCTAAACGCAAGACTTTTTTCTTCTCAAATCCTTTCTAATTGTGTGCTAATAAAACTAGATTAGTATTCAAATAGTAATGAGAGATTCTGTGATGGGAAATTGATGTACACAAGTTATATGAAACTGACTGTCTAAATTGGCAGGTTCTTTATCACCATTTTTGTTTTCAATAGATTTGGAAAATATTGCTAAGACTTTATATTTACAAACCAAGTAAAATCAGCAATAAGTCCAGGAGGCGAGTGTCCAGAGACAGTTTGAGTGATTGTTCTGTGAAGTTCAGTGGAAAGAAGATTGGATATGGTGAAAAATTGTTTGCCAATTTGCCACAAACCCACTTTGTGTTGTTAAAGTATGCAAATTCACCACCTCCAACCTCACTGTGTGCTAAGCAAGAATTAAAATAAAGCTGTCTATTTCCTATTCTGCTCCTGGCCCACATCCGGTTTAATCCTGTGGTCAGTAGAATTAGGTGACCAGCTCTTAAATCTAATCAGCAAGCAGTTCTATTCACACAAGTAAGGCATCAGACCTATTCAAATTACACACTGAATGGAGCATCAGCTGAGGATACTCAGGAGAAATAGCCAGAGCAGATGTTGAGGCTCTGAAAGAAATTAAAAATATATGCTACTTTTAAATGTGTTTTAAAGCACAATGTATTCTGAAAAGGCTTGTATAAAATCTCTGAGGAGACAGGCTGTGTGGTGATTTTAGAGACAGGTAAAGTGACAGGTAATGTAGAGAGGGTGAATCAGAATGTCAAGGATGTGTCTGGAAATGACTTGGTAGTTGAACATCATTGAAACACATTTCTAACAGGTGTCGAGAAAGTTGGGTTGAAGGAACATTTACACGAATGAGCCCAGGGATGAAGTGCTTGCCCTATGAGGAGTGGTTGAGGGCTCTAGGTCTATACTCAACAGAGTTTAGAAGGATGAGGGGGATCCCATTGAAACTTACAGAATACTGAGAGGCCTGGATAAAGTGGACTGGGAGAAGATGTTTCCACTAGTAGGAAAGACTAGGAGTCGAGGGCATAGCCTCAGAGTGAAGGGATGACCCTTTAGAACTGACATGGTGGCGGGGGAGGGGGGGGGCGGTGTGGATTTTCTTCAGCCAGAGGGTGGTGAATCTGTGGAACTCATTGCTGCAGAAGGCTGGTGGCAGCCAATTTGTTGAGTGCCTTTAAGATAGAGATAGATGGATCCTTGACTGGTAAGGGGATCAAGGGTGCCAGGGAGAAGGCAAGAGAATGGGGTTGAGAAACATATCAGCCACGATCGAATAGTAGAGCAGTTTTGGTTGGCTGAAAGGCTGAACACTGCTCCTATATCTTATGGTCTTATGGTTTGAAAGTGTGTTCACAGCTGCACACCGAATGAGCAGTTTGAAACAGAACTGAGCTCAAGGAAGACAGTTTCTTGTATAGGTTCTGTTGCCCTAATTTTCCCAGTCCTGGGCAGGAGCGCCTCACAGATTTGTATTTTGCAAGGATTATATGACTCAGGATTTTAAAATGCGACATCCCCGGCGATGAAGTGTCACCACATGCAGCTAAACCTTTTTATCGAGTGAGATTCGTGTGCCCTGTCAGCCATGCCTCATGGAGACTGCCCTGACACAATTTGCATGATGGGGAGAGGTGGAATCACTCACCACTGTTTAAACCTTCTGAGGTATATGCCTCCGGGTGCCATATTTCGAGTCCAAATGTAGACCATGTTAGATGCTGCAAGAAAGGAACAGACCCTCACAGAGTGGTTCACGACTGTTATGGCCCAGAGAAAAGGAAATTTCACTCCCTTCTTCACACACAGGGACCGGGAAGTGCTGCTAGATGTGCTAGTAATGAGGAGGATCCATCCTTTATTCTGTGGATCACCATTGGAGACTATCTAATCAGACAATGCCAGCCTGGATAAGGATTACAACCTGGATCATTACCGTGTCCCAGGGGAACTGGGATGCCCAGCAGGGCAGGAATAAGGTCAACAAATCTTCTGCACTCCACAAGGATAAAAGCCATCTTCTTTCTCTGCTACCTCACACTCACAGACCACCACTCACTCTAACTCTGTCACTGCATACGCTTCTCACCAAGATTAGTGGACAGGAAAATGTTGTGAAACTTGAAAGGGTTCAGAAAAGATTTACAAGGATGTTGCTGGGGCTGCAGGGTTTGAGCTATAGGGAGGCTGAATAGCCCCAGGGCTATTTTCCCTGGAACACCGGAGGCTGAGGGGTGATATGTTTATAAAATCATGAGGGGCAATGAAAGGGTGAAAAGTCAAGGTCTTTACCTCAGGATAGCGGACTCCAAACCTAGAGGGCACAGGTTTAAGTTGAAGGGGGAAAGATTTAACAGGGACCTAAGGGGTAACCTTTTCACACAGATGGTGCCGCGTGTATGGAATGAGCTGCCAGAAGAAGTGGTGGAGGCTGGCATAATTACAACATTTAAAAGGCATCTGGATGGGTACATGAATAGGAAGGGTTTATGGGCCAAATGCTGGCAAATGGGACTAGATTAATTTAGAATATCTGGTCGGTATGGACGAGTTGGACCGAAAGGTCTATTTCCATGCTGTACAGCTCTATAACTCTATGACTATTACTCTCAGTATTGCATGCATTGCCTACTCAGTGGTTCTCACTCACCTCAAACTCCCATTCTGCCAAGTCCTTCCTGCCCTTCACACTTCCGACACAATTGCTGGGGGAGACCTCATCATCACTCCTAATTATGAATCACTACTAACTGCTCTTCCAGCCACATTTCCACCACATTCAATCACTCCCTCTGTCTCATCATAGGAAAAATGGGTCCATAGCCATGCCAAGAGGTCAAAGACTGGTGAGGGGGCAGGCTGCGCTGAAGCAGGGGCAATTGGCAGTCATTGGGATCCTCATCCTGTACGAAGTAAAACTTCTCAAATTATCCAGTGAACAATACAACTGTTGTGAGCCTGGTGAGAATGAATAGTCAGTCAGCTTCATCATGCTGTGCCGTTGTCCCATTAACACCGCTGCCAACTCATTCTTAATCTCCACAAGGAGATTACCCCTCTTAGACAACTAATTTCTGTTTGTTTCTTGTGCAGCAAAACTCCACTAAAGGTGAGCCAAGAGCTGGACACCCTGCAACTCCACCTCTAAGGAGAGTGTCACTCAACCCTCAGGGGTGCATTGGCAGGACTTCCACTTACACCCTCCATGAGGCTAGAGGTTTTCACCTCGGTGGCTACTCAATCCAGATTAGACTCAGAAGCACACTACTGCCACGTCTCCACAGCTGGTTAAGGAAGAAATGCACTAAGTCTTAGGGATTCAGAGGACGGTCGGAGACCAGAAACCTGCTCAGCTCCAGGAAGGCGGCGAAACCATTGACTCAGCCATTAATGACTTTGTCAAAATGCACAGGCGGGCATAGAGAAACCAGGGTGATTTGTTAGAACGCTGAATCAAAGGGTAGAAAATCTATCAATGTTACCAGTGTTTTGCTGGTTCCCCAATGCCTATATCTGACTGTCTCCATGGCAGTTGGTAACCACTACAGAGATTCAGGTCCAGCACACAGTGTCTACCAGATTTGCATACAGACTTACACTACATTGCTCTATCAATGGAAATACAGAAGCAGGACAAGGGAACTTGACCTCAGTCTAGAGACAGTAGGAACTGCAAATGCTGGAGAATCTGAGATAACAAGGTGTAGAGCTGGATGAACACAGCAGGCCAAGCAGCATCAGAGAAGCAGGAAGGCTGATGTTTCGGGCCTAGACCCTTCTTCAG
>NC_063345.1:58030519-58049401 GCF_021869965.1 Rhincodon typus | reverse complement strand
CTGCTTGGCCTGCTGTGTTCATCCAGCTCTACACCTTGTTCTCTCTTGACCTCAGTCTACATGCTCCTTCCTCTCAGGAAAACAGGGTGGTGCCAGCAGACTCTCATAGGAAGGATGGGACACAGACACGGTCCTCAGAAGATTCCAAGTAGGCACGAAGTGAATGAACATTAAAAGAATTCAAGCCAAGAGCCATAAAACTCCATCCTGACAAATGCATGCAATACATGTGTGTCCCTGCAGATAAAGCAACACAGCAGAAGCTTTCAGGAGTTATGGTTCCTGAACTCCAGAGTCCAACTCCAGTGTTGAAGAACAGAAGTTGCTCTGAGACCAGGCATTAGGATGTGACGAAGCTGGTGATTTGCTGCTGCCAACTTCTATGGGCAAAGGGTTGTGGAGGATGGTGCCCATGGAGGATGGTGCCTATGGACAGTGTTGTGAAGGAACACTTGGGAGAAAGCTGGAGGATTTACCTGTGCCATCTAGTTTCTTTGGAAAGGAGAGGGGAATTGGACGTGGAATATAAATAGGTCAAGTTGGAGCCTTAGTGAGCTGAAAATATAACAAAATAAGGTTCTCGCTGCTCAGTGGTGGGATCCTGAAGTCACCATTTCAGGATTCAGGGGATAATCACAAAACAATTTTCTTGATCTCAAGTTTATGATATTTCTCATTAAATCTGTATTTTCCCAACTTTCTTGCTGTTGCTGATATCGCAGCAGGGAGAAAAGTGCTCCACTCTGTGTGTATCTAGGATCACAAGTCACTGCCAAGAATCAGCAATGAGGAGACTTTCATTCTGTACTTGAGATGCGATATCTTGTATATGAACAGGGACAGGTTTTGTTGTGTGTTGGTGTTTGTGTTTGTCGGGGGTCGGGGAAGGTGGCAGGGGGAAGATTTACAGAGGTGACTCCCAGGTTACCAACATGCTATAACATTTTAATCCTTTCCGCAGCATCCGAGTTATGTCCTTGATAGATTCCGTGCCTGGAAATCAACTTGATCAACAGGCTTGATTTCCGGTTGGACAGGGTCTCTGGAGCAGGCGGCAGAAGCCGCGAGGGCTTGCTGATGACACTGGAGGGATCCAATGAGATAGTCTGCTCCATGATCCTGAAAGAGGTGTCCAATCATAGGAAATATGCTTTTCGCTGCCTGACACTGGGGAGGCTGATCCCCAGCTACTGAGGTCTCTGTGTAGCTGGGGATCTGATGTGAAATTGGGACCGTTGGGAAGGGGAAGCACTCCTATTCCTCCTGGTTAAGTGCTATAACAGCATGTGTCCCTTCACTCAAGCTTCTGCTCACCACCCTTCAGCAGCTACATTTCACAAGGCATTGGTTACTGTTGAATTTACAAGTTAGATTTAATCTCAGGCTGCCAATCTCATTAATCAACATCGCTGGGAGCAGATTGGTTACCATGCAGCTCAATCCAACTCATTAAATCTCAGAAAAGGGTAGGTTTGGTTCAAGTTCAGATTTGTAACGTTTTAACATCTGATCAAACCCCAAATTGCCTTCATTGGGTGGTAAAATTGACCCCACCTTCAACTTACTTCTACTTCAGGTTGGTGCTATGTATTTCCATTCTTTTCTGACAATGGTTCTCATTCTCACAGGAGACCAGAAGAACTGAAGGATTTGGCTCCTGGTACTAATCCTCCATTCCTCATCTACAATGGAGAGCTGAAAACTGATTTCATCAAGATTGAAGAGTTTCTTGAGGAGACACTTGCTCCACCCAGGTAAAACGTACCGGCCAGAATGGGATTGTCACTAGCAATTTGAACGCATGGTAGATTACCGGTATAATTCCTCTTGGGTAACTCAGGCACAGTTTGGGAAGTGCAGTGAAGGAATACAAGCAGAGCAAATGGCAGGATTGGAGAATAGAAATCAGAGAATAAAGCAGTTCAGTAAAGGATATAATAGGTAGCAAGACCTAAACGGATGTCACTAAAAAGTGGAGCCTATTCCCTGTTACCTGTCAAGTGAGAGTGACAGAAACCTGGAGCCTGGTGAATGGGGTGGGGGCGGTCTTAGGTCTTAGAGTAGAGGTCTTCCTATGGTTTATCCAGGAGGAGGAATCTCAGATTAAAAGAGGCAACACTTCTTTTTAAATCACTTTTTTAAATTTCTTTTTAACAAGAAATTATACAAATTAGGGGCAGGAGTAGGTTACTTGACCCTATGAACCATTCTATAAGACCATGACTGACCTGAGCATGGTCTCAGCTCCACTTTTCTGCATGAGTGACTCAAGTCACTTCAGGGAGTAGATACATTGATCCTCTTTTATAGGGCAAGAAATTGACAATAAATACAGTCTTACCAGCATCACTGACATCTCTAAATCCTGAGAACAAATAACCAAGAAATCTGGAAAGTGATAGTTCAATGATTGTATCTTTGCTTGAAGGACTAAGGTGTGAAAATTAATTCCGGCCCTTTGATCAGATTCAGAGATTCTGTTGATTTGATTTGAAACTCTGGAGAGACTGTATTGGTTAGTTTAATAATTTCAATGCAAATGATCTTGTTCTTATTTATTTACCCTGTCATTAATTTTATAAATTCCAAGATCAATAGGCAAACAAAGTTGCCACTGCAAAGAGTTTGAAAGAAATATTTAACTGGTTGATTTTTTTGGTGATTGCTGTTTGTTTATTTGTAATGTTTTTTGCTGGTCGTTGGTTGGTCTCTAGATAATACTCCTATCTTTATGTGACTTACTGCAGCACTAGCCAGTCACAGAATATCTTAAACTCACTGATTGTAAGGGTGGTAGAGATAGGAACCATCACAATATTCAGTAAGTATTTTGAGGATCACTTGAAGTACTGTAGCATACAAGACTATGCATTGAGTGCTGGAAAATGGGACTAGTTTAGAAAGGTACTTGATAACCAGCATGGACACAATGTGTTGAAGGATCTCTGGACTATCTAACTGTATGACATTCCAGTCCCATCTCAGGTACATTCACCTTGCTGTCAAACATGCCTTGTTATTTTGCCAGTCACATGAATGCATTTTGAGGCCAGCAATGTCACTCAATTCACATGGATTTGTTGTTTTTTTTCTAAATCAATATCATTGAAGCAATCTAAATGTCTTGTCACATTGGCATTTTGCACGTTAAGCCTTTGGATGAGCACTTTCTCAGAGCTGACATACATGGGTGAGATGCTAAAACTTTTAATCCTCTAGATAGATTCTCAGCTCTTAGTCTTGTAGTATTAGACACAATTGTTCAAACACTATCAGCTGGAAAAGCAAAGATGCTGAACAGATCAAAACTTTTCCTGCAACTGGTCCCAAAAGCTGCTGTGTTCAAATCGACTAAAAGCATGATTCAAAAGAAATTTAAATGAACAGTATCACTTTGCTATATATGGTACATAATTTAATTGACAAGAAAACTTGTTAAATTTACCCAACTGAAGTGGGATAATTTCAATAATAAACAGCCCTGAAGCTTAATGAAAGATTATTAAAATTGGAAGTCAGTGCTCTGCTGTTACATTATGACTAAAGGGATTGTTCATTTATTATTTACTGATGACAATTAATAGCTGGAGACTAGGTTTTCTTTACCATTCTTCTTGGGGATGTAGGTTACAATCTGGACTTGGTTTGTAGAACAGGAACTTGCTGCTTAGATGTTCTATAAATGATATGTGAATAATAATACTGGTAATTCACACTTATTTCAAACAAAGTGCCAATGCTGGAAATCTAAAGTAAGTCATACAAGTGCTCAGGTCTGGCAGCATTTGTGGAAAGAGAAACAGAGGTAGTGGGTTCAGTCTTCCAGGCCCACAGGAGGTGAGGAAGGAGGAACCCAGGAAAATTAAGTAGGTCATTATCAAAGCAGATAGCCAACGCCTTCTCAAGTAAGTACCACAGAGGAAGACCCACAATGGAACTTGCTGCCCCATCTCTACTTAAGATCCCTGACAGGTCGAATAACCACCACTTAATGATCAGTTAAGGGCCTATTCCCACAAAGCTGTTATTACCTTTTATCCAGGAGGGCCAAGAGCAGGTTAGGCAGGCTGCCTGTCATTTGTTTGGTGGAGGAGGATGCAGGGGTGCCTCAGTCATTTCTGCATGATCAAGGGTCTGCGCAGGGACCAGGCAGAGGCTTGCTCTGACCCCCTGAACCCCACCCTGCAAGACACCTGATTGGCCAGCAATTCTACACAGAGAGATGTCTATCCCTGGGTCCTCAGTCAGGAATAAGGCCCATTGGTGTCCACTAAAGTGCCTGGATCTGACGTGATCTGACAGCACTTTCTTCTAGGAGTGCATGCATAGGTAGTAAGGTATAGGCAGTCCATGAGATAGAAACCTTTTAACAAATAAGATTATGCCCAATGTCAAATCCTTTGTTGAACTTGTTTCTATGTTGATGTTTTGTTCAGAATCACCAATTCAATTAGATTGTACAAAGTTACAGACCAATAATTCTTTGAGATATGAAACAAAGTTTGGTGTGATGAAGATGAGAGAGAGAGGGATGAATGGTCACAGTCAGATCCTTTCTTTCTCTAGTTGTTATGGTGACCTTCCCATTGCTGTCACAACCTATACTGGCACTTTTCATCTGTTCTTTCCTGGAGCTAGCTCTGCTGTAGTGAGAAGACAGAGAGATGCACCTTTTTTTTATGTGCCCCAGCCCCTAGGATTATTTAAATGTGGAGACCAAATCAAGATGAGGGCACTTTAGCTGAAATTCTCGTTTGGGGTGAGGAGGAAAAGATCCAATGGTAAACTCAGGAGGAGGGGGGCAGGATCGAGTCAGTCTGCAATGTGAGAAGGAGAGTAGGCAGATGTATTTTCATACTTTCTAAATCAGTAATTGCAAATGCTTGTGGATTTGATTCCCGGATGAATGGAAAAGTTGAAATTGGGCGTTAAATCTTAGGTTTGAAATTGAATATATCCTTTTGAACTATAGCATTGTCTCAATAAACTCTGGTCTGAATGTTTCATATGGAATTGTATGTACACAGAAGAGCATTCATGTTATCTTCTTGCCATCAGATACCCGCATCTGACTCCACGACAGCCAGAATCTTATGCCGCGGGCAGTGACCTCTTTGCCAAATTTTCAGCGTACATCAAGAACGCAAGGAAAGATGCCAATGCAAGTAAGTTCTGCCACCACAATGAATTAGTTGTAAACCCTGCCACCAGCAATGTTCACAGACTGTATGGAATGGGACTTCATTTATTTTGGATTAAGCCAAGCCCTCAAGGATCATTTTAATTGTTGGGAGACTGTACCCTGTTACCCAAGGCCAAATAGAGTGTAATTAATTTGTATAGATGTACACGAAAATGTATTCCAATTAAAATCTGAGGCAGATATGCAAAGTTGGGATATTTATCAGCTTGCCACATCTGCCTCAGATAAAAGTGTGATTAGTGGTGGATTTCTCAACCCTGCTGATACTGAGGTATACTGAGACTGGGGCCATCACTCACAGATGCAGACTGAAGGCAGACAATTGGACTACAACATGCTGTGGCAGGCTGTTTAAAAGGTTCTCTTCAGTTCACTGGATTTTTGTCCCAGTTTGGCTGTTTTTTTAATTCACTGGTGGGTGTGGGCATTGCTGGCTGTCCAATATTTATTGCCTTTCTCTAGTTGCCCTTGAGAAGATGGTGGTGAGCTGCCTTCTTGAATCATTGCAGCCCATATGCTGTAGGTTGACCCACAATGCCATTAGGGACAGAATTCCAGGATTTTTACCTAGTGACAGTGAAGAAATGGCAATATATTTCCAAGTCAGGATGGTGAGTGGCTTGGAGGGGAATTTGCAGGTGGTGGTGTTCCCATGTATCTCTGACCTTATCCTTCTAGATGGAAGTGGTCATGAGTTTGGAAGGTGCTGTCTGAGGATCTTTGGTGAATTTCTGCAGTGCATCATGCAGTTAGTACACACTCATGCTACTGAGTATGCATGATGGAGGAAGCATACGGTTGTGGATATGGGCTATTAAACATTAGGCTCTCTGACCCTCATCACACACACCCTATACTCCCCATCAACTCACTATTTCCCAGCCATTCCAACCGATGCCAACCTAAGATCATACTCATACCTCCGATGCCCCCCATACTTCCAATGTCAAACCAAGTCTGCCCACCAAAGCCAGTGGCCATGTGCCCTTCATTGCAAGTTATGTCATCCATCCCCCATGTATCTACATAGCCCCTGATACACCCTATGCCAGCTTACTGCCAACTTGCCAACTCATGACCTTCCCCATTTATTTCTATGGCTCTTTCTAATTTCAATACAAAAGTACTTGTAACTAATGCTTTCTCATGCTCCCAACCCCACCCTCTGACCTTACATCCTTCGTGCCAATCTACCAAAGAAAGGCTACACCTCAGGAGACATGTTGAGATAAAATAAAATACAGTTCTAAGAATGCATTAGAGAATTCACTATGACTAAAGTGAATCCCATATCGGAGTAGCACAGAGAAGCGGAGATCTAACTGTTGTAAAGCTGCCATCACGTCCATGAAGAAAGTGGACAGATGAAGATTACAACGATTGTGGTTCCACAGAAAACAGTCCAGACCACGACTGCTTGAGTTCTTCACCTGATATTTCTTCAGGGACATCTAATAACGTTGGAAATTATTGGCCTATAAATGAAAGAGCTGGCACAATGCCTACTGAGACATGAATTCACTTGTTGAAAGGCAGCGAAAGAAGAGGGCTCCTCAGCCTTCCACTGGCCTCCGTCTTCTCCCCTTCTTGCCGTCTCCACCTTCCTCATCTCCGCTGCCTCTTGCTCTATCTCCACATGCTAGAATCTACTATTCTATACCTTTAACAGAAACCTTTTCAGAATTGAAGTATATTCCATCAACATTACCTTTGTCTATTCTTTCTACCTTTTCTTCAAAGAATTCAGTTAGTTTGCTCAAGTATTTTTATCTAATGTAAGATCGGTGGAGTAGGCCTTCTGGGCCCAGGGCTCATCGGCTCCTCTTTTCATTGCTTTTCTTTTCTTTCTCTCTTTTCTCGTTTTCTCTTTTTTTCTCCTCTTTTAATTTACTTGCCTCTTGTTGAAGAGCTTGACCGCGGTGTTGCCAAGTGAGTCCAGTACAGACAGGAGGCAGTCGGCGAGTGGGCCCAGCAGCGCAGACTCATGGACGCGGCAGTGGTGAATTTGGATTCCCACCGGTTTCTGCATTGACAAGGCAGTCCTGGTGTCGGCTCACGGCTGCCACAGTCTGGGTTCCCAGCGGCGTCTGCGCCCAGTGGAAGCGGAGGCGAGTTTGGGGCCAGCATGAGACCTGATGGCATTGGCGACGGCAGCAGCTGCCTTGGCGAGGTAGGTCCGAAGCAGACTCATGGCAGCGGTGGAGGCGAGTTTGGGCCCAGTGTGGTTCCTGGCGGTATCAGTGGCATCTGCATTGGCAAGGTCCAGTGAGGATTCGTAGTGGGGAGGTGGCGCCAAAGAGGTGCAGCAAAGGGGACTTGTGTCTGGCCACGAGGCCACCATGGCCCATGACGGAGCACTTAACAAGAAGGACTGTAAAGTTGAACACTTTTTCTTTATTTCTTCATTTTTCTGCCTTTATATTCTACGGCTATTTTTTTTCTGTGTTTTAAGATCACGCCGGAGAGTGGCGACACGAGACAACAATTCTCACTGTATTTTGTAACAATATACACGTGACAGTACATAGATCAAATCCAATCAAATGTAAAGAAAAAATCTCATTCATAAAAGCATTCAATTTAAAACTCCTCGAGTATTTAATCCTTTATTACAGTCAAGGGAGGAGAGATAAACCCTTACTCTTACTTCTCTCCCTTCCATCCAGAGTCAGGATTGATTATTTCTGAAATGGTAGATGGGTGTGCCTCAAAATCCCTAAGGATTTAGAGGAACACACTTCTATCTTTTCAAAAGTGTGGCATTCCACAAAAGAGGAGGGCAAGGCAAGGCAAGCATGGGTAGAGTTGCCCTGAGCATCCAGGAAGGCTCAAAGTGAGTGAGTGCAAAGAGAGCAAGGGAGCAGGTCTTGGATGCATCCTGGTCCAGTCCATTAGCTGAGTATCTGTCCTGGATCTACATTGTGATAATGGTTCCCAATGCATCCTGAGTCCCAGCATGGCAATGCAGAAGCATAGTGGAAGTGGATCAGAACTATACTGTAGTCAACATTCCCTCTAAGCTGCATGGCCATTGGCACCTTTCATGCACGCAATGATCAGCATTCCCGCACACCGGAAGCTGCTGCCACAGACAGATTTCGGAGGTCCATACAGTGGAAGAAAAATCACAGGGAATGTTGGCCATCGTGATGCAGGAAGGCTGGCATGTGTCAAATGCCCGCGTTTGTGGACAGGTAGTGTTTGTGGCCCCTGTCTGTCGGCTGTGCCCTGAGATATTGGTGCCAGCTGTCTGAAGCAGCAATCTGGATAAGCAAACAGTAAGCTGCAGTCACCAGTATCCCCTCCGACCTTCATGTCAGGAATTGTTGATGTCTATTTTCTTTGTGGTGGGTAGTCAGATATTAATATTACATAATAATGGAACAAGATTTACTTTGGCCACAAGCCATCTTAATAGGGATCTTGGCACCACATAACAACAATCTCATTCTAACTCCCATAACTCTCTTTGAAAATGCAATAAGTTGCTCGCAACATCGGGAGAACCCAAGTTTTCACAATTCACTCAGATTTCTCGCCATAGTCCACATTGTTCGGGCCTTTGTAAGAATCTGCCCAATATCCTTTCTCCTATTGCAATGAAACAGACCAGATATATAAATGCAATGGCAGCATTTAGCAAAAATAGCTTTTTCTCTTCAATGTATAAGGTACAATTAGTTCAAAATGAATATGAAATAACTGAGAAAGTAAAGTTATCTCAAAATTTCATAGCAGATGTCAGAAGATTTCAAAGATCGGGGCACATCCATTGTGAAACACCCTGCAGATTTTTTTTGTTAGCAAATAAACCTTATACAAGTAACGATGAGATATTGCAGTTGCTATTTTCTGACTGTCAATTGCTTTCCAGAAGCTGCAACCACATTTGGTTAATCTAAATTGTGCAACAAGATGATCAACTTGTAAATGTACCAGCCGATGTTCATCATTAACATGGTTTAACCTTGACAATAGCAACAAGCTCCATAACACTGCTACTGACAGGGCTAATGATGCTCTCCCTGATTTACTCCAGAATTTGAAAAGGCCCTGCTGAAGGAGCTGAAAAGGCTGGACGACTACCTGAAAGAACCCCTTCCTGATGAGATCGATGCCAATAGTTCAGAGACGATCCTTGTTTCCAAGCGCAAGTACCTAGATGGAAATGAGCTGACACTGGCGGACTGCAATCTACTACCGAAGCTGCACATCATCAAGGTATAATTGACAAGAACTTTATTAAACACTGCAGTTAGTAGGAGAGGTGATAGAGAGGTTATAGAGTCATAGAGATATACAGCATGGAAACAGACCCTTCAGTCCAACTCGTCCATGCCAACCAAATATCCTAAATAAATCTGGTCCCATTTGCCAGCACTTGGCCCATATCCCTCTAAACCCTTCCTATTCATATACCCATCCAGACCCCATTTAAATGTTGTAAATGTGGGGATAAATGAGTGCTATTCTAGCTGGCAGTCAGTGACTAGTGGTGTGCCTCAGGGATCCGTGTTGGGACCGCAATTATTTACAATTTATATAGATGATTTGGAGTTGGGGACCACGTGTAGGGTGTCAAAGTTTGCAGATGACACTAAGATGAGTGGCAAAGCAACGTGTGCAGAGGACTGTGAAACTTTGCAGAGGAACATAGATACATTGAGTGAATGGGCAAAGGTCTGGCAGATGGAATACAATGTAAATAAATGTGAAGTCATACATTTTGGTAGGAGTAATAGTAAAAAGGATTATTACTTGAATAGTAAAAAGTTGCAGCACGCTGCTATGCAGAGGGACCTGGGTGTCCTTGTGCATGAATCACAGAAGGTAGGTCTGCAGGTACAACAAGTAATTAGGAAGCAAATGGAATTTTGTCCTTCATTGCCAAAGGGATTGAAATTAAAAGCAGAGAGGTTATGTTACAGCTGTACAAGGTGCTGGTGAGGCCACACCTGGAGTACTGTGTGCAGTTTTGCTCTCCTTACTTAAGAAAGGATGTACTGGCACTGGAGGGGGTGCAAAGGAAGTTCACTAGGTTGATTCCGGAGTTGAGGGGGTTGGCTTATGAGGAGAGACTGAGTAGATTGGGATTATATTCATTGGAATTCAGAAGATTGAGGGGGGATCTTATAGAAACATGTAAAATTATGAAGGGAATAGATAAGATAGAAGTAGAGAGGATGTTTCCTCTGGCAGGTGAAGCTAGGACAAGAGGGCATAGCCTCAAGATTAGAGGGAGCAGATTTAGGACTGAACTGAGAAGGAATTTCTTCACCCAGAGGGTTGTTAATCTATGGAATTCCTTGCCCAGTGAAGTAGTTGACGCTACTTCAGTAAATGTTTTTAAAAAAAGGGTAGATTTTTTTTGAACAATAAAGGAATTAAGGGATACGGTGAGAACGTGGGTAAGTGGATATGAGTCCATGAAAGGATCAGCCATGATCATATTGAATGGCGGAGCAGGCTCGAAGGGCCAGACGGCCTACTCCTGCTCCTAGTTCTTATGTTCTTATGTTCTTATGTAATTGTGCCAGACTCTGTTGTACTCTGAGGTAACCTTCTTCGCTGTCCACTACACCTGCAATTTTCTAAGAGCTCATGAGGATAGCTTGGCCCCATTCCCAAGGGTCAGTTTATGGCTGGTGTTCTGAGAACTTTCTGATCTGCCATTTGAACGTAGACTTGAATATAGGAATGTTGATCAGTAAGTTTGTGAATGATACAAAAATTGGTGAGGTAGTAAATATTTAGGAAGACAGCCTTTGATTACAAGAGGATCTAGACTGGCTGGTCAGATGGACTGATTACTGGCAAATGGAATTCAATCTAGATAAGTGTAAAGTGATGCTCATGGGCAAGACAACAAAGCAAGAGAATATCTTGCTGAATGGTAAGATCCTGGGGAGTAACAAGGATCAGAGGAGCCTAGGTGTGCACATGCATCAGTCTCTCAAGGTTGGGGGACAAGTAGATAAAGTGGTTAACAAGGCACCTAGAATACTTGTCTTTGTTAGCTGAAGCTTACAGTTTAAAAGCAGGTCTTAAGCAAAGGCTTTATCCTGGAGCTCTGTTTCTCCCTTGTTGATCTTACTTGAAGTTCCTGCAGATTGTTTCTTTGTTCATGTTCGGGTGGCTTCTGACTGTCTATATGGGTAATTCTGAAAGGAATCCAGGCTTCAAAGCTGTAAATGCACTTTATCAATGGAAAAGCTTTTCCCCTGAGTCCAGTAGATTTTACACCATGTGGTAAGAAGCAATGATACCTACCACTGATCACTATTTGGTATTTGTGGATAGAAGGATGCTGCTCCCATTCCTCATCCCCTGACTGGATCTAAAGGCCTATTTGATTTCCTGTGATAGAGAAACAACCACTAGTGAGTTTTGACAAGAAGAGGTTCCTCTCTTCACAAAATATTGTTTTTTGCGTGATAGCAATTAAGTATAAGTTATATTAGTAAGATAAACGTTATTAGTAATACTAGGAGGAGACCTGTGGATACAGGTCTGCCCTGCAAGAAATCCTGAGGTGTTCTACATTGTCTCATTGGCTTGTGGTGGGGATAATGTCAGATTAATGCAATCTCCAAAACTGAGCCTTTCAGGATCATTTCCTTGTAAAACAAGTTCCCATTCCAAAGGAGTTCATCCTGCTGCAGGAGTAAGAATTTGTAAGCCAGTGAAGCAGACTTCTGAGTGAATGGTAGCTAGTCTTATTGTTTGCACCTTGCCACAACACTTTCAACAGGTGTCTAACATGCACCCATACTGATGTACACAGCTAGATTATTGCATTGAGGTAATCTCCTCTTGACCGTGATTATTGACTCAGTCTCAGGAGCAGCTGGAATTATGAATGGCTTTGCACTGTGAGGGGGTGGTGGGTGGTCTTTGTGTCTAGCAGACCTGACATTCTCTCATTCTGAAATAAGAGATGATTTGGTTTGCCATAAGCAACACCATAAGAAATTTGCAAATAAATTTTTAAAGTGCTCAATGAATACTGAGATTAAAAGTCATATTCAATCCAATTGATGAAGCACAGAAGTTTTAATTTAGTTTAACTTCTGCTGATGATGTCTATTAGCTCCAGAAACCCAACCTTAACCCAACCTTAACCCAACCTGCTGAATAACAATAAACAAAAGTGTGTAAAATCTTGATGGGGGCTTAAATTGGGTGTCTAACTCAAACATGCTAAACTAAAATTGGGCTTGCAATTTCTTTGTGTGCCTTTGCGGAGTAAATTTTTCTGATTAGTACTGTTGAGCAACTAACTGTTTTGAGACATTGAAACTTCACACCATATTAAAGTCGGCAATGTAATTGACATGCCTCTCCGTGTTTCCATTTGTTGTCTGCAATGTCAAAATAATGCACTTGTCTGTCTGGACTTTTCTGCAGGTGGCTGCAAAGAAGTTCCGTAATTTTGAGATTCCTGCAGAAATGTATGCTCTCTGGCGTTATCTGAACAATGCATATAAACGAAATGAGTTTAGCCACACTTGTCCAACCAATGAAGAAATTGAACGAGCCTATGCTGATATTGCCAAAAACCTGCAATGAAGAGAAATTGACTCGCGCGAGAGTTCCAATGTAATTGCTCAAACATCCAAAACATTATTTGTTAAACAGACAAGTGATAGGGAAATCTGTCTCAACCCTATTTGTTCACAATGCTGTTCTAGTGAGACGCCTGTTCAGTTGCTTTAATGCTCTTCATTGCTACCATTCCTATTCTATTATTCAGTGGGGGCTCAATAGTGATGAAACGTCCAACTATTGCAGTCTTGCACTTCAAAGTGACACGTTAGATCACTTTTCACAGATATAAAACGGTCTTAAAAATAAACAGAGAAATAAAGATAGTCATCAGCCTTGAGCCTAAATAGGCACTTTCCAGGCTGAAAGTTTCCTCAACACGCAGCATTTAAACTCTATCTGCTCTCAGGTAATTGGATTTTGAGGCCTTAAAGGTAGAGAATTCCCTTTGGGCAACAATGCAAGACATTTGTACTGCACAATAAAATCCCCCTGTATTTAGAAAACAACACCTTGCCTGATTCACCGTTAAAAGTCCATAGATAGCTAACTGTCTTGTTAAAATGCTTCAAGAATGGTCCTGTTCATAATTGCTTCAGATGGAGCTGAAGCTCAATAATGTACCAAAATGTCTCCTCATTTATCATAGAATCCCCACAGCGTGGAAACAGGCCCTTCGCCCCAACAAGTCCACACCGACCCTCAGAGCATCCCACCCAGACCCATCCCTCTATAACCCATCTAATCTACACATCCCTGAACACTACGGGCAAATTAGCATGGCCAATCCACCTAAGACTGCACATTTTTGTACTGTGGGAGGAAACCGGAGCACCCGGAGGAAACCCACACAGACACAGGGAGAACGTGCAAACTCCACACAGACAGTCGCCCGAGAGTGGAATCAAACCTGGGTCCCTGGCGCTGTGAGGCAGCGGTGCTAACCACTGAGCCACCGTGCTGCCCCAATTTAACCACACCCTTGACCAATTATCTTCAGTTGCTCTATCGATGACCTCCTCACCATCATACGATCAGAAGTAGGGATGTTAGCTGATATTTGCACAATTTTCGGAATTATTTGAAACTCTTCATACATGGAAGCAGTCCATGTCCAAATGCAGCAAGACCTGGATAACATTCAGGTTTAGGTTGACAATGATAAGTAACATTTATCTCACACAAGTGCAAGGCATTGACCATCTCAAACAAGAGAGAAGCTAATCATTGCCCTTTGATGTTCAATGGTATTAGCGTGACTGAATCCCCCAGTATCAACTTCCTTGAGGTTACCATTGACCAGAAACTCAACTAGACTCACCATATAAATACAGTGGCTGTAAAAGCAGGACAGAGGCTAGGAATCTTCCAGTAAGTCACGCACCTCCTGACTCCCAAAAGCCTGTCCACCATCTACAAGGCACAAGTCAGGAGTGTGTTGGAATGCTCCCCACTTGCCTGGATGAGTGCAGCTCCAATAACACTAAAAAAACTTGACATCATCCAGGACAAAGCAGCCTGCTTGTTTGGCACTACATCCACAAATACTCATTCCCTTCACCACCAATGCTCAGTAGCAGCAGTGTGTACTATTTATAAGATGCATTGCAGAAGTACACTAAGACTCCTTGGACAGTACCTTCTAAAGCCAACAATGTTACCGTCTGAAAGGACAAAAGCAGCAGACACACAGGAACACCACCACCTGCAAGTTCCCCTCCAAGTCCCTCATCATCCTGGCTTAAAAAAATTATATAAAAACCGAAAGAATTGCGGATGCTGTAAATCAGGAACAAAAACGAAGTTGCTGGAACAGCTCAGTTCTGAGGAAGGGTCACCAGACCCAAAAAGTTAACTCTGTTTTTTCCTTCACAGATGCTGAGATACCTGCTGAGTCTTTCCAGCAACTGTGTTAAAAAATTATATCACCATTCATTT
Source organism: Rhincodon typus (assembly GCF_021869965.1). NCBI lineage: Eukaryota > Metazoa > Chordata > Chondrichthyes > Orectolobiformes > Rhincodontidae > Rhincodon > Rhincodon typus. Next base: position 58,034,715 of record NC_063345.1, on the reverse strand, counting down.
AGTTTCACTGAGTCGAAATGGTGGGACTCCCTTTCTAACAGCATTATGGGTTAACCTACAGCAATTAGATAATAAATGCTGGCCTGGCCAGCGATGCCCCTGTCCCATGAAGATATCTTTTAAGAACATTCCTCCTCCAGCTTTTCTACTCACTGTCCAGGTGTGCGGAACTGTTCTAGCATGCTTCCATTTTTACCTTGAAATCTTTCCGTGAACTTGGTCCTGTCTAAGTGTGTAGCCTCCTCTAGTGCTACAACTCTCTGAGATCTCCGTACTTCTCCAATTCTGGCCCACACCTAAATCACTCAACAAGTGGTGGCCATACTTTTGACTGTCTTCTTTTGAAGCTCTGGAATATTTCGTCTAAACCTCTCCACATCTCTACGTCTTGCTCTTCTTTTAACGTACTCTAAAAAACTTGCTTCTTCGAACAAGCTTTACATTTATTTTCCTGATTTCTCCCTCAATGTGTCAGTGTCAAAAATGTTTTTATTGACATCATTTGTTTTAGGTGATTTCAAGTGTTTTAGTGTCGTAAATATGCTACATAAATGTAGGTTGTTGTTCTATACTGGGGGACTGAATCCCATTAAGCTACTAGAATCACTGCATTTTTACTGACAGCTTATAAATAAAATTTAGTTAACAATGAGTTCAACATGGTTAATCCACAAACAATGCTATTGAGGATTGGTTGCAATAAATTTTACTTTTAAACAAAAATTCAAAATACTTGCAATCACAGTGGCTGTTTGTTGTATGTTGAAGTATCCTAAAATGGTGTTGCTAGTTCTTAGTACTCAAAGGTAACGGCATTGTTGGAAAGAGGATCAGCACCGGTTGGAGACATTTTAAATAAAAAATTCTTCTCATCTGTTCTGACATAGAAAATATGAAGTTAATCGGGCCCACAGAAAACCAAGGACTAGCAAAAGCACAATGATAAACAAACTTCAAAGTTCATTATTAAGCCCAAATCTCTACATTCAACCACTGTGATACGGCACTGTATTGTACTATAACTCAACTCTACAGATAGGCCATCTCTCTATGTCTAAATCAAATTTACATATGTGAGACAGGGAGCAACTTGGCAGCAACTAATCGACACCAAATCTGACAGGTATTGCCTGCTCTAACTGAGCCCCCACCCAAACTAATCCACCAAACATAACCAGCTGAGCAAAAGAAAAGTGAGACTGCAATTTCTAACTTGTAACATTGAAAGTGTCTGTTTTCAATTTGTGTTAGTGACATTTTCTGTAATTTCCGAAGGCATTTTGTTTGACATTGAATAGCTGATATAGAGAGCTGCAAATAGTCGATAAAGATACAAAATTTTGATGTCTTGTAAAAATAAATGTACTTTAGATTAACATGTCACATAATCCTGATTTTTTTAACCTAGAAATGAGATGAATGTATCCCGAGCAAAGATTGTTCCTCTGTTAGTGTTAAAGAACCATAAACATATATCATGTTGTGATAATATTGTGCAAATATAGAAAAACCTTATTGTCATGTAGCATATCCTTTAATAAGAGCCTGAAACTATCTTGCTGTATATTAAAGAATTACGTTGTTCTTTTCTTTCTAATGTGGTTGATATATTTATTTGCTTTTGATATTCTTTATTGATGTGCATTAATGCATCTCCTGCTCAACTGCATCCATACTTCCTTTTGAATTTAATATTTCTTAACTCAATGAATATTGGAGCTAAAATAGTTGAGTATATTTTCAAGTTGGCGATGTATAAATCTGGTGCTCTGAGTCTGCAGGGATTGAATTTATCCCTGTGTCTGAGGGTGTTAAGATGTGTATAGGGTTTTTGCTGAGCAAAATAAGGAGCAATAATGCATTTTATTTTCAGATCAGCAAGACTCTTCGGTGATATCAGAAAGAGTAGAATGGTGAATAACCATAGGCTGAGCAACGAAGCCCAATCAAAATATTTCCCTTTCATTTAATGTCTTTTTTGGGAATCCTTCTGCTGATTGAAACGAAGAATGTTAATCTTGGTGACAGCACATTGTTAAATGATGTACCCAGAGGCTAGTATTCCCAGCTCCTTTACTCCATTGTGACAATGCTCCAAACTTCATACCATCATGCATTAGTGCCACCCGTCCATCATCCACATCAATAATCCCTTGGGGGTTTCAGATTGAGGTTATTATTTTAGTGCTACTGAATACAAAACTAATTTGATGTTGCTGAGCCATATACACAATGACCTGTGCTAACAAAGTGCAAATTCATTTCCTGTAGATGAAGCTTTAATTCCCTTCGTCAGGATCATATTCAAAATCACATTGCATCAACTCTTTATAGCACCCAAGCTCTCTTCAGCTATCCACATAACATGAATCAAACAAATCACAGAAACTAAATGCCAATCCTTAATTGCCACTTATATTTTATTTGATACTGTTTCATTGATTCTGGTAGATGATGAGCTTGACAAACATGTCACAAATATGCAATCTTTGGGTAACGGGCCCTCTCCAATTCACAGGAAACAACAGAACTCAATTCAGTACAAAAGTATTATTTATTCACACTGTGTTCATAAATGTTTAATTACAGAAGTATTTACACATCCTCTGGGCTTCAGCCTCTCATTGAATAAGGCAGGGTCTGTTTGATAGAAGTTTTACTGAGAGATTGGCTTTGGCATTTTGTAGAGCGGACTGCCAAGCAGTTGAATGTTGTTATGGTGTTGAGAAGATCAGTCAGTCAGTAACACAATATTTCCAGAAACAGGCTGAGGGAGAAAGAAGACAACACAGGCATCACAATTGCTGATTACTCAAAGTGACTTTGACTTTGTAACATAGAAACAGGAGTGGAGCATTAAGCCCTATGAGCCAGTTAATTTTGATCAGTTGAATTTACATTTAATGTTTGTTTATATACAAATCCTAATGTTATCAAAGAAAATCTAAAACACAAATGTCTGCCATAAAATTGTCCTTTTTAGAATTTAAATCCGATGTGAGCCTATTCAATAACTGAATTCATTTCTAGATTTAAATATATTCAACTTGAAAACTTCAACATCAATTTGAAAAGCTTTACTACTTTTTTGACTAAAAACGATTGGTTTGTACTTTCTCTTTCTGCTAAGATAATTTATGCAGTGCAATCATGTGTCTCTTTCATTCCACACCACATTATTTTCCGACAGCTTTGGGTTATCATCATTGGAGCCAATTACACAACATCACAAATAATTTACAGCTGAGAAACAGGCATTCAGCCCAAATGGTTGAAGTAAGTGTTCACATTGCACTCCAGCTTCCTCTGACTCTACTTCAGCTAATCACAATGCAACCTTTCAATCTTATCTCCCTCATGTATTCGTCTAGCTTCCTGACTATAGGTAGGGTATTATTACATTGGAGGGGTTCAGAAAAAATATTTACTGGGATGTTGCTGGGACTGGAGAGTTTGAGAATTTAAAATAGTTTGAATAGGCTGGGACTTTTTCACTAGAATGTAGAAGGTGGAGGGGGTGACCTTATAATGGTGTATAATATCGTGAGGAGCATAGATGAGGTGAACGACAAAGGCCTTTTCCCTAGGGTGGGGTGTTCAAAAACTAGGAGGCATCTCTTGACGGTGAGAGGAGAAAGTTTTAAAAGGGACATGAGGCGCAACGTTTTTATACAGAGAGTAGTTCTTGTGTGGAATGAACTGCCAGAGGGAGTCAGTGCAGTCACAACATTTAAAGGACGTTTGGATAAGTACATGAATAGGACAGGTTTGGAGGGATTTGGTCAAATGTCTACGTTATTAAACACTGCTCATAATTTTCAAGATCTCTTGCAAATCACCCCTGAGCCTTCTCTTTTCTAGAGGAAAGTGTCCCAGCCCATTCGGTGTTCCCTCACCATTACAAAGTTTTAGTTCTGATTCCATCCTTGCAAACCTTCTGCAGCATCTCCATAGATACAGATAGCAAGGACTGCTGATGCTGGAGTCAGAGATAACACAGTGTGGAGCTTGCGGAACACAGCAGGCCAGGCAGCATCAGAGGAGCAAGAAAACTGACGTTTCGGGTCAGGACCCTTCTTCAGAAATGGGGAAGGGGGGAAAGGAGCTCCGAAATAAATAGAGAGAGGAGGGGTGGGGTTGGGGAAGGTCGGTGGGATGGTGATAGGTGAGTGCAGGTAGGAAGTGGTGGGGATTGG
>NC_063345.1:57979935-58030119 GCF_021869965.1 Rhincodon typus | reverse complement strand
TTTTCTTGCTCCTCTGATGCTGCCTGGCCTGCTGGGTTCCGCAAGCTCCATACTATGTTGTCGCAGCTTCTCCATATCCTTTTCATAACATGCCACAAGATGAATGATCAAAAGGACAGATGCTATTCGATATCATTGAACACCGAGGTAATTAACAATCTCTGGCTGACAATAATTTACACTTGCATAATGTAAAGTCCAGAAAGGATTATCATCAACATTTGACACAGATAAGACCTAATATTAGAGCAGTTGATCAAAAGCCTGGCTAAAGAGATGGGTTTTATAGAGTGCTGCAAAGGGGGAGAAAGGTAGAGAGGTGTAGAGCTTTAAGAAGGGAATTCCAGAGGTTAGCACCTTGATAGCTGAAGCCAACCACCTATGTTGGAGTGAAGAAAGTCAGGCATGCACAAGAGATCAGAAATGGAAAATGTAGAGATGCTGGGGGAGAGGAAGAAGCTGAGGTCGGCAAGGCTGAAGCAATGGGTTCACTGGAGAATGATTAAACAAATAAACGGTGAACTTAATTTCCCATGAATTCTATGAATGGTGAAGGTTTTCTGAGGCAGGAATTTGAGAATCTGTTTCTGATTGTTCAGGGCCTTACCTCTCTTACTGGATTGCAGAGAAGCCTGAGCAGGCTTTGAGAACCTGCGCTGTTGAAGATTTTGAGTAGAAGTAAACTTCCACAGTAACATCATCACGTTGTCGATCTACATGGGACATGTGCAGCAAAAATAACAACAGAATATATTGTCAGTTATGTAAAGAATTATAATACGTATGGAGAGTTTGGACATGCCTGCCAAAATGATGAATTGTTCCACTGGCACATTTGTTATGAGTCTCACATTAAGCCATTTTTATGATTGTGGTGTTCTCGACAATTCCTTCTGAGTGTGCCAGCATTGATGAGTGACAACGTAAGATGAAAAAAGCAAGAACGTCTACTCAAATTTGACTCCAAAACATTCCTCATGTATGAAGTTACTTTTGAAGTGTAAGCACTGTTGATATTTAGTGATCTTACGACAGCCAATTTATGCACAATATCTCATTAAAAATGTAGCACCATCATCACCTCTGCAAACAGTGCACTGAAGCATCAGCTTGCATTATATGTTGAATTCCTGAAGGATAGCTTAAACCCACATCATCCAGCTGAGAAGCATGAATGCTAACCACCCAGATTAACTACTAACCAATAAATGAATCAGCCACTGATTAGGAAGGCTGAAAATCCTGTCAGATAGTTAAGAGTCTCCAATATCTTTTGATCATATAATAATAACTAAATGCATACAAATGTACCAAACGGATGCAAGGGAAGAGAACTGAATAACCAAACTTGAAATTAAAAAAACAAACTTAAGATATGTTTATGCACCTTTCAACACAAGCTCAGGATGTATTAAACAGCCCATTACAGTATTTTGTTGAAATGTAGTTGCTGTTACAAACTTGGAAATGCGGCAGCCAATTTGCGCACTAAACAGTTTTATAAATGGCAATAGGGAATGACTGAACAATGCCATTTTAGTGTTGGTTCAAGAATGAATATTAGACAGAACACTGGAAAGAACTGGAAAGAATCAATTGGGGTGGCACAGTGGCTCAGTGGTTAGCACTGCTGCCTCACAGTGCCAGGGAACTTGGTTCAATTCTACCCTTGGGTGACTGTGTGGAGTTTGCACATTCCCCCCCTTTTGTGTGGGTTTCCTCCCACAGTCCAAAGATGTGCATGCTAGGTGGATTGGCCATGCTAAATTGCCTGTAGTGTTCAGGGATGTGTAGATTAGATGAGTTATAGGGGGATGGGTCTGGGTGGGATGCTCAGAGGGTCAGTGTGGACTTGTTGGGCCAAAGGGCCTGCTTCCACACTGTAAGGATTTATGATTCAAGCTCTCCTTTAAAACAGCGTTGCAGGATCTGATATGCCCACTTGAGATGGCAAACAGGGCCTTCATTCAATATGGCATACACAAATGAGTGCAAGCCTGAAAGAGCAGTGCTTCCTAATAATGTGCTAAAATGCCACCCAACATTGCATGGTGGGGGGTTGTTTGATCACTCGCTCTTTTAATTCACACTTTTTAAAAATATATTCTGAATCCAAACCGATCTGAATTCAACTCCTGATCTTTCTGGAGATTTACACTAAGGCTGTTCATATGCAATAAATTAATGATTAAACAGATCTTCAAGTTGAGGTTGAAATTGTTTCAGAGATAGTAGGAACTGCAGATGCTGGAGAATCTGAGATAACAAGGTGTAGAGCTGGATGAACACTGCAGGCCAAGCAGCATCAGAGGAGCAGGAAGGCCGACGTTTCGGGTCTAGACCCTTTTTCTGAAAAAGGGTCTAGGCCTGAAAAGTCAGCCTTCCCGCTCCTCTGATGCTGGCCTGCTGTATTCATCCAGCTCTAAACCTCGTTATTTCAAGTTGAGGTTGTGTTGTTAGTGGAGTTATGTTATAGCACCATCTATTGATCATTCTATAAGCAGCATGATGGCTATTTTATTAAACCACTGGAGAATGGGAGATCCCTCTTTGCTTCATTATCAGATCAAATCTGATGATAGTTCACATATTGAAATGTTACAACAGGTGACCAAAAGCTGAGAGTTGGTTTTAAGATGTTGGATTAAAAAGAGGAGAGAGGGTATGGTGAGAGATTGAGAGGAGACTGTCAGAGTTCAGATCCAAGACAGCTGTACGTATAGCCATCAGTTTCACAGCAACAAAAATAGGGGTTGTGCAAGAGATCAGAATTATTGGAGGCGTACAGAAATCTTAAAGGGTTGTTTGTTTGGATAAGTTTACAAAAACAGGGACAGACAAGAAGATGGAGGAATGTGAAATGTGAATTTTTAATCAATGGGTTGTCTGGATGCAATGTCTGGTCATTGATCAGGAAGATAACAGAGTAAGAAGGAATGAAACAAAAAACTCCCCAGTTAGAGTGAGTTTATCTTAACACTTACCAGTTTGGCTTTATCTCCAAGTGGCTCTACAGTATCTGTAAATGGTTAAAGCAATATATTACTTCAGAATTATTGAGGCAATGTTTATCGTCAGCACTCCTGAAATTATGGCAGTCAACTATATAGTGCAGGTCATTCCCAGCAATAATGCAGATGGGGATTTTATTTGGAAAAGACTTTGTTAAACAAAAGTGATGTATTCAGGAAAATAAATCATAACAGTACAAAAAATGTGGAGAGGGTCAATGAGTCGTGTCGGTTTTTGTTTTCTTTGCTGGTTTATAGCCAATGTAAACACCATGACTTATTTCTGCAAGAGTAATTTTCAAAAGAAAAAGCAACTATTTCTACGAAGTTGAAAGGAAATGTCCCAATAAGATAGCAGTAGATTGGTAAGGAGGTATTTCTTACCTTCCCGTAGACCAGCTCCTCCCAGATCAATCTCCTCTTGCTTTGGAATCACAGAATAGACGTTGGCCATTCTCTTAGCTCCAAGAGAGGAAAGATCATTTGACAAGAATCCAACTGCACCCTCAGTCATTTTGGGGTCAAATTCTGTTGAATATCAAAGCAAAATAAAACTAACAGCTGTCAACTGTATGAGCTGCGTCATCTTTGCAGATTGCAATTCTATTTTCTGCAAAATCAATTGTCAGTCTTTTACACTGAGACTTGACACTCAACCCAGTTTGTTAACATTTCATAGGAAAACCCAATTCTTTTCATCAGGAGAGAATACACTTAAATCTGTTAATTTGCTTTGTTTGCTGGTGAGACTGAAGAATGTCAGTCAAATCAGTTGGAGAGTGAAGGAACCAGATGTTACTGATTTTCATCATCAAAGCACACAAATTAAAACAGACAATTTTAAATTGATTTTGATATATAATAGTTGCAGTTAGTTGTATTCAAGTCCCTCTATGGCCTTATGCCTCCCACTCACTTGTAGAAAGTTTCTTGTTGAAAAACTGCAAGTTCTTAAAAGCTAAATTTTCATAGTATATTTGGGGAAGGAAAGGAAAACCATGAACAAAACATTGTACATTTACACATTGTACTTTTCATGTGGGTTTTAACTCCAGGTAGTTCACTTTATGCGGTAATGGTTTATGGTTACCCTTCATAACATAAGAAACGAGGCATGGATGTTGTTGAATTGAAGAATCCAACAGCTACCTAATACATACAGACATTACATTCTTCAGGTACTTTCAGCTTTTGTGCTAACATGAAATTATTGTATCACACAAAGCAGCAAGCTTCTTGTATTATGTCATGTTTCAAGTGATCCCCAGTAAAGTAACAAATGAGAACTTTACATCCTCAGGTCACATTTTTTGATACAGTCATTGAATCAAAAGCGTATCTCTTAAAGGTGTAGTGACATACTTACCGTGAGACATAAATAGCATCTCCATTTTTCCAAAGATAAAAAGATATCAAAGAGGTATACATTGGTTGTATATAGGCACATGTTGTTAATTCAGTAATTATACTGAATAGATATAGCACTTGGGGTGAATGGGATCAAAGTTTACGGGGAGAAAGCAGGATTAGACTATTGAGTTGGTCGATCGGCCACGGTCGTGAAGAATGCCGGAGCAGGCTCAAAGGGCCGAATGGCCTCATCCTGCTCCTAAGTTCTATGTGTCTACATTTATACAAACTTTAATGAGATATCTTTCACGTTTGATAACCCATCCTGATCTGGCAATTGTATACCTGTCTGGAATGGTTTGTGGTTTCCTCTGTTGAACTTGTTTGATAAGTTTGTTGGTTTGCTGCTGGGGGCTGTCACTCAACATCACTGCACACTCATCATCATCAGAATATTCTTCCTCAATCACTGTATGCATTGTGCATGCTGTACAATAGGTCTGTTGTATATTGGTCTGATCTGGTTTCTGTTCATTCGCAATGTAGCCCCATGATGAGAAAACACTTCTTGTCACCTGGGCTGGCTGCATATTTTAGAAACCCTTGCTGGTATCTAAGTATTTGGATTTAGTATTTTTAGATCATGCTCTCTGATCACTGCATAGTTTAGGCAGTTATATAAATGCCCGCTTGTTGTGAATCTCTTTAATTCTCCTCTGTCTTTGAAGAAGAATGTAGTGTGTCTCAGAATGATTAGACAATTCATTACTGATAGAAGTCCTTTGCACATGCCTCTTGCGCATAAGTTATGCAGCAGATGGCTACCCCTCTCTCCATTGGTGTTGTACAAAAATACAACACTGCGATGTGAAAATCCTGCTTTGTTGTGCAACACTTCATGATCATTGATTTGATGCTATGCACCATACATTTCACTAAACCATTTGAGTGAGGATAGTGGGATGATGATATGCTATGGATCACTCTCCTCTTAATACATGTCTTGAAATCATTTACTAAAGGACTGCAGTCCATTGTCAGACACCATCCATTCTAGAATACTAAATAAACTGAAAAATACCGACTATCGTGTCAGCAACGGTCACACGTTGCTAAATTGTCGAAGAATGATAAATTTAGAGAAGTAACTCATCACAGGAATGTAATCTTCCTTGTAGACTGTAAATAGTTCTGTTGCTACGTTCATTTAAGATGAAATGGAACACGTGTAGATGTCAAGGTCTGCTCGATTACTGGGGCTGATATCTTTGCTATAGCTCACAGCCATTCATTAGCCTTTGAATATGCTGATTCATACTTACAACCATGTTACAATACAAGTTAGTATAGTGACACAACAAATGCAATTTTTTGGTTAGTTTGCCATCCAAATAAGTACGATGCGTTAGCTTTCTAGATGGCCTCTAAGAGGCCTTCCAGCTGTGCAAAATATGCAACCTGTCAATACAGGTAAGACAGAGAGAGTGCACTTCAAGATGGTGGTGCTCTGTCTACACTTTTGAAATTAAAAAATGGTCACAGCTCACAAATCCACTAAAATTGAGTGGTAACTCCTTTATATGTCAGTCTGCTGTCATCATTGTGGTCTTTTGCAGCAGTGAAGTTGGGTAATGGGAGTGGTTTAAAGCTCTTCAGGAATGGGCAGCACGGTGGCTCAGTGGTTATGGGCAGTATGGTGGCTCAGTGGTTATGGGCAGTATGGTGGCTCAGTGGTTAGCACTGCTGCCTCATAGCACCAGGGACCCGGGTTCGATTCTAGCCTTGGGTGACCGTCTGTGTGGAGTTTGCACGTTCTCACCGTGTCTGCGTGGGTTTCCTCCAGGTGCTCTGGCTTCCTCTCATTGTCCAAAGATGTGCAGGTTAGGTGAATTGGCCATGGGAAGTGCAGCGATAGGGTAGGAGTGAGGGTCTGTGTGGGACGTTCTTCAGAGAGTCGGTGTGGACTTGTCAGACCAAATGGCACTGAGGGATTCTATTCTAACTGTGAGCCTCCCAGTGTAGTGCTAGCAGGCCTTGTCCTCTCTCAGGCTGTGTTTTGGTCACCACTGGAGGACCCTCTGCTGACTGGAAAATTTCAGTCAAGGGTTTGAGCTGGACCTTAACAAGACCCTTAATGGCCTCAGTTAGCTATCCCTCCCATGTGCAAATGGCTAGTTGTCTCCTGCATACTTACTTAAAAATAGTCCAGAGACCAGACTGCATGTGCCAGGAAATTCTGGCACCATCTGCCTTCAGCAGGATTATAAAATTCTGTCTACTGTCTTTGTGATAGAATAGCCAAGGGGAAAGTAATCAACAAAGTAATTGGTTTGAGCTCATTTTCAAACCGTCTCACCAAAATACAGCGAGAGAAAATAGTAAACGCCAAGAAGACATTTCCTTTTTTTTAAGAGTTAAAGCTGTCAGATCTTGGACATAGATTTAAGTTGCTCCACTCAAGTACCTCTTCACATCAAGTGCCTCATGTCAGCATCAGTTATTCTAAGATAATTAAAGTGATATCTGTCGATTGTATGCACTGCAATCTCAGATAGTCACTCATCTTCAAATTCACAGATACTTTTGCATCAACAAAAAATACTTCTAATTGATTTCAGGAATCAAGAAGTGTCTAAGACAATAAGGGACTACAACCATCAATTAATCTGAAGTTGATTAATTGAGGATAACATTATGGGTGTTTCTGTGGCTTTAAAGGACAAATTAAATGTCAGTACATAACAATTTTGCATCATTAAGTATAATACTCCTTTACAGCAATTGAAAGAACTTACATTTATAGTAAGTCTTTCATAACATCAACATATCCAATTATTTCCCAAACTAGGAGCTACTTTTAAAGTATACGCATTGTTGTGAGGTAGATAAACAAAGCACCCAATTTACAAACAGCAGGGTCCCGTTTAAAATTACAATATCGATAACTAAATTATCTGTTACAGTAATGTTAGTTAAGGGGTTGGTATTGGCTTGGACACCGGGGAGATCTATTCTGTGCTTTTCTTATTTGTGCCAGGGGATAACGTGCATCCGATTTAAGAGGTAGATGGGGTTTCCATTTAAAGTCTGATCTGAAAGGTGGTATCTCAGGTAGTTCAGCACTTAGTACAAAACAAACCCCACTACCTACCTGAAGCTGGTCGATGGAGCAGCATGTCAGATTGGACAGTTTAATTAAAAAAGTTAAGACACAGGTATAAAATAATGAAATCGACTTAATCATCACATCTATTCATACACAAATATTAATGAAGAGGAAAACACAATCTGAAATGCATGGAAATGTGTAACCACTAAATTTATCAGTTGTGTTCCAGTACGGTTTACTTATTACGCTGAGTTGCTTAGCTCGAATAGAATATCAGTCATACGTTAAACGTATTAATTATTTGAAGACTTTTACATTAAATATCAAATATTGAGCAAGTTTGGAACTGCTCAGTAAATTTCTAATTGTGATCTGTACAACGGTCAGTGCACATCATCTCAGTACCTTACAGCTGGACCTTTGCCGATTCTGTTAATACATTAAATAAACACATGGTACAGTTGTAGTTGGAATAAAACCAGCTTTCAAATCAGTCAGAAAATAAATGAACAGGCTTATTATAGAATATGTCTGTTACACACAGAAGTGTATCAACTGAAGAGAGTCATTAGAAGTGGTGGATATTGTTTAGTGCCTTATGGAACTAGATGTGTAAGTAAAAGTTGAGGTCATCATAGCCCTACTGGATCATAGGGCTACTTTCTCATTACAGAGAGATGACTGATTCTGGTGTAACCTCAGGGTCACCATGTCTCCAGTGAGATTGAGAAAGTGGGACCTTCATGTTGACCTCAGTCATTGTGGGAAGTAAACCTGTCATGGTGGTATCATTCTGCATCGCAAACCAACCATCCAACCAACTTAACTAACTGAGCCCCTATGTATAGGTAGCGTCAATGAGAAAGATATTTTGAAAAATTCAATACCTCCACGAAAAAAAATTTGAAGGCATAAGAAATAGGCTTGTCTACATGAGTTAATTCTCGTGCGACAGAACCATGCATATTGTCTACTGAGTTATATGTAGTAGAGGCAGCAGACATGGTGTGGAGGCAGGTAACAGATTGAAAGGGGGGGGTGTTGGTTGGCAGCACTGTCTCATAGTTGATTAGCACTTCTGCCTCACAGTGCCAGGGACCCATGTTCCATCCCACCATTGGGCGACTGTCTGTGCAGAGTTTGCACATTCTCCCTGTGCCTGCGTGGGTTTCCCGCAGATGCTCCAGTTTCCTCCCACAGTCCAAAGATGTGTAGGTTAGGTGGATTAGCCACGCTAAATTGCCCTGTAGTGTCCAGGGATGTGCAGGCTAGGTGGATTAGCCATGGGAAATACAGGGTTACAGGGATAGAGTTGGGGGTAGGGGAGTGGTGGTGCGGGTCTGGTTGGGATGCTCTTTACAGGGCCTGTAAGGATTCAATGGGCCAAATAGCCCACGTTCACACTGTAAAAATTCTATGAGAAGACATTGTGAATGTCTGCATGTCTCAAAAATAATCCTTGTGACTCTCAAACAAAACATTTGAGGATAAAGCAAATATTTAGAATGGTTCCAAAAAAGATGGACTTCAGATCTGTCGAGAAACTAAAGATATTGTTCTCTTTAAAGCAGAGAAAGTTAAAGAGAGGTCAATAATGATGTACAAAATTTTGAGGGGCTTGAAGAAAGCACATAGGGAGGAAATGATTCCATGGGTGGCTCAACCAGCGAACATGATTTAAGGTCATTGGCAAAACAAAATGAGGAAAAAATGAAGGGAAGTTTTTAATGCAGAGGATAGGTGTAGTCTGTAATACAATAATACAGGGATGAAGAGCAGATTCAACAGTAACCTTAAAAAGAGAATTAGATACATACTTGAAAGATTAGGGGATTAAGACCAATTTGCAAGTTTTTTCATAGAGCTGGCAAACGCATGATGGCTTCCTGTTTTTTTTGAGTATATGTTGGAGTATAATATGTCACTGCTTATTATTGGGGAAAGGAAAGCTACTTTGATACTGCTTGCCTTATAAGAAGAATATTTTAACCTTGACCTCATGCTGGTTTATTCCATTTGTTACTTAAGTGTCTCTTCTTATTAAAGTACAGTTTTATTTTCTGTCCTGACATCATCTGGCACTTGTTGCTCAAAAGAAATACACACAATTTGTAACATTTGAATAGATGACATTGGAAAAGTGTGTTCAATATCTGGCCATTTCCAGGACCTGCCCATCCATTCAACCTACAAACATTGGATGCAGCTCATCTCTTTGCCAGACGCTGGTGTCCTTTGGTCCAGTTGCTTGTGAACATGAATCAATAGGATAAAACTGATGTAACAAAAAGCAGACAAAAAAACCATTGTGCATACAAAAGTTACTTTCTACAGTCATGGAGCTGGAGGCATTACACTTACCTTCTTGTATCCTGGAGTTCTCGGGGAAAACTGGAAGAGCTTTCAATTGACCTGCTGCTGACAGAATAGCCAGAGCACAGATGAGCGTCCAGGTGTACATGATGTCTCTGATGACTCTCAGCTTCTCAGTGCACAGTTTTAAACTCTCTGGAGTCAATCAATCTTTGGTGGCTATTTTGTCATGTCACCCTTTGCTACTTGATTTTGGTTTTGTCCTCTCTGTAATTGATGTTAGTGACAGAATCAGATGCCAGAACCTTCATGGAAAGTGATCAGTATTCTAAAGCTCTTGTTATCACTGCTTAAACAGGAAGAGTTCACAAACATTGACAGATTCATACAATTCTTGTCTTATCTTTGTGCTGACCAGTGTTGGAGATTGTTTTTATCTTTTTAATGATGATCAAACTGGTACCAAAAGACCAGAATACACAGTGTGGGATAGATGAAAATTAAAAGGGAAAAGCAACTTGTTTCTTACAAAGTGAGGGAAGTTGATTGTTCAGATATTTAACACTTTTTACAGGATTTCCATTCGGCAATCCACATTTCTAAAAGGATTTTAACGGAATGCCTTTGATTACAAAATAAAGTAGAGCATAATTACATTAAAAAATTATGTAACTGGTTGATTTAAAACACAAATAAGACAATCTACTAGCCATTAAATGTGCACTGCAAGATAAATATTGGCTATGCTGTGTTATGGCGAGTTAAATAACATCCAGACTTCTATTGACAGTTGCTGTCATTACACAGCAATGATTGTTAGTCAGATTGGAGTACTTATGTTTTAGCGCCCACACTAGTGCATACGGAATGCAGCAATAGTTGATAATAAGGATTAAGATATCTAAGGGCCAGGTTAGAACCTGGGAGTATGAGAATGGCCTGTTTATTTTAGGACCTTATTCCTGGTCAGAACATGGTGTCAATCCTTACCTAGTGAGTCGGGGTGGCGGTGGGGTGGGCAGAATTTTGTTTGATAGGAAGTAGCCTCTGCAAGATGGGTGGTGGGCGCATGTCACAAGAAGGTGAAACCTGGACAACATTTACTGGTAAGAAGTAGCAGGATTGAAGATAACACAGTGTGGAGCTGGAGGAACACAGCAGGCCAGGGGGCATCAGATGGGGCAGGAAGGTTGACATTTTGGATCGGGACCCTTCTTCAGAAATGGGGATTAGGAAGGGAACTCCGAAATAGAGACAGGAGGGATAGGGCTGGGGAAGGTCGTTGGGATGGTGATAGATAAGTGCAGGTAGGGAGTGGTGGGGATTAGTCAGTGAGGTGGGAGGGTGGGACGGATAGGTGGGAGAGAAGATTGACAGGTTGTGTCAGGTCAAGAAGGCGGGATGAGACGGAGGGTTGGTCATGGATGAGACTGGGGGGTGGGGAGATTTTAAAACTGGTGAATTCCATATTTAGGTCATTAGGCTGTAGGCTCCCGAGGCAGAATATGAGATGCTGCTCCTCCAGTTTGCGTGTGGTGTCATTGTGCATGTTTCTTCTGCTCCTCCTAGCCTGCAGAAAAACCTTAAAATATTTTGATCTTACAACTGCTCCTTCTGGATTCACTCCAACTGTTGTTTCTCCATGGTAGCTCTGGCTAAAATAGCCCTGGGATCTGAACTGCATTTAACAAGCCAACCTTTGTGCATTGATGAGGGTTTCAACTATCATTGATCTCATTGTGCTGCTAAAAAATATTTACAGAGTCTGTTGACGTGACAAAAACATCCACTTTATTTGTCTGCTAGCCATTACAAATCATGACAAATGTGTTGATGACTGTATTAAAACAGCAAAGAGAGCAAAAATGTACAAACATGCTCCATGTATATCTGACAATAACAGAAGCTGTCATTTTGAAGGCTCAGTCTTTCTAACTGGAAACAATATGAAAAAATACATGGGGCTGAACTTCACTCGCTGTCGCTTCCTCCAAAATAAAAGTCAGTCCTGAACCATCCAACTTTAAAAAAGTCACTGTTGGGAGCAAAAGATTAACTGTACCATGCTCTAATAATAGCTTCTCAGCATGTGCATAAAGAGCTATGTCAGATCACATGGTTCAGAGCATGACGGAAGAAGGCAGTAGCAAAGACCTGCTCAACCATATTAATGTATATACATTATTGACAATAAATGTTAACAGCTTGCACTAAACTTGTGTTAAACTCTGGTTTGTCTCCACCTCCTAAGTGATGTTCCTACTGAAATAACTGTTCAGAGGTTGGTATCCCATCACCAATCACCCTTCATTTACCAATGCATAGCTTTTGACAATAGCACTGCCTCTCAATACCCGTGACATCAATCCTTTTATGTCAGCCAGATCTCCCCAGTTGGACCAGATTAACTGCCCTGATCAGGGAGCTCATGCTCTGTGAGGTCCAGCTGGCTGACCTCATGAATATCACTTCACCTACATGGTAACAACAATGGTGACCAGTCCCAGAAAACGGCAGTGAACGTTACCAAAAAGCCTGAAGAAGAAAACCAGCAACACCATTGAAAAGAGGAGGAGCAGGCCATTCAACCCTTCGAGCTTGCTCCACTATTCAATATGATCATGGCTGACCATCCAACTCAGTCGCTTGCTTCCACTTTTCCCCCCATACCCGTTAATCCCTGTAGCACTAAGCAGTGGGTGAAGGCATCCCATGTCAGCTCAGTGATCACACCACCGCAAGGGGGCAAACTACCAGGAATATTCCAGCAACACAGAGAGAGCAACAGAGAAGGCATGGATTTCAGCTCGGAAGAGCAATTCATTCCTCCATACCCCACCCAAGAATGTATTAGAATGAAGAGGGCTTAGTAGGCTGGGCAAGGGCAGAGCAGGTGTAACCCTTTTCATTTCCCTTCAAGTATGCAGCACCAAAAGTGTTTCACGATAACAACAGGACAAAAATGCAGAACAGGTACCCAACCACTATTTTACCAGGTCCCTGAGGTTCCTCCCCTTTGGAAAACACCAGACTTACCTCTGCCCAGTGGCCAGTGGCCATGTCCACTTCTTCTATGCCTCCTTGAAGTCCCAGCAATGGACACTGCTGAGTAATGTCACTGCTCAGACTGCAAGAGCCACAATTCTTGAGCTTTTTCTGATGAAGGGTCTAGGCCCGAAACGTCAGCCTCTCTGCTCCTATGATGCTGCTTGGCCTGCTGTGTTCATCCAGTCCTGTACCTTGTTGTCCCACAATTCTTGAGGGCAGGTTTCATCCCACCAAGAGATGGAAGTCTACCTTGAGCCTATTCAGACCACTCCCCCATGTATTATCGCTGCAAGGCAAACTTCTTGAAAACTGGTCCATTTCAGACCAACTGTTCTTCCATGGATTGGGAGAAGAGCAGTCTGTCCTCCTGTAAAATCCAGCCTGATGACTTTGTGACTCTGAAATAAAAACAGAAATTCTGAGGAATGGTCACTGGACATGAAACATTAACTCTGCTTTCTCGCCACAGACGCTGCCAGACCTGTTGCATTTTCCCAGGAATTTCTGCTTTTGTTTCTGATTTCTAGCATCCGCTAGAAATCTAGCATTCTTTGGTTATGTTTTTACTCCATGTCTCTTATTAGTCAGTAAAAATGTAGCTGACAGAATAGAGTATCTATTGCAGCATTTACTTAAGTTTGATGCAATATGTAGATTGTATTCTGATTTGTTTTTATTGGCAATTTGCAGTGAACCCAAGAAACTCTTGGGTGCATCTTTCAATCAAAAGTCAGTTGAGATATTCTCCCAGTTCCTAATGTGAGGGATAAAGGATTAGAGCCATCTTCACAACATACATAGGTGTAAGACAAAAGAGAAAGTAAAGTAAGAACTTCAATATCAATTGTTTACGCTTTTAAGAACTTTTAGGGGTAATGATTGCATGCAGAAATCAGACTTAATAGTTTACCTTTCTGTACAATGACGGTATCTTTTATAAAGTGCATACATTGTAAAGTATTGAGTGCTGTAGTGGTACAGCGTTAATATCCCTATCTCTGGGCCAGGAGGCTTGGCTTCAATGCCTGTCTGCCCCAGAGGTGTGTTGTTACATCTCTGACTCGAAATATCTACATAGTTAATTTTTAGCCTAACTTTCCATTGTGAGTTTAATGGTCAATTAATATAAAAATTCAGCAAGTTCTGGCAGAAAGTTAAGGATTAGAAGCCCTTCAACCAGTCAGCTGTAGAGTTTCATAACTCATCATGCACCTCTTAATTTCCTGGCGTTTGTCATTAATATATCATTAATGATAGCCAGAAAGTGGCTAGCACTGCTGCCTCACAGCGCTAGAGATTCAAGTTCGATTCCAGCCTCGGGTGAATGTCTGTGTGCAGTTTGCACATTCTCCCCGTGTCTGCGTGGGTTTCCTCCAGTTTCCTCCCACAGTCCAAAGATGTACAGGTTAGGTGGATTTGCCATGGGAAAAGTGGAATTACAGGAATAAGGTGCAGGGATGGGTCTGATTGGGATGCTCTTCAGAGGGTTGGTGCAGACTCAATGGGCTGAATTGCCTCTTGCTACACTATAGGGATTCTATGATTCCATTATTTGGCCTGATAATCCATTACCTGCAATGATGGTGATTCATTATAAAATCATAGAATCCCTACAGTGTGTAAGCAGGCCATTCAGCCCATCGAATCCACACCGACCCTCCAAAGAACATCCCACCTTGATGCTACCCAACCCTGTAACTCTGCTTTTCCCATGCCTAACCCACCTAAGCTGCATATCCCTGGACTGTGGGAAGAAACTGCACTACCCAGAGGAAACCCACGCAGACACAGGGAGAATGTGCAAAAGCCACACAGTCAGTCACCCACGGGTGGAATCAAATGGATACTGTCAGCAGACATATCACTGGACAACCCCCAGTCGGATATCAATAATCAAATATTTAATTAAAAACCAACTCAAAGGATATATCTGCGAGAACAGTTGTTGGCTGGGCTAATGCAACATCTCACTGATGAGATTTAGTGTAATCCATCTGACCAAAATCACACCAGAGCACATACTCCTACCTCAATCTGTTCTGATATAGCTATGACTTTATGGCCATGTGAAATTGATTGCTACAAAACACAATATGACGTATGGAAGACTGCATTATTTTCTTATTGCAAGATTATTCATTATTAGTACATCAGTGGTTTAATCCATATCTAGCTGTGCAAGTTGAGTCAACTTGAACAAATGACATTTGGATGAGCAGCTTTCAAAGCTCTTTAAAGTATTTTTTGTTAAACAGTTCCTTGGTAGATTTTTTTGTTTTATTGCGTGTAATTATCAACAAATAATTGTACTTATATGTTTTCTGTGGGCAGAAAACAAAAGTCCCTGGAGACCTATTGGTTTCATTATCAAGCAAATGTTGTTTGAAGGACAATATTTGTGCACCATATCTTATTCTCTTTCCTATAAGTGTCATTTTGAATGTGTTTTTTATTTGTTTGCTCCAGATGCGATGAGGTGCTTCCTATCTTTTAATTATTTTGTCTTCCCACTTAATAAAACAGAAAGTCATTTGGTGTATGAACATTGAAGACTTGCATTTATTTAGCGCCTTGCACAAACTCAAACCACTCTACAGATACTGACCCTAAATTCCAGCCTAGGTGTGGATCAAATCATAACGGGGCCACTCCTATTAGCCTTCCCTTGTCAAAATCCAGAAACGGCTGCATCTCAACCAGCAAGATCAATATCCAGGAAGGTACTTAAATATCCGGAGGTCATTAAACGTCAGTAATGCCTGCATTTCATCTGGACTCCATTCCCTTCCACCGAGTATTGTGTTGTTCCTGGTGCATTGCGAGTGAAGGGGTAACACATGCTCTAAGAAGAGCTACTGAGCATGTATCTCAGGTGCCACATCATGATGATGTGAGCTGATATGGTAGCCAAGTGTGTCTGGTTGCTCAGATGTCATCTTTACTGAATAAATGTTGTTAATATTCACTGATATCGATGCGGTCTACCTTCTATCAATGACTCAGACCTAATCCTGCAAGCTTTGACCACAGTCACAGGAGCTGCAGTAAGCAGTGAGGGGTGATCTTCAGAGAAACCCAATGGCAGTATAGGGCAGTGAATGAAGGCCCAGGACAAGCTAGAAATCTGACCATAAAAGAGGAGGGAAAACCTGATCAGCAGCCTCGCAACAAGAGGGAATATCAGAGGAACGGTTTCGAGGTCACAGACCACAGAGAGGGAAATCCCAGGCAATGCTGAAAAAGGCACAGGAAAAACCTGCCGCAGGAAACACAGCACAATGATTAAGCCAATCACCCACGTAACTGCAGATTAGAGGTGTTCACAGAATTGGGAAATGAAAAAGACGTATAAAGTGTCTGCTGGCAAACAGTGCGGCAGAGAAAAGATACAGTGAATGGCATTAAATGATACTGTTGGTGAGAACTTTGTCTAACCAGGAGATCACGAGTGCAAGACAGAGACCAAGTCCGGTCTGGATCAACAGTACAAATCAAAACAGACTTCAGCAGTCTGTATGTGCCCAAAGTGTGGAGGACACTGAGGATCAGAATGAATTATTCTGGGTATATAATAAGCCCATTGCAGGCTTTTGGCATTTCTAAAAAAGCAAAATCGCAGCTTGAATTTTGCATGCAGATGTCATGGTTATTGGCAAGAAAACTAATTTTATACTGGAAAACAGGACAAATAACTTATTCTCTCAGTTTCACCCTCATGATTGAGGCCAAGATGACTCCAATCATCTTCCAATCAGCTTTGCGGTGGAGGTGATATTAAAATCAGAGTCAGAATCAGCCTGCACTCTATTCTGATGGAAGTTCACCGAGACTTTAGTATGTTATTCCCAGTCGGATTCTCCATTATTAAACAGAGATTGCTGTGAGCTTTTGAATCTCCTTTGTTTAACCATTGAAGCGGAAACTGAAGTTGTTTCAGTGTACCGTGAATCAGCCTTGAGCACAGAACCACAATCCATAGGACGACAGGAAGATAGTGCTGATCTTTCCTCTCTCTTAGAAGAGAGGCTACAAACAGTGGGATAAAAAGCCACCAAGATTGAAGTTAACCAGCTGCAAAAATACTTTGCTGTTTCAGGTAAGAATGAGACAGAATGAAGCTGTCATTCATTTGCTAGAAGCAGAGGTCCTGGATCTTCCTCTACTCTTGGACTGGACTGACATTGGGCATGAAAATTATCTTTTTTTGAGGAGAACTGTCCCTTTGTTGAAGAAGGCAACAAAGGTGTAACTATGGCTTATTTTACTATAACCCACAAATGCCATATAACAGCAACAGCAGCAACCAGACCCAGATTAATCTTAGCTTCTGTCAACTGCACCTCCACCCTTTAGAGATGAATGGGACAAAGTCAAAATTCAAGCCAATCAGTTGAAGATAAATGACCATCAGTGTTGCAACCTGAGTGCAATCAAGAGGCACAAATTACAGACATCCCTCAAGAGGCAGCAGCTGAAGAAAACATGCTAATGGTTGTAACACTAATGAATATCACCGAAACTTCAGAATTCTCCACAGGCCACAAGGTGGTCACGATATCTGAGAAGCCTCACTGTATGGAGTTAGAAAGGGATTGTCGATTATGTTTGAAGAGTGTCTCAGCCTTCAACTCAGATTCATGATCATCGATGCTTCATAACGCTCCACTCTGTTAGCAGAAATCAACTTTATAGGAAGCGAATCTACAACAAAGCAAAGAACATCAAGATGAACTTGATATATTTGGACAAAAACTTCAAACTTCTGAGATAGTGTACAAAAATGTAGTTCAACAACTGCAAGCAACTAGTAAAAAGCTAACCGGAGCAAAGATAAAGCTTAAGTCCAAACTGGACTAAGTTAATATTGAATATTCAGAAGTATAACACTGCAAGAGTGGCAGCTGAAGTCTGTGATTGAGTCTAATCAGCAATTCAGGGAAATCATTAAGTTTTCCTTCACTTAAACTCAGAGGCATAACTACAGGCCGACAAAGTACCTTAAAAAATCTTAAAGCTAAGCGTCAACTGAAAATATTCAAATTAAGCAAGAATTAGAAATGTCACTCTATCTATGAGAGATTTCTAAGCTGAAAATCCAGCAAATAACAGTCGCACAGTAATATCAAGCCACATTATTCATACATTACAAGATTCCCAGTACTGGAAATACCCATATTATAGTAAACGAGTGCACAAATACTCTCCTATATGTAACAAGATTACAAGAATGTCAGATGAAACTGTTGACTACACATGTAGGTAGGAAGCAGAGAGTAATAGTGGAAGGATGCTTGTCGGACTGGAGGCTTGTGACTAGAGGTGTGCCTTGGGGGTTGGTGCTGAGCCCATTGCTGTTTGTTATCTATATCAATGATTTGGATTAAAATGTATAAGGCCTGATTAGTAAGTTTGCAGATGACACTGAAATAGTCAGTATCGTGGACAATGAGGAAGGTTATCAGAAATTGCATCAGGATCTTGATCAGCTGGCAAAGTGGGCTGAGAAATGGCAAATAGAGTTTAATATAGATAAGTGTGAGGTCTTGAATTTTGAAAAGTCATATCAAGATAGAAGTTTCATGGTGATTAGTAGGGCCTTAAGGAGCGTATGGAAGAGAGGGACCTTGGAGTTCAGGTGCACGGTTCTCTGAAAGTGGAGTCACAGATAGACAGGGCAGTGAAGAAGGCTTTTGACACACTGGCCTTCATCAGTCAGGGCATTAAGTATAGAAGTTGGGAAGTTATGACGCAGTGTAGAAGATGTTGGTGAAGCCCCGCTTGCTGTATTGTGTTCAGTTTTGGCCACCTTGCTATAGGAAGGATGTTATTGAACTGGAAAGAATGCAGAGGAAATTTACAAGGATGTTGCCAGGGCCCGAGGGACTGAGTTATAGGGAGAGGTTGGGCAAGCTAGGACTTGTTTTCTTTAGAGCGAGGAGAGTGAGGGGCTACCTTATTGCAGTGTATAAGATCATGAGAGGCATGGATAGGGTGAATGCACTCAATCTTTTTTCCCAGGGTGGGGGGAATTGAGGACCAGAGGGCATCAGTTTAAGGTAAGAGGGGAAAGAATACAAGGGAACCTGAGGGGCAACTTTTTTACGCAGAGGGTGGTACACATAAGGAATGAGCTACTAGCGGAAGTGGTTAAGGCGAGTACATTAACAACATTTAAAAGGCATTTGGATGAATACATGGATAGGAATGGTTTAGTAGGATATGGGCCAAGTACAGGGAAATGGGGTTAGCATGGATGGACATTTTGGTCGGCATGGACCAGTTTGAGCCGAAGGGTCTGTCTCTGTGCTGTAGGACTCTATGACTCTATATCTGAAGACTGGCTACCCTTCAGTCTCCTGGTAAAGATCTTGTAGAAGAATGACATGATCCTGATGCTGAACTTTCAGTCAAGTCTGCAGATCACAGAAGTAAGCAGGGTCTTGCGATAAAGCCCAACCTCCATGCAGGTCATGCGGAATCTCATTCTGTCCAAACTTCAAGTGTGTTATATTATTGATGATAGCACACTTTTACTTTCTCAAAGTGTTTACAAGATGTTGACAGAGGAACAACAGCAAGCTGAAAGGGTAGTGATACTACGAAAAGACAATTGTGCAACCCTCGGAGTTGTTGGGAAGTCCTCATTTCCCTATTTCCAGAATTGTCATTGGAATCCTCTTTGTTCTTCTTTTTATTTGTTTTATTAGCCCCTGGAGTGAGTTCGCTCATGGTTCCCTTCGGAACTATTGGTTTTTTCATCATCACAGCAGCCATGAAAGATGTAGTTGTGAAGTTCCTCGTTAGAGCTGAAAGTGCTTCATTTTTTCAGTTAACACTTTAACCTTTCCTCAGTGAGTAATGCACAATATGATGTTCAGTGCTTCAGTACCCTCTTTGAGGGATTTTGATGATTCAGGACTTTGAGGTTTGTCCCTTGAATAAGTTTTCCCTGGAGTAGACTTCACTGCTAGAGGTAGCAAGAACTGCAGATGCTGGAGTCAGGGATAACACAGTGTGGAGCTGTAGAAGCACAGCAGACCAGGCAGCATCATAGTTTCAGGTCATCATAAGTGCCCAGGAATAGGATGTCACAAAAAGCTGCTGTACTACTCCACCTACCTGCTTACTTTACAAGGAAATGATAAGGATTAGGAAATGATACATGTCCCACATGTCCTCCAGCCAAGAAGACTGTTGGAGATTAGGCTTCATGGGCAAGAGACTAAGTTGGGAGAGGGAAAGGGTGTGGTCCATGTAAGATTTGGATGGAAACTTTAAATAGCTCACGAGATTAACAGCTTGTGGGAACAGCAAACCTGGGGGAGGGGTGTGCAGAGCAAAAGTCAACTATACCATTACTTAAATTGTTACTGAACATGTGGAAAGGAAGCTATATCACAATGACATGAGATTGCATGGAAGTGGGACCTGAGTGTGTAGAATTCCAGAGATGTCCTAATTTAATATCTTTTGCACACAGGACGTTCTTAAAAAGGTTGTTAGTGTTTACATGAACTACCTCCTAGCAACAACCAGAACTAATCTTATTACAGTGCATATAAGCCAAAACCCATTTCCTTTCATGCAAATAACATGTTAAAAATGGTAGAGGGATATCAAAATTACCTACATATGTTTTCTCTGAACCTTTATTTAATATTTTATTGTTTTCTCATTCACTGAGCAACAACAACAGCAACAAACTGTTCAAATGTACAGGTTTGCTCAACGCAGTTTTTAAAACGTCTCTCTATACAGAAATGAGCAAGTGCAGCGAACACTCAAAAGTCTGAGATGAATAATTTCCAGGCTGGAAAAGTTTGTCCAATGTTCATCGATCTTTACCATCATAGCTGTTCAAAGATACTAATCTTGTTACTTGACATTTAAAGCCGACTGGTGTTAATGGAGTCCTATATCTGTGATGGAAGTTATTTATAGAAACTAAGGGCCTGAGGCATAAAAAGAAATACTGAAATCTGATACTTGATATTAGCAGAAATTTATCATTTGATGTTTTTTCCAAGTTTGGAAATGAATCACTGCCTTTCTGTAAGTCATTTCAGAACTGGAACACAAGTGATTACCTGAAGCCATTGTAGATTGTCCTTGAGGCCAATTTGATTGATTAAATGAAGCTGCCATAAATCTCTGCCAGAAGTTAATGCTAAAGACTTCACTTCAATATAACAGTTAATGGGATTTGTCTGGTCTGTAGTATTTCAGTGTGATTAAAAGTCATTATTGGTATGACTTATATGTGACTTTAAGTACAAAAGAATCATGTTACAACAACGATTCCTTTTAAACATTTGTGACATGGACTCAACAAGGCAACGTTTTAAGGTGCATTCCTTTCACTTCTCGGACAGATGTATTCTATCTTTCTTTGGAAAGAAACTTTTGTCCGCACTCACACAGTGATAATTTAGTGTGTTATATTTTACAATTGGGTGATTTGGAAGAACTTACTGTTTAATTGTGAAGGCCAAAAGGGTCATACAGCATGGAAACAGACCCTTCGATTCAACCAGTCCATGCCAACTATGTTCCCAAACTAAACTAGTCCCACCTGCCTGCACTTGGACCATATCCCTCCAAACCTTTCCTATTCATACACTTATCCAAATGTCTTTTAAATGTTTTTAACTGTACCTGCATCCACCACCTTATCTGGAAGTTCATTCCACACATTGATCACTCTCTGTGTAAAAAGGTTGCCCCTCAAGTCCTTTTAAAATCTTTCTCCGCTCACCTTAAAAATATGCCCCCTAGTTTTGAACTCCCCTACCCTAGGGAAAAGACCCTTGTCATTCACTTTATCTATACCCCTTATGATTTTATAAGCCTCAATAAGGTCACCCCTCCACCTCCAACACTCCAGTGAAAATAGCCCCAGCCTTTCCAGTCCATTTTAATATCTCAAACCCTCCATTCCTAGCAACATCCTGGTAAATCTTTTCTGACCTCGCTCCAGTTTAGTAATATCCTTTCTATAACAGGGTTACCTGCACACAGTACTCCTGAAGATGCATCAACAACATCTTTTACAATCTCAACATGACGTCACAACTCCTATACTGAAGGGTCTGAGCAATGAAGGCAAACATGTTAAATGCCTTCTTAACCACACTGTCTACCTGTGACGCAAACTTCAAAGAATTATGTACCTGAACCCCCAGGTCTCTCTGTGAACATTGGTGAAGTTCAGATTTTGGTTTTCTGAAGTGTTTATATGAGTGAAATAAATATGTTAGTCAACGTAACATCAAAAATTGAATCATTTGGTGAAGTTCAGATTTTTGTCTTCTGAAGTGCCAGTATTATTAATTATATAAGTCCTGCCCATGTTTGTACTACCAAAATGCAATATCTCACATTTATCCACACTAAACCTCATCTGCCACTCCTCAGCCCTTTGACCCAACTGATCAAGATCTCTTTGTAACCTTAGACAACCTTCGTCACTTGTCCATCATACACCAATTTTGGTGTCATCTGTAAATGTACTAATCATGCCTCCTATATTCTCATTCAAATCCTTTACATAAATGATAAACCAAAATGGACACAGTACCGATCCCTGTGGAACACTGTTGGTCACAGGCCTCCAGTCTAAGAAACAACACTTCAACACCACCATCTGCCTCCTACCATAAAGCCAGCTTTACATCCAATTGGCAAGCTCACCCTAAATCCCATGTGATATAACTTTACTAATTATTCTACCATGCAGAACCTTGTTAAGTCTTTACTAAAGTCCAAGTAATCCTTACCTGGTCTGGCCTACATGTGATTCCAGACCTACAGCAATGTGGTTAACTCATAACTGGCCTCTGGGCAATAAATGCTGCCTAGCCAGCAATGCCCTTATCCTGTGAATGAATAAAGAAAAACGTCTACAGATCTTTTTCATTGCTTTGTTAAAAAACTCAATCAAGTTTGTCAGACATGATTTCCCTCGCACAAAACCATGCTGACTATCCCTAATCAATCCTTGCCTCTGCAAATGCATATAAATCCTATCTTTCAGAATCACCCCCAACAACTTACCACAGATGTGAAGTTTTGCTTTGTATTGAAAGACTGAAACTCCAGAGCTGCTCACGCCATGAAACGTTGGGAGTAAGATTTACGATCAGGAAGATGCTTGCAACCTATAAACTCTTCCACACTCCTTTTACATTAAGGGTAATTATAAAGCATTGTGCTCTCTGTGTAGATGGAGCTCTGCCCACTGCAATCAAAGATTGGGCCACTAAATGAGAAGTGCCAGATTTGCATAGATAAAAAGCAGAAAGATCTTTGAGAGTATTCAAAAGTTGTACCATGGCATCACTGGCATGCCTTGGTATATTGGGAGGGAATAAAAAGCCATTTGCGACAGATAATTGACTTCCTAGAATTCCACGGGATTTTGGAATTGGATTTTAAAAATATTTGAAACACAACAAAATGATTTCTTGAATGTACAAGCGAAGAGACGGCAGAGACAATCAATGATATGTTTCTATCTAATGTTTAGGTGACTTGTCTCAACCATTGAGCTCTTGTGGCCAAATTGTAGAAGCATAAACAGTAGATGCATTTTACTGAGCTATGTGTTCTGGTCTGCCTGGGTATGCACTCACATTTGTTTAAAATTGTGATCCCAAAAACAGTTTTCTTAAGGTGAAGCTCAGTCTCCAATCTGATGCTGTTGATGAGTCAGAACCTTCTCTATTGAAACAACTGCAAATGGTAATGGACTGTTCAGGGCCCCAGGATGTGGGATCATTGCAAGATCTAAGAAGGCACATTCAGAAGTGAGGAGTTTGGGGCAATCATTGTCACAGATATGATTTTTGCATGATAAGATATATGTGTCCTTCAGGACAGGAACAGTAAGTTGAAAGGTAAGCCACAAGCAAAGTTGATCATCTGCAACCACAGGTACAAATTTCTTAAAGTGATCAGTAGGGTGGTTACAGCCCTGAAGTTAGGAAACAGTGTTTGAGAGTATCGATTTAACTTGAAGGGAGCAGATCCTGATATTTGTGTGTTATCAGAAGATACTGATGTTTGTAAGTAACCAGTAGTACAATAAACTGTTAAATGCATGACAAGGTATACTGGGCTGAGTGCATTGACCATTTTCTCCAGCAGAGCAGGTTCATGTTAAACAAAAGAGTATAAGAGAGAACGTGAAAGTTCTTTTAGCTGAAATAGTGACATATTTACAATAAATTAGAAAAATGAATGCAGAACATGTGAAAAAGACATTATCTGAAATCCAGCTTATCCCCTCTGCTACATTATTGATTTATCCCAATGTCTCAAAAACTTTTTTTTCAGAGTTTGCGTTATTTAATTAAAGGAATAAAATACAACCTAGTGTAATATTAGCATCTTCAATATAATGTAAATACACAAAAACAAATTAAGATATTGCAAATGTTGAAATTCTGAATTAAAAAAACTAAGAAGTTTGAAAACATTCAAAGGGTGGTAGGGTTACGGTGTAATGTTAATGTCGTTTGGACTAGCACTCCAGAAACCCCAGGCCAATGTTCTGGGAACATGGGTTCAAATTCCACCACAGCAGGTGGTGAGATTTGAATTCAATAAAGTCTGGGATGAAAATCTGACTTAATAATGACCATATAAACCTGCTGATTGTCATAAAACCCATCTGGTTCACTAATCGCATATAGGGAAGGAAATCTGCTGTCCTTACGTGGTCTGACCAACATGTGACTGCAAACCCACAACAATTTGATTGATTATTAACAGTCCTTTGGGCAGCTAAAGATCGTCACTAAATGCTGGGAGCGATGCCCACATCCTGTAATTAAATAAATTTAAAAAGATATTCAGTAGGTCAGGCTCCATCGTAGAGGGAGAAACCAGTTAATATTTCAGATTCTGATGACAGGGTCATCAACCTAAAATATTACCTCTGCTTCTCTCTCCACAGTTGTTGTTTTCCAGGAGTTTACATTTTATGAATTGTACAAGTACATTGTCCAATATCCCAGAGATAATTCAGACATGCTGTTTGCCAGCAGTGCCAACTTGCATTATATCAAAGGTAGTACAGTTATAGCTTTCAACATCTGTTGCTTAACCTTTATGACCAACAATTGTGAATGGTTTTGTTCCTCTTCTATCTGGAAAACATAGCAGGAGACCTAAAGAAAGAGTATGATGTTCTCGACCCCATCCTTGCAAACACTCTATAGCTTATCCAGGGTGTTTTTAGGGACAGAGAAAAGAGCACCAGTCAGCAATCCAGTAAATAAGAAAAATGTTATATTACTTTTAATTGGATAATGCATTCCTTGGAAAAGTCATTCATTTTGCTTTTGTTTAGATAATAGAACATAATCATAAATACCATTTAATTTTTGTAAATTAATTTTTAGAGTTTTCTTTAGATGGTGCCCAGTTGTGTACACTTCTGGCATCAGAAACTGAAGAAATGGAGCCTTTTCCATAACCATTTTAGCTTTTTCATTCAAACCTATTAACAAGAAATTACTTTGCATCAATTTTATTGTGAAATGGGAAACTAGAGAGAATGTGTAATCTTTACAGTTCAATTCTAATGAAGATTACAAGGACATTGAAGCATAGAAGGCAACTATTTGGCCAATTGTGATCCCTTCCTTTGCAACTCTTTAGGGCTATCTCACACTCATAACACTTTCCCCCTGAATCTCCCATTAGAAAACACCAAGTATTCACAAGTACCCATGCACACAAGTGAATAAAACAAAATTTTTCTTTAACTTCTGCACTGCAGATTACATTCTATTGAAAAAAGCAATCTCATTCACAAAATACATTTGTCTTGACAGCTTTGACACTTCTTGACAGGTTTGCATGTTTGTTCTTAAACTCCATTTCTGGAACAGTACATTCTACCATCAAAGGATTTTAAAAACATTATGTGTTGGTTCGTCATGTGATGCGTTGTTGTTTGTGTACTTTAAAAAGTAGACCAAGTCTGATAAACTTCTTGATCGAGGTCAATTTACTGTGTCCATCATTCTTTTGTGCTATTCTTAGATTTCAGCTTCTGTGCCATCTGGATAGCTCTTCCTAGTGTGAGATTCTCTTTTGATGGTAATGTATCTGAAAGGCATGTATCAGAAATTTTGATAGTAATTCTGTCTGGAATTAGTTCTGGTTGTAAATCACCATCTTCACAAAATTCTGATAAAGTGTAAATATTATGAATAAAATTGTCAACTGCCCTCCTAGAAACTATACAATTTTATAATACCTTGTTCTCT
This sequence comes from Rhincodon typus, assembly GCF_021869965.1. NCBI lineage: Eukaryota > Metazoa > Chordata > Chondrichthyes > Orectolobiformes > Rhincodontidae > Rhincodon > Rhincodon typus. The sequence goes on along the minus strand of NC_063345.1, from coordinate 58,004,011 downwards.
TCATTATATGGTTGGTACTTGATGTAAAATAGTTGTCAAATGCTATTGCAATATTATCTCTTCTCTTGCATTTTTCATTCTAAAACATGATCTGAATCTGGACCCACAGAATAAAAAAATGCATTTACTTGTTCTCCTCTGTAATCCTTAAACAATTCTAAATCTCAAGGACAATCTCTTCCACATAAACCAGTGTTATTTCTGGCGTAAAGGTTTTGTGATTTTCAATCTTGTTGGAGGTGTAATATCTTTCTTCTTGTCACTGTAATTAAAATGTAGGAGTTTCTAAAAGTTTCCAAATTATGTTTCTAGTTATGCTGAAAAATTATTTTCAGATGCTTAAATGCATTAAAATGAAGAAACACTGTATTTTCATTTCCTCCCAAGGTGGAGAAAAGATTGTGAATTTGGCTCACTTTTATTACGCTTTTACATCCTTCTTACTAATATGAACGGTTTGTTGCCTTTCTATTTCTTTTCTATGATATTGGCACTATTTTAGATTGAAGAAAATGGTGATGTGCTGTTGTCACATCAAAGGAAATTTTCATTTGCTCAATAAAAACTTTTTTCTCTCAAAATAGAGGGCTGAACTTTCCCACACCCTGGACAAAGACAAGCCAGTTGGGAAAATATGCTGAGGTGGGAAAAGTAAGATTCTCAACATTGAGAAAAATAATGCTGATTTTCTACCTAAGGTTTGAATGATAAGATGAAACTTTCACCACTGAACAGCGGGAGACCCATTTCCAGGCATTTACACAGCATTGACACCTAATCTCTGCTCGTTTATTCGCAATTTCTTATTGTCCCAACTGGCAGAGAAACTAGATGGTAACAATAACTGACGTGAAAGTCAGAGCAGGGATCTGGTGATTTTAGCTCATTGCTTGCTCCTCTAGGCCGCCCCTTTGGACAGTTATCCACAAAATCTCAGCTCATTCTCTATGGACATCTACTGCCATGAATGTCACTGATGCGCCCTCAGAACTTTTTTTGTTGGCACCATCCTGGTATTGCCAAAGGTTATTTATGGCAGGCTGTGAATAACCTGGTGCGCAGCTGGACATTAAACGTTGTGCCAAAAGTAGAAATCCCAGCTGTGGTCAGTATTTCTGCCACTGGTCAGCACAAGATGGTACAAGTGAGGTACTATAGAGCTTGGTGTTGGACACATACCAGCCTCCAGCATCATTGTTACACCTTTCAAACTATTTGAAATACAGTACACCACATCAATCCACTGCACTTGGAGCACTATATCTCCTGCATTCTAATGCTGCTACCAGGCATTTGTGTGCATGGACACATACACACCTCATATATCAAGTGTGCATCTTAGAGCTCATAGCTTGTTCCCTGAATGTTCACTCACTCTGTGCCTACACAAATGCCCACAACATCTTTGCCTTGCCTTGCCTTTTTGCACATTGCTGCCTCATTCAGAATTTACAACTTCTCTCTTACTTTGCCTTTTAGCGCAGACTCAGAGCCAGGCAGCTTGTCATGTTTGTCAGCAATGATCAACAAAGGGGCTGAATATGTCACTTTACAGCACAGTACTGTGTCACACGACAACAGCTAATGCTGCAAACACTGTGAACGTGCTTCAACCAAGTGGCTATGTCTCAAAGTCTAAGGAGAATATTCTTCAAACAAGACAAAAGGGAGTATCGTCAGTCAGGGGGTAGCAACACAATAAGTGAAGGACATCACCTGATATTAATCTAGGGGCTTGGGTACAGTTGATCAGGTGTTGGGGCAATCAGGGTGAGGGTAGGTAACATTAAAGTCTAGGGAGTGGATTACAATCAGCACTGTCAGGCCAATGCCACCAGATAAGAGATTTGTGGTAAGTCAGTGATCTTCAGTCTGAGCTGCCCTTCCAGGTCTGGCAAGGGAATTCAACCACAGTGAGTCCTGAACAATGACAAGATGTTATGCAATGCTGGGCCTTAGGGAAAGGGCAGTACTCCCTTAGATAGAGTTCTAACACAGTAAGGCATTAAGGGTTGTTAGCCTATGTAGCTTGATTCTTGCAGCTATAGTTACAATGTCAGTCAATCAGCCAGGTGATGATGTAAAGTTTTAATACATTTACAATGTTAGCTTCTATTTGCAATGAAGGGTCACTTGTGTCACTGATGTGCCCTCAGAAATTTTCTCGTTGGCACCATCCCATTACACTATTTATGGCAGGCAGTGAGTAACCTAGTGCACAGCTGGACATTAAACATTGTGCCAAAAGTGGAAATCCTGACAGGTCCTAGCAGCGGTATTTCTACCACTGGTGAGCACAAGATGGTACAAGTGAGGTACTGTAGAGATCTAGTACATACATAATGAGGTAAGCAGTATAAAATTGTGGCATATAACCCACTACAGCACAGAGAGTGTAACCCTCCATGAAAACTCCCAAAAATTGATGGTTAGCTGATTTTGATATAATTCAGCCAACTAAATAAAGAATAATTCTTCTGCCCTAATTTTCTTCAGTCTAATTAATCAAAATGTATTTCCATTCTAATAATTTCCTCAATGACTGCTCTTTTTCTCAAAGTTGTTTTTTTGCAGCTTACCTCAATCATTTTAAACAATTTAATATTGCTGATTTACTACCCAAGTCTTCGAATCCTTATTTTAGTTTGTCTGCCTATAATTGCTTCCTTTAACGTAAGATATTTCACCCTTCCTCTCAGGGACTTAGCTTGTCCGAAATCAACCATCCGCTACCTTGTAGCTGTTTTAAACTTTGAGACACAGGCTCAGTGCGGCTTTTCAGTGCTGCCACCTTTTTAACTATTGGCTCTGAACATTCACAGAAGCTGACTGGCTCAGTTTGTTTATGAGCTGGTGAATGTTTAAAGATATACTCACTGTTTCCCAACAGGAATTTTCTTTTCCTCTCTCCTTCTCCGTGGATAGCTGTGGCTATTTTAGAACAGAAAATTTCTTCAGAAAATCAACACTGCTAGCATATTAACTGGGGTAGTTACGGTCACTGCTGCCACCCTGGTATCATAGATTATCCTCATGTTCTCAGGGGGTCACCTGAAATACCTTGAGTAGATTCATTATCTCCAATCTGTCATTTTGCTCATTTGGCTGGAAGACTAGCTTGCAATGCTAACAGCATGAGTTTATTTCCCACAATGGCTGAGGTGACCATGAAAGACTCTCCTTTACAACTTCTCCCCTTGCCTGAGGTGTGGTTTCCCTCAGATTAAACCAAAACCAGTGTCTCTTTCTAACGACAGAGCAGCCCTACAGTCCAGTAAGACTATGACGACACTAGTGTTACCTTTATTGGTACCAGTTTTTGTCACAGATGCCTAATAGGCAGGATGCCCATATGGAGACTTCAGCATCAGCTAATCAGTCTTGATAAATAGAAAAGGTTTATAACATGGTATTTAATATTTAGTAATATTACACCTAAGCTACATGATTGTTTCTTGTGAGACACAAGGCTCTACTTTAAGTGAATATACATTACTGTTATAGAAATATTTATACAACAAGATTACACTGGACACTGGTTCAGCTGGTTAGCTCCTCCCAGGAACAGCCCCAATACGGCCTGATGGACTCAATGTACCTCTTGGTGTCAGTTAACCCTTTTAGGTGCTTACTGCGTTATACAACGTGAATGATTAAAGCAGTGCTCTGTATGAGTGTTTAGCGTTCACATACTGCTAATCATAAACATGTTTCTGCCTCTAACTTTTCAAAGTTAACCAATCGAACAATTGTCTGTGCAACTTACGGATCAATCTTAAATTGTTTTTAAGATCATTGCTAACTGGTGCCAATCCTGTATTGAACACTATGAAAGGGAATTACAAATCAAAGCAATAGTATAAGTGACCAAATCTCGAGCTCAAGACTATCATAGTCTTACAACAATTTATAGATGTGAGTTTCTGCTGCCAATTAAATGAATCAACTCCTGTGTTTCCAGTTTCTGTAGCTTCGTCAGGCATATTCCTGTTGATCCATGGGGATGAATATATTTTTTAGTGAATACTTGCTAAGCAAATTTTGATACATAATTTAAGAAAATTCAAGTCTGAAATATGCTTCATTTTGTAGATAACAATACGAAGTGAAGAAACACCTCTTTTATCTTTACAAATGAACATTACAGGTTTTTAAAAATAGTTGTGGAATTTCCAGACTGTTTCATTCCCAAATGAAACTCTGAAAGATTGTAATTGCATGTTAGAATAACTTTTACCATATTTTCATTCCTGATATTTTTAGCCTTTATATTTCAGACTTGTCCTAAAGGAAAGCCCTATACTCCATTTCAAAAGAATATTTAACCTTTCCGGATATCTAAGTACATTTGCAAAGCATCAGGGAGGAAATAAATCAATCCTCAATTTATTTCAGTTACTGGTTTTGTTGTGTTGCATTCAGAAGGTGGAAGAATAACACTATATGAGCTTTTGACTCAGATTTTCACTGGCAAACAAATATATCAGAACAGATGAATAACAGCAGTTACACAATTTTTTTTAACAACAGCTATAAAGCTTTGCTGGCTCATGATTAGAACACAAAAGTTTAAAAATATTGTATTAAGTTAGGAGGTAAGGAAAATATTGCACTGCAATTTTTTCTGCTTTTCATCGTCCATGGAAGTTTGTCAAATTGCCTTTGGAGGTTGCACACAAACTATAACATTTAAAAATGATGGCCTGGCAAATGCATTCTAAAGATGATAGTGAGCGAAGAAAAGTTTAAAATTGCCTGTTGAGCTGAGAAAGAGTTGTCGATCAAACATATAGTTGAACAAAACACATAACATGCTTCTATTCGACATAAAGGTCTCAGCTCATCAGTAGGTCCCAAAAACAGAAATTACCAGAAAACCTCGGCAGGTTTGGCAGCATCTGTGGAGAGAAACCAGAGTTAACGTTTTAGGGCCAATGACCCTTCGTCAGAACGGTTCTGCTGGGCTTAGCCAGCAATTTCTGTTTTTGGGTCTGATTTCCAGCATCTGTAGTTCTTTTTGATTTTCTTCAGCAGGTCATTTGTCTTCAGTCAAACCATCAAATTATTGCCACAAAAGGAGTTGGAGACCCTGTGGTGTAGTTATCCACTAAATACCACGTCCGTCTCTCATTCCTTCCATCCTCATTCACCAGGATTGGACCATGGACTTCCATTTGATCAGTGCATGCTTATGGGTTAATGACTTCTGTGGTTTGTCGTTGTCATCTGCAGGATCATGAACCAGAAGCCTTTCCCACTCTTATTACCTACCATCAGTGATAAGCAGGGATCTGTAGACTGATAATCAACCTGTTTGGCTACATTACAAAAGCACTTTTCATGGCCAAAACGTCATGGTTTTGGACTTGATTCTTGAGCTTCTGGCCCAGCATCTTGGAAGTAACTGCTGTGCTACCAGATCTCTAACTACTGTAGACTAACTAAATAAATGAGGGGAAATAGGATTGGAAACTCATACTGATCAGGTTAGACAAAAAAAGGTTGAGAGAAGCTTACTTGGATCATAAATACCAGCACAGAGCAGTTTCTGGGCTGTGCATTCTGTGTAATTCTATTGAATTTTCTGACCTCTTATATATAACATTTGATCTTCCTCTGCACCTTCTCTGTAGCTGTGTCACTATATTCTGCTTTCTGTTCTATTTCCCTGATGCACTTATGTAAGGTATGATTTGCCTGGGTAGCATGCAAAACAATACTTTTCACTGTATCTCGGTACATGCAACAATAATAAATCATAAATCATAATATCTGCTTCATTTTTGCCACATAGGACGTTGTTGCTAATCTTCACTGAATGTTATGGTCTAGAGATTACTAGATCAGCTTTCAGATAAATCAGAATGGAGTTTGTAACTTTTCATTCCATAACATCAGAATTGCACAATGTTTTACAGATGCTTTGACATGTAACTAAAAGTTCAACATTCTGAGATTTAGGAAGTTTGAGAAAATTTTCAGTATGTTCAAAAAGAGAATGACAAACAGATCAACTGTGAGAGTTAATGTTGACCATCTTCCATGCATTGTAATGCAGATCTCGTGCAGAATTCCAGTCAAATCTATTCACTGCTCTAAGCAACAGAAATTCTCCTTTGATACTTAAAACACAAAGGTACAAATTCTTGTTACTGATTGCAGCAAATGGAAATAAATTGGATAGCTTTAGATCTCTGTACAACTGGTGTGTTGCTTTCATGATGCAGATTCAATATATTCTAAGAATTTGCTCAGCAGAATTCAGAAGGCAAAGGTGTTTTGGTATTATTACAGCTTCTAACTGTCAGAGCAGAAGTGCATAAAACAATTGGCACTTAGCAACAAGCAACATTCCCATTTCATAGACAGATATCACAGTTGAATCATCTTTAATATTGTTTAAACCATACCTTCTCTTATGTTATTAAATTCATTATCATGTCATGAAGGACAGATAAAAATATGATATGAATGTCTCTTTAAATACACCAGGGTTGGATATGTTTTACTGATAAGTAGCAGATATGTGCTAGAAATTACTGTGAGTGATGGTGTTCCATCAATTCATAATGGCTCAAATTTTCCACTTGCCAGACAGTTGTTTCTCCAGCATAGCTGGGAGTCACACATTGTGATCCTGAGGAATTTGGGACAATTGCCAGGTGTTGCAAATTTGGGTAGAATATTTGTGGATTGGGAGGCAGGAAGTTAGAATTTGGTGTTTTTAAAATGCTAGGGGAGAAAGTAGTGTGTGGTCCCTTTAAAAGATGATGTGCTTTTTCTGTACTTAGAGATTCAAAAGGAATGTGTAGGGACTGCAGCTTGTGGGTTTTCAGGTGCACAGAGAGCACCTGAATTGAAACATTTGTATCAAAAGGCTGTACAATTAGCAGGCCAAACTGCATTTTTGTTTTGTTACCAAGCCAACAAGTTTTGAATTTAGCCAAACAATTTGAACCAGGCACTTAGATACCAAAAACCAATTAAATTTAAATCGAATGGTTTTGACAACATAGGACCAATCTTAATCTAAGAAATTGATTTGTCATCAAGGGTATAAAAGAAGTTGGCAGTTGGACAAAGAGATAAGAGTTAACTGTCATCTGCCAGAGTTAACAGCTCTCAGCTCTCAAGAGAGAATCTCTGGCTGTCACAATGTCCTCTACGTCTTAGAGAAAGTAGCATCTAAATCAATGGTACCAACGGCATGACTAGTTAATATTCCTGACAGAAGAATTGATGGAGAAGATATTTCTGACAGTCGATTCGATGAAGAAGGTACAAAATACTCCAGATGACATGTAACCTTGCTATAATTTCGAGACTAAACTCTATTTTTATTTTATTTTTATATAAGTGGGACGTCTATTTATTGGAACAGCATACTATTAAATCTTGTTTTATTTGAGGATAGTTAGTAGTTAGAAGGGGCTCATTCGGTTTATTAATAGTTCAGTTAATTTGTTAACTGTTAGATAAAACGAATTGTTACTCGTTGATTGTAAAGTGAGTGTCAGAGATTTATTTTTTTTAATCACGAGACATTGCTGAAAGGCAGGTAACACCACTTTTCTGCACACTTTTTTAACAGATTATAGGGTGAGGCACTCCTCTTTGGATGTTTTGGTTTTAGATCTCAGAGTGGGGGTCGATCTCCATTTTATAACACAGGAAATATAAGATTCTGACGGACAGTTCCGCTACGCCTGGAATCCTCTGAAAATATCCATTTAAATTGGAGATTTCAGAGAGTTCATCATCATAGAATCCCTTTGGTGTGGAAACAGGCCCTTCAGCCCAACAAGTCCACACTGACCCTCAGAGCATCCCACCCAGACCCATCCCTCTATAACCCACCTACACTACACATCCCTGAACACTATGGGCAATTTAGCATGGCCAATCCACCTAGCCTGCACATCTTTGGACTGTGAGATGAAACCGGAGCACCCAGAGGAAGCCCACACAGACACAGGGAGAATGTGCAAACTCCACACAGACAGTCGCCCAAGGGTGGAAGTGTACCCAGGTCCCTGGCGCCGTGAGGCAGCAGTGCAAACCACTGAGCCACCATGCCAGTGTTCTGCTTCAGTTAACTAAATAGTTACTCAGAAAACATTAGACTGTTAAATAAATGAATGCATACATTTCACACACTCCCAACTTATCTCACGCACCTCCAAGTTCACTTCCCCAGATGCATTACACACTGTCCAGACCTTTATTTGACACATCCACTATCCTCCTGAGACTCAACAACTACCACGTCGCCAGGTCTCGTAAACCAGAGTTAGATATAGGAGCAGAATTAGGCCATTTGGCCCATTGAGTCTGCTCTGCCATTTAATCATGGCTGACATGTTTCTCAAACCCATTCACCTGCCTTCTCTGCATAACCCTTGATCCCCTTACTACACAAGAATATATCTATCTCTCAATACACTCAATCACTTCGCCTCCAAAGCCTTCTGCAGAAATGATTTCCACAGATTAACTAACCTCTGACTGAAGAAACTCTCCCTCATCTCAGTTCTAAGGGGTCATCCCTTTGCACTAAGGCTGCGCCCTCGGTCATAGTCTCTCCTACTAGTGGAAACATCTTCTACACATCCACTCTATCCAGGTCTTTCAGTATTCAGTAAGTTTCAATCATATCCTCCTTCAACTTTCTAAACTCCATTAGGTATAGACCCAGAGTCCTCAACTGATCCTCATAAAAAAAAGACTTCATCATTCTTGTAAACTTCCTCAGGACCCAAAACACCCCTCCCCCACCGATACCGGGCTTATTACAGTCTCCTCTTCCAGTAGCCCAAGAGCCTACACAAGCCTCTTCATCAAGGACCCAACAGTACCCTTTTTCTGGGGACCAAATGCCATACCCTCCCCTGCCACCAGACTCAATGCACACTCCACTTTCTGGGCCATGGCACTACCACCCTGCCCCAGGGAGCACCATGGTGCCCTGTAGCCCAACAGACCACTGTGCTGGGAGCACCCTCTCCCCTGCCACCAGACCCCACATCCCTTCCTGTCCATAGGGGATGTGCCACCCTCCATGGGACCTGACTTCACCCTCCACCAACTCATCTTTGAGGGGCCTGACACTCTCCTACCCCAATGGGACTCAACGCCACCCATCTCTCTTTCGACTGGACCTGATATTTCCCACCAAATCTGACCTATTCTAAATACTTCCACACTCCATCAGTTACCTAGACCTCTTTCAATGTTGCACCCCAGCAACCTACCCACCTGTCACCATATCTATTTGACACCTTATTTGCTACCCAGCTGGCACTCTACCCACCTTGCACTTTATCCAGGTGATAGCCTACTTACTGACAACCTGGCACCCTATTCCCTGTTGATCAATCACCTATGTACCTGGAACCCTACCCCTACCGACTTGGCACCCTAACCACCTGGCAATCTGGTCCCCTAACCTCTTTGCGCTTTAATCTCATTTACACACTTACCTTTTCACAAGAGCTGTCAATTTGTCTGTTCATGATGCCTTGACATTTAAATCACAGAATAAAGCAACTGAACACTGTGAAAAAGGGAAATGGTTTGTTTTCCCAGGTCTATCCTGCACTACGGGAGACCTGCCAGATTTTAATTACACTTTGAATTTCTGAAGGAACCCTGATTCAAATCTTCCGTCGTAAATGCAAAGCTCTTTCTTAATATAAAAATAGTAATAGCGTAGCAGTCTGAGTGTGTTTTCCATAAAATCAGCCCAATGTAATTTCAACAAATCCCTTTCTATGCTATTTTAATTGAGTTTAGTACCCAGATTTATAACTCTGTAATGTCACACAGGAGACATGGCATGTGTGAAAGAATTGCACAGTAACATCGCTCAGATACATGTCCAAAACAGTTCTAAACTTACTAATGCTGTTGATTTTGTCAAATCTCTTTGAAGAGGCTTGGCTGTTCTTAACAGAAAATTCAATGTTACAGAACCTACACTTTCATCTTGGTGGGGGCATACCTAAAAATAACTTACTTATCCTAGAAAGTAAGTACACTGATACATCACACATCTGCTTGGCTTTTAACTGGTAATCTGCTTTTAGCTTCCCTTTGCCACTTACTTTCGATATGTTGACCATGTGCAAAGTGATAGTAATTGTAGACACAGTGGGACCACCGACCACATTCTCAGCAAGAAAATAAATTGCACAGGAATAAGACTGGATCGTTGCAGCATTATCGAATTTCCACCGTGAGGGAGATCACCTGCTCCCTCATTCTTACTCTGGCTCTCTTAAACAATTAACTACATGCCATTTTTAATTCACATCATCTAAAATCATCGCGAGCACCCCTAATGGATAACAGTTAGACATTTTGGGTAATAGGATTTCAGTATCTCTTGTGTCGACTCAGAACTAAAGTCACTTGATTCTAAATCATTTTTGAGATTCCTTCTTAAAATACAGAGGCCAAAACTGAACAGAATATTTTTACTTATTTGTACACTGACACTAATACATCCATATATACATGCATAAACAGAGATGATATGAAAATATAAGCATATACAAGAACAAAAAAGCAAACAAATAAATATAGCAACCTTTGACTGTAAGAGATTTTCAAAAGTGAAAAGTATTCACCTCAAGATAAACAGGAAAGAAAGTGATCTGTCACAACAGCAGGTTGTATCCTCTTCCTGGCCAGCCCCACTATAGTCTTTTAGATATTAGTTCTTTAATTGTTATAAAGTGGGAGCTCTGACTACCTCCAGAAAGCAGTCCTGCCCCACTGATCAACCAATCAGTCAAAGGCCAGTAGCTCTCCACATCAGTTGGTGCCACTGAGGAGCAGTGGCCTCTGCTGGGATTGCACAAACCCTGGGAGTAAGAGGAACCCTGGGAGGTCCCTAAACCCAGGTAAGTCAGTACCCTGTTGAGCCAGCTTTTGGCAGGCCCTGACTTGCGTATATGCTGAGTTGGTCTATTAGACAGGACAATGGGCAGGGTGGACTTGGAGAGTTAAAACAGTGGTGGCAGCCTCCAATTGGCACAGGGGGCTTTGGGAAGAAGTTATACCCCATCCAAACCTTTCCTGACCAGTCGGCTACAAGGTTTAACTTGCTGGGCTACATGTTGGGCACATACCTCTCCTTTAACCAATTAACTTGAAGTGGCGATATGATGTGACCCTTAATTGGGGATGAAGTGCCCATCAATTGGGCCACAGGCAGATGCCACCCTCCCTGATGCTCATGAAATCAAAGCAAGGGTAGGTTCTGGGTCTAAACAAGAACAAAAACACAAGTTGCTAGAAAAGCTCAGCATATCTGGCAGCATCTGGAATGGAAAGAATCAGAGTTAATGTTTTGGATCCGGTGACCCTTCCTTAGAATAGTTCTGAGGAAGGGTCACTGGACCCGAAACGATAATTCTGATTTTTTTTCTAAACAGATGCTGCCAGACCTGCTGAGCTTTTCCAGCAACTTCTGTTTTTGTTCCTGATTTACAGCATCCACAGTTCTTTCGGTTTTTTTTTATTATTAGGTTATGGGTTCGGCTGCTTTTGTTCCCTGCCTGTGGATGGTCTGTACAATTCGGCCTTGAGTGCTGGCCATCAGAGAAGACAGCTCAAACCTGTTCTCATCCAAAATCCAAAAACACATACTTCCTCACCAGAGCCATGTGAAAACAATCTGGAGCAAGAATTTTGGCCACTGTTTCTTAGTCCGAAGCCCTGGGCCATTGAGGACAATTATTGCAAACCTATTAGCATCTCTACTGTAATACACGAATTAACTCGCAAACTAAATCAGCACGAACCAGGAGATCAAGCCTGGGACAGTCTAGACCAGATAACACAGTATCATAGCATTCAGCGCACTCAGCTACTTAGCCCTATGAAAAAAACCCTCTAGTGTCCATTGCATTCGATGGTTTTTTCACAATGTATTAAATCTAAAATTATTTCTCATTCTCATTATTTCTCATTCTCACCTCCATGTTATAGCTTCTTCTATCAAATGGAATGTAAGTTAGAACCAATCACAAGTGTCCATCAGCTGCTTTGTTAGATTATACCTGGCTCTCTTTCAGACAGATCGGTAACTACCTGTGGAAATGCAAAAGCCAGAATAGCCCCATTTTTGGAGACCCACTTACCTTTACATTTTTACCTGAATTCAGTTCCATCACAACAGACATCAGCAACTACTTATTAAGTCCTTTTAATCCTCTAGCTGTGTATGAAGTTCTACCTGGGCTCATTGCCACCTTCAGTGCGAACTAAACAGAATGAGACCTTGAATCATAGATATTGCATCATTAATAATTAACTGTATTCTCTTGATAAAAGGGCATGTTGAACATTAAGCTAAGTTGCGACTAAAACATACAATTATAGGCTCATAAAATGGTTACAGGACAAGAGGAGGCCATTCAGCCCATCATGGCTTTATGGTTTTCTCCAACAGCTGGCCCCACACCCAGTTCTTTCTTTCAATTTTGCTATGTCTTCTTCTCCAGTTAAGAAAAATCTAAAAGGGAATAGCACAGTGAGATCATGGACAGGTATTAAGATGCAGGCCTGGGAAAGAGACTGAAGAGAGGTATAAACGACAAGGTTTTTTGGATCATTCATGAGAATCTGTGAACTGCTACTTACAATTCCTGTGCCATGTGGGAACAAGGATACTTCATGTATGTCTGACTCAAGTCTGGCTCCTGAAGCTACAGCTCAGGATTTCCAAACTCGAGGGACAGCTGGAGTCACTGCAGGGTATTGGGGACAATCAGTGTGTCCCGGATCATGCATTTTGGAAGGGGATCACTCACAGGCAGTGAGAGGTCAGGATAGTAGCTGGATGGATGGACAGCCGGAAGAATGGGAAGTGTAGAAAGTGCATCTTCGGAATGTATGCCACTCTCAAACTGGCATTTGAGATTACTGGGCGTGGCAATACCTGAAGGATTACATTCCAGATATTGGTACCAATGGACAAGGGGCTGTACAGGAAGGAACAACAAAGCATAGCCACACAACTGTTAGAGAAGATTCCACAGTTTGGAGGACAGACAGACAGCCATCATCATGAGTACCACATGGGTGTTTTGCCTCTCTGGTGTCAGGATAAAAGACATCATAGAGAGTATCCAACAGCGGGGGTCAGAGTGAGCCCAACATTGTGGTAAACAATGGCATCAATGACATACAGAGAGCAGATATTCAGCTCCTAATGTCAGGTTTTCAGGAGCTAAGGAAGAAATTAAAAATTAGCGCAGCGAAGGAAGCAATCACTGGGATTATCTCCAGTGCAGGGCAGTAGCCAGATTAGAAACAGGAAAACATGGAGGACTAATAAATGGCTGAACATGAGTGCAGGAGAGAGGGCTTTAGATTCTTGGGGCATTGGGGCCAGTCCTGGGACAGAAGGCACCTATTCAAAGTGAAATCTACAGAACTAGGTCCAATGTCTTCACAAGAAGGCTCACTGGTGTGTGGGCCTTCAAACAGTAGGTAAAAAATAAGTGCATTGCCAGATAACAATTGCAAATTAGGTTTAAGAATAAAATGGAGTCAGCAGAAACAATCAATTGTGGTTGCATAGAGAGCAACAATTCTGATGGTGATAAGCCACACAGGAGAAGAGTGGATCAGAAATTTAACAAAGTGAATTAAAAAGTCAGTGTTTTCCTTCAAAAGTGATTTGTCCGAGTGGTCCCCACATTCAGCTTCTCTATTCGACTGGGGATATCTAAGTGAGCTGGTTATATGTTCAAATCTGGAAGGTGCTGCAAACTAGCAGAAAGATTCATGAGCAAACTGTTGTCTATTGTCACACGACAGGGATCCAATGTGGGTGAACATTCCATGCAAGACCCTGAGAACTGCTTCTGAGGTATTGATATATAGCTTTCCTACCTCTGTCCACCATGACAAATACTCAGTAGCAATCAGGTAAGGCCGTCAAACATACATGGGTCAAATTTTACATTTTTTGGCTAAGTGCAAGTTGTGTTGAGTTTTTTGGAGGCAATCTTACCATGAGGTCTTACAAAACATGTCTCATTAACTATTTGCCCAACCCCTAATGTATGTGTTTTGTCCAATTCTAACCCCATTTAACCATGCATCATTCCCAGAACAACTTGCCACTCAGTGGATCTCTGAGTGAAAAGACTGGCATTCCCAGTGCCCATGTAATCCTCAAAAGGCTACTGTGTACTTGGATGAGCACTGGCATTCCAAGGCTCCATTTGCCCCAAATCTGACATCGAGTTTTTGAAGTAGTATTTTATTACCTGTTATTTTCTCTTAAAACTAACATTTATTCTTAATACTTCAAAGCTGCTTTAAACTTGCAGCAGCGCAATGCTACTTTAATTCTCTTGTTTTTTTGAAGGCTCTTCAAACTTTTAAACACTGTATTGTAGCAATTTTTTTTATTTACCCTGCTAATAAAGCTTTAATTATGTTATATTGCAGTACTTTGTTTCTTCTAGTCATAGAGTCATACAGCATGGGTACAGGTCCTTCAGTCTAACTAGACCGTGCGGACCATGTGCCCAAACTAAGCTAGTCCCACCTGCCTGTATTTGGCCTTTTCCAAACCTTTCCTATTCATGAACTTAATCAAATGTCTTTTAAACATTGTAACTGTACCTGCATCCAACACTTTCTCTGGCAGTTCATTCCACACACTAACCACTCACTGTGTGAAAAAAGTTGCCCCTCATGTCCTTTTTAAACCTTTCTCCTCTCACTTTAAAAATATGCACCAATTTTCGAATTCCCCAACCCTAGGGAAAAGACCCTTGCTACTCACCTTATCTATGCCCTTCATGATTTTATAAACCTCTTCAGTACTTGCTGAGGATTTTCCTGCCTTCTTTACAATCAAAGTGGTGGTTTTCCATATACTACAGACAAAATGGAGGTCTTCCTGCCTTACACAACCTAAATTGAGTTTCGTTGTTCCTTTGTGAGGAAAATGAATGCTTTCAGCATTTCTAGGCCTGATACACAAAGCACGCTCCTCTCATAAATTTTCAAATAAACTTTTCTAATAGCCATAATAATTCACCATATCAAATCCATGTTCTAAATAATGTATTTACCAATTTTGTCAAAAGTCTTAAAATTCTTCCAACTTTCTTCATCTGTGAAACTCCATCTTCTAAATCTTTCAAATTGCCCCTTTCTCAACTTATATATGCTCCACATGTACCCAATTCTACAGTCTCAATATAAATCAAATCAATGGCCCTTGCCCAGATTATTATAGCTATCCCTTACGGTGTGAGCTTGTAATTGTGAAAACATTCTCAGTAAGCAGTAAGTGCTCCTTTTTATCTCTATTCATCCCAGCCTGATCCTTTGCACTTTTAATTTAATGTTTCCTTTACTCTTAGGTGCAGGGGTTTTTCATTTTATTCCCAGAGCTCTAAAACAGTTGCTTCTTAAACAAACCTTGAATCAAGTATGACTAGCTATTTTACTATCTTACTATCCCACAATGTCATTCCTGTGCATCATATCACTTGGTGATGAAGGTTTTAGCCTGGAGTACGGCTTTTGGCCTGCCATTCCTTCTATAGGTTTTGCAGACTGTTCTCTGCCAAACTGCTTGCAGTGGATGACTGCCTGAGTATTCATGAAGTGGTTTTATATTTATTCATTCATGGGATGAGGCCAGCATTTGCTGCCCATCCCTAATTACCCAGAGGGCAGTTAAGAGTCAACCATATTCCTGTGGGTCTGGAGTCACATGTAGGCTCGACCCAAGTAAGGATGGCAATTTCCTTCCCGAAAGAACATTAGTGAGCTAGATAAATGCCAAATGAACTTGGAATGCTGGAAATCAGAAATAAAAACAGAAATTGCTGGAAAGGCTCAATATATTCTGAGGAATGGTCACTGAACCTGAAAAGTTAATTCTGATTTCTCTCCACAGATGCTGCCAGACATGCTGAACAATTTCTGTGAGTGAACCAGATGGAGTTCTTTTTTTCGTGACAATCGATTCATGGTCATTATTAGACTTGTAATTCCAGATTTTTCTTTTGTTGAATTCAAATTCTACCACCTGCCACGGCAGGATTCAAACTTGGGTCCCCAGGACATTACCTGTGTCTCTGGTTAACAATCCAGCAATAATACTACTAGGCCATTGTCTCTCCAAATACAGGTTGCTTATTGAAAGGTACTAATAGATACAACTTGTATTGTCTAATTAGGTATAATTACAAATATATTCAGGAGCTAGAAATGACATAATTAACAACATTGGGATCCAGAGCTCTCCAACAAGGACTGGGTGACATTAAAGACCAATAGGTTGGCAAATGTTTTGCTACATGATATCTTTTAAATGACTGCTTTCACATCCCTAGCAGGCTATGGAATGGGCATCTGCATGTGTCTATATGTGCTTGTGGCACTTTCAATTTCTTAACGTTGCTTGCAGGAGAGGTGGTCATAATAGAGAGGGAGAAGAATCAGAAAGGAGGAAAGCCACATGAATAAGTCTAAAGAATAAAAATAAAGAGAGCAAACAAGAGATTAATGGCAGAGAAAGTGGAATGGGTGACTGGGGTGGCTGTGAAATTCATCTTATAATATTAACAATATTGTGAACTTTGTCAATTTACAAAACTATGCTTCCAATATCTAACATTCTATATTTGGGAGAAAGATCTTAACAAATTTAACCTATGCATCAAACAGTTAACTGTCAGCATCATCCTTCCTTCATTTAAATTCCTGAAGCATTTGTCATCATCTCATTGTGGGAGAATGGGGAAGACAACAGAGAGTACAGCCGATGGAGATTGAGGGGAGTCTCGGCATAAGGTAAAGAGTGGGACTGGACCAGAGATAGACAGGCTGTACCTGACAGGGAAAGAATGGAGCAGAGTTGATGCAGTTGGCAGAGTGTCTGTGAAGAAACAGAGATCAAAGGAGGTAAAATATACAGAGCCAAAGATTTTTAATTGATCCACATTATGACATGCTTAGAATTCCTCAATCAATAACATAAGACAATGATTCAATGTTACAACCCCAAGGTTTTAATAATATATAATTATTGACTAAAAATCTCAGGGCTCCAAAATTTGGGAACTGTAACTGTGAATGCATCTGGTATCATTAAAGTGATATTAATACGACTGTTCCGTGTATTATCAGTTGATAGGTGTTCTGTAGTGGAGAAATAAAGAGACTTCGGTATTTTCTTCCACTGCTATCTGAGAAATGTGAAGGCCTCGCAACTTTATCAGTCACAAGCTGGGCATGTAGGAAATTTCTATGATGCCTGCACTAAATGTTGTTGTTAAATATTAAACCATTCTTCGTTGGAAAGCAAATAGTCAGGCAGTCACTTCAAGAATAAGAAATAAAGAAATCATTAAAACTATTTATCTGAAAAGGCCTCTCATTCTCTTCCTCAGTTGGAAATATTCTACCTTCCACGTTCTTTTCTTGTGCTATTTCCTCATTTTGTTACAATCAAGATTCACTGTGCCGTTTTCCCACTCTTGTTCTGAACCTCAAATCTGCAGAACTCCCTTAGTTCTTTTTTTAATGTTTTCGTCTTTCTGAAAATGTCAAGCTTTTTAAATACAAAAGTAGCATTACCTAGTCACTGGGCAGAATTTTCCAATTTTCAGTTGAAGAGTTTTGTCATGGTGGCCATGGGTCAGAGAGACTTGTCTCATGCAATCTACGGAATCTGTTCCTCATTAATCATGCAGCCAGGCTCTTAGCCTTAGCTTGAGATCCTCATGGGGTCAGGCGTGATATCACTGGCTTTTGAAAATCTTAGTTTTCAGGTCTAACAAGGCCATGTAACCTGTACTTATTGCAATAAACAGTATCTCAGTATTCAGATAAGTGCCTCTTTTTGTTGACATTCACTTACGGTTAATCGTCAACACTGTTAACCAGAATGCAGTGTAGAAAGGAGACATTTGAGGACCTTCTAATGGGCCTTCTGGAACCATGGCAAGGAGGCCATCTGCAAACTCAGTCAGTGGCCATGGAGAGTGGGGGGTGTGGTGTCATTGCTCCTGACGACGTGCCCCTCTTCCTTTGTTATGTCTGTGTCAGGATGTCACTAGAGATGTGGAGCATATCGATACGACAGAGTGGTACAGGCCTTGAAGAACAAACGGGTACCAGAGGAGGTCCATTTGGATTTAATTTTGCTAACTTTCTGATAACTTTTTGATATTTTGTTACAGTGCCCCGAAACGGGTTGTCTAATCTGTTTAATGTTGATTTAAAAGAGTAGAAAGCAGGCAGCATTCTATCTCAACCATTTGCTGGTAGTAGTTGGTTCCTCAGTATGTATGACAGCAAGGACACCTGGATAACTCCACTGCTGTTTTTTGAAATGGTGCGATGCATGTTTTACTTCAAAGAGGCAGGTATGGCCTCAGTTTAACGTCTCATCCACAAAATGCCCCTTCCTGCTTTGCAATTCTTTTTGGCACGGCACTTGTACATCAGCTTTTATCATTAAAGATTGTGCCTCAGAATTTAGAACAAAGGAAGCCTCTTTCTTATAATATAACATGACTAATTTTAAAATTTCTCTTAAGCAACCCTTGCCCAAAAAGAAATGCTGTAGATTACTTCACCAATAATTTTCTATCGTTTTTCACAGTGTATTTGATTTTAATATTGCAGCTTGCATTACTACCAATAGAGGGAATCTGTGGGCATGGGTGAAATAGCACAGATAAGGCTTTCATGGTACACTAGTGACCTAAAGTGGCCACAGCAATGTATTGCATACTTTTGGTCAATTCTTGCAAGTGTTTTATGATAATCCCAATGTTGATTCGCAAGCTGATTGGCTTAAAATTCTGAGTTTAACCAAAGCTCACACGAAAATAGACTTTAGGATGTTTGATTCCATAAGAACATAAGAACTAGGAGCAGGAATAGGCAATTCAACCCCTCAACCCTGCTCTGTCATTTGATACAATCATGGCTGATCTCACTTCAGCCTCAACTCCACTTTCCTGCTCACTCTCCATAACACATTACTAATTAAAACTGTCTATGTTCTCCTCAAAGTTACTCAACGTCCAAGTGGCCACCACACTGGGGTAGTGAATTCCGCAAATTCACGACCCTTTGAGTAAAATAATTTCTCCTCATCTCTGTTTCACTCTGCTACCCTTATACTCTAATTATAATGATATGGTACTGGACAATATTGATGACTTGTGCTAGTAATATGAGTTATCAATTTGCCAGAGAAGAAAATTTGAAAAAAAATGCCTCAATTTCTCATTGGCACCATAAGATGCAAAAGAAGAAAGAGGTTATTGTGGGAGATTGTTGAGTATGTAATATGCCCACTCAAATATCATCCGGTATGTAATAATCAGAAGCAAATTTGGCCACATTCTATTAGATGTGCCCAAATAATGTTCAGTACAAAGAAAAAAGAAAAGACAGTCCTGATAGCACCTTGCATGACCTTATAAAGTGTCCTACAAACATCTAAACAATCTGAAATGGGACTTGAATCTACAACTATCGAACTTAGTGCATATTTTTAAAATATCTTTTTTAAAAAGGCCTCTCCTGTTGTCTAAGATTGTTAAAGGATTGTTTTGAAAACCAGAACAATGGTTTCATGCCTTTTTTATAATCATTGTTTCCCAGGTCAATGGATTAGTAATACCAATGACTTCACAAGAACTCCAAGTCAGAGCTCTGATTGGCACTGTAAACTGTGCTGGCACTGCCACTTATATTGTCCCGACCGCAGTATATGAGGCAGGAATGGTAGGCAGGCAAACAGTAACCATTCACTCAGAAAAGTTCGCAGAAATTTTTATTTTATCATTGAATCCCAATCTTGTTCTGTTCTATTTGCAGTGAATAACAATGGACTGCAAATGGGAAATGATCATGGTCTGGGCTGTGCATACAATCTCCTATAGTTTCTTACGGTCCTTGGCAGAGCAGTTGCCATACCAGGCCATTATGCACCCGGACAGTATGTTTTCAATGAAGAACTGTAGAAGTTGGTGAGGGACCTTATGGTCATGCCAAATTTCCTGAGCTGCCTAAGGAGGAAGAGGAGTAGTTTTGCCTTCTTGACTGTTGCATTTACATGGGAAGTCCGGGTGTGTCGGTTATCGTCACTCCGAGGAACTTGATGCTCTTCACTCTCTCACCCTCAGTTCCATTGATGTAGATGGGGACGTGTTCTCCTCCTTTCTAGTTTTGCCGACGTTGAGAGACAGATTGTTTTCATTGCACCACGTCACCAAGCCCTTTATCTCTCTTCTGTATTTTGACTCATCGTTGTTAGATATCCATCCCACTATGGCGGTGTCATCTGCAAACTTGTAGATGGCATTCGTTTGGAATTTGGTAACACAGTCGTAGGTGTGTGGGGATTACAGTAGGGGGTTGAGGACACATCTTTGGAGGGTTCCAGTGTTGAGTGTTATTGTGGAGGAGGTGCAGTTACCTATCCTCACTGATTACGGCCTCTGGGTCAGGAAGCTGAGGATCCAATTGCAGAGGGCAGAGCTGAGATCAAGGTCACACAGTTTTGAGATCAGTCTGGAGGGGATAATGATGTTGAAGGCTGAGTGTGAACAACTAGCAGGAGTCTGACATAGGTGACTTTGTTGTCCAGATGTTCCAGGGATGAGTGAAGGGCTAGGGATATGGTATCCGCTGTGGATCTGTTATGTCGGTAGGCAAATTGTAGGGGATTGAGGCAGATTGGGAGACTAGAGTTGATGTGGGCCATAACCAGCCTCTCGAAACACTTCACGATTATTGAATTCAGAGCTATTGGGCGATAGACATTAAGGCACACTGCATGTGTTTTCTTGGGGATTATGGGGGTCTTCTTGAAGGAGATGGGGACTTCAGCTTGTAGGAGGGAGAAGTTGAAGGTGGCGGTGAATACCTCCGCTAGTTGGTCTGCACAGGATCTCAGTGGTCGGCCCAGGACACCGTCTGGGTCCATCGTTTTCTTCGGGTTGATTCCCAGGGAGACTGATCTGACATCTGAAGCGGTAACAGAGGGAACAGGTGTGTCCTGGGCTGTCGGTGCAGGCGTTGCCACACCAGTGGTATTCTGCTCAAACCGAGCATAGAAAGCATTGAGTGTGTCAGGGAGGGATGTGTCATTGTCTGCTGTCTTACACTGTTTCATTTTGTATCCCTTAATGTCGTTTAGGGCTTGCCATAGACAGCGGGAGTCTGTGTGGTACGTCTGGGCTTCTAACTCGGCCCAGTACCATCTCTTGGCCTCTCTGATGGCTTTGTGGAGGTCACATCAAGTTTTCTGTTTTGGTATGGGTCACCCAACTTGAAGGCCACATGTCTGGTCTTCAGTGGGGAGTGAATTTCCTGGTTCATCCAAGGTTTACGATTGGGGAGCACTCGGATTGACTTCTTTGGTACGCAGTCCTCCACACATTTGCTGATGAAGTCGGTGACGTTGGTGGGGTACACGTCTAGGTTTTCCGCTGAACACTTGAACACGGTCCAATCCACCGAGTCCAAGCAGTCCTGGAGACGGTCTTCCACAGCCTCAAACCAGCACTGTACTTCTTTTTGTGAAGGGTCGTCCCGTTTCAGCTTCTGCTTGTAAGCTGGGAGGAGGAACACAGCGCTGTGGTCGGATTTTCCGAAGTGTGGGCAGGGGATGGAGCGGTAGGCGTCTTTGATGGTTGTGTAGCAGTGGTCCAGAATGTTCAGTCCCCTGGGGTGGGGGCAGGAGACGTGTCAGTGGTATTTTGGCATCACCTGCTTGAGGTTGGCTTGGTTGAGGTCACCGGACACGATGAATAATGACTTGGGGAATTTTGTCTCTAGTGTGTTAGTGGTGATGTAAATCACATCCAGCGCACTCTTCACATCTGCATGGGGTGGTGTGTTGACTGCTGTCAGGATGGCGGAGGTGAACTCTCGTGGTAGGTACTAGGGACGGCCTTTTACTGTAAGGCATTCTAGGCCCAGGGAGCAATAACTTGCCAGGGTCACTACATCCGAGCACCAGGAAGTTTCAATTTCTGAGCTCCCTTCCCTTTCCCCAGTCCTGATGAAGGGTCCAGACCCAAATCTTCAACTTTCCTGCTCCTCAGATCCTGTCTGACCTGCTGTACTCCTCCAGGTCCACATTTTATCAACTCTGACTTCCAGCATCTGCAGTTCTTTACTATCCCCGAACAGGTGTTAAAAGCCAGTTTAAACTCTATTGGACTGTACCAGTGGGACTGGGTTTGAAAGTTAGTGTGCTGTGATGGCCATGTTTAAAGAACAATCCTATAGTCATCCTTCTGGTGGCTGGTTAATTCAGGAAACCCTGGTTAATTTTGTTCCTTTTAAAACATGAGTTCATATGGTCTGGGAAAAAGGTATCTACAGAATTAATTTTGTTTGCACCAATCAAAGGGTTAAATAAATGAAGAAGGGGAGCCAGTCCATCCCTCCTCAGCTGGAAGCTTAATAGTTTGTAGTATCTTAACTGGAGATGTAATAAACTGGGGTACTTCGCCTGTATTCTGGTCTTAATAATGGCTCTGAAATAAGATTTGATTTTAGTGCGAGAAGTTAGCTAGCTACCTGCCAGACAAAAGGAACAAAGGGCTCCTACAACTTTAATAAAAGAATTCAATCACAGCTGAAAGGAGACAGAAGCACACAAGCAAAGTTAAGGATTGTAAGGCTGACTGTCCAACTATAAACACCATTGATACTGGTGGCATTCACTGCAGTGGCTGTAACATTTCACTATCTGCTCTTCGTGAACAATTCAGAGACTGATCCGTATATCTGTGTTTTTTAACTTCTGTCTTTTTGGATTTACTTCTTATTTCTAACCTATCTACATGTCTGTTGCATTACTAATTCAGCTCACTTTTAGTGATTGATTAACTTTTTGCCAATTCAGGAAACCCTGGTTAATTTTGTTCCTTTTAAAACATGAGTTCATATGGTCTGGGAAAAAGGTATCTACAGAATTAATTTTGTTTGCACCAATCAAAGGGTTAAATAAATGAAGAAGGGGAGCCAGTCTATCCCTCCTCAGCTGGAAGCTTAATAGTTTGTAGTATCTTAACTGGAGATGTAATAAACTGGGGTACTTCGCCTGTTTTCTGGTCTTAATAATGGCTCTGAAATAAGATTTGATTTTAGCAGTAATTATCAAATGTTTTTTGTTATATATTAATCAATTGCAATGCGAGCTATTTATTATGCATTGGCTTGAAGGAAAATCAAGAAGCACTTAGTTTGTAAACACATTGAGTAATTATGAGTCTCTAATGATAATGGTAAAACATTTCAATTATTGAAACAAAAGGCATTTTATAGGTTTGGGAACCTATATAGTTTAGTGAGCTTCAGCTACCTTTCAGAACACTGAGACAAAATGCCTGTACTTGAAACATTATCCCATTTTATTTCGGTTTACAGATATTAATGGCAGCATTTTCCAATTTTATTTCAGATTTCCAGTTTTTCGTCTATTTTAACTTTTTCTTGTCCTTATAACTTCCCCCGAATGTTTGCTCTAGAATTGCACAGTGCTTTTATGAACAGTATTGTGGTCAGGATTCTTCACTTGCTTTGCTCAATTCTGAGCACCAGAGAACGAGAGCAACTCCTTTAAGAAGAGTGACAAAAACAGCAGAGCAGGGGAGTAGTGCAGCCCTCTGGGGAACATATTCAATGGAATTTATTCTAATGTTCGTTTTGCTACTTTCCAGCTAAAGCTTGAATAAATTTGTGCTGCAAGGGCACCTTCTAGCATCCACGATTAGGTAAAATGCTTTTCTGTACCCTGTGTGTCTTTCCCCTTAATCAAATTAGAGGACTGATAGAGAGAAAGAGGGAGGTTAGGAGAACAAGAATGAATTGGAGTGAAAACAGGCACAAAAAGAAAACTAAGAAAGGGAAAGACTGAGATAGTAGGAACTGCAGATGCTGGAGAATCTGAGATAACAAAGTGTAGAGCTGGATGAACACAGCAGGCCAAGCAGCATCAGAGGGACAGGAAAGCTGACGTTTCGGGCCTAGACCCTTCTTCAGAAAATTTTCTGAA
>NC_063345.1:57977206-57979535 GCF_021869965.1 Rhincodon typus | reverse complement strand
TCTGAAGAAGGGTCTAGGCCCGAAACGTCAGCTTTCCTGCCCCTCTGATGCTGTTGGCCTGCTGTGTTCATCCAGCTCTACACCTTGTTATCTTAAAGGGAAAGACAAATTGGTTTGAGAGTAAGAGTAAAAAGTGGCAGAAAAATATAGTGTAATTCTACTCCCTTGAGCAGGATCGACAATGGCAAGAAAGTTAGGAAAGAATGGCAAGGCAGGAAAATCAGATTCTTGAGGAAACAACTTTCAACCTTGAAGTTTAAACATTGAGTTTTGAATCTCACGAATGAGCAGCAATTACCTAATTTCAATTTATTTCTATCTCACAATTAGCTAAACTTGCTTCATTCCTATGCAGTTTCCAATTCTCCTGTCCTTCCCTGCAAAACCAGATAACACCAATTCCCAGTCAGAGTGGTTTCCTGCAGGCAGCAGCTCACTATTTTATTCTCTGAGCATTCAGAAAGCTCTGTCTTCACCACAACGTCTCTGTAGGCTCAATGGACACTCTCCTCTTCCACTCTTCATCCATGCAAATGAGCATCACTACATGACTTGCCTCACCACATCATCATGGCTGCTTTCAAACCAACTCACACAACACTTTAACCTTTCAGTGGTCCACCTTGCAGCTCAGCACAGTTATGACTTGCTTAATTCTGTCAGGTCATTTTCCTCTCAGGGACATGCACATATCTCATACATTTACACATGATACATCTTGTGGCTCTTAGCTTACCATCTTAGCACTCACACATTTTACTTACATGGAGGCTGCCAGGCTTTATAGCTTGCATTACTCTTCATCAAATTTGCACTTCAGTGCTAAGTTACAGGCTGTCAGCTTCTGTGGCTCATATTGCTTTTGGTGCAGAGGAGAAGCAAGCAGCTTCTTATGTTTTGGATCCTTCACAGGCAAGGGGATGGACATGTTACTATACCACACTGTGCTACATCAATGTCAAACCGACAGCATGTGCCAGCAGTCTGTATACAAAATGCACCAGGATATTGACCAGGAAATTGACCATGTCTCGACGTCAAAGGGACAACGACCATTCAAGGGTTTTGCCCATTCCAGTTGAGAGATAATGGTCACACAGTATTTGATATTACAGAAGTTCAGGAGTAGTATCTTCGCAGTCCAGTTTCTGGGGTCACAATCTGTCCTGCAGGTCAAGTGTTACCAGTGCAAGGATTATAGGTAGGTCAGTCAGAGTTCTGTGGCAAAAATCAGTCTGGGAGCTGGACCATGCATGGTCAGGGCTGTCCTCAATGGTCAATCTAATGGTTGGCCACAGACAGTCCTGAGAATCAGTGGCCAGCATTCTCACCAGGGAGCAATCCATACGGTCCTGAGCAGTATGGAAGCTCAAGTCAGTGGTTTGTGTCCATTGGGCAGGGTCACAGAGGAAATAAAAGTGAAAGTGGTAATTCAAGATAGACAGGTGGGATTTTTGAGAGCACAAGAAGAGCTCAGGGACATCCAGGAGAAGCGGAGATTTCACGAGTGATAATCATTCTAGTCTCAAAATGGAAAGAGCATATGGCCAACAAGGGCATGGCAACTCACAAAGCCATTGGCTTAAGGAATAAGTGGGGGAATTAGCAGTAACATAAAATGGGTGAAGGACATAAAAGGGGATAGGTCATCAGGGAGATGAGGATAGCTACAGAACAGAGAACATGAAGATTGGGGCAGGCGGGGAGTCACTTTGCATCCAAGGTGGAGACTGCAAGTCACTCACAAAAACACAAAGTTGAATCCTTGCCTTCTTTAATCCAAAGTCAACTGCATAATAATGAGACAAAATGGTTGCCATGGCATGGAGAGTGATTGGAGTAATTTGCTATTTTTTCTTTCAGAAGTGGAGGTAAAATTGTTTGAATTTAAGGCCCCACTTGAGGCAATTTCAGTAATGGTGCATCTACTGATTCAGTAATACTATCCATCTGGGATCAAATTGCCTTTCATTGGCAGATCATTCTTTTTGAAAAAAATACTTAAAATTTTGCTGTCATGTATTCATGATCATTAAGTAGTTTACATTAATTGCCTCACAGTCACATCAGATAAACAATCAATTCAGACACCAACCGACAAGCTGGAAGTCAGTCAACACTTCAGAGACGCCACATTCTCATACTGAACTGTAAGTATGTGAGGATATGGTCTGAGGTGTCTAAGAGTGTTTTTGTTTTAGAAGAGTTTGCTATAGCAGTGGACTAATTCCAGAATTTCACTCTTCCAATGCAGCATTAATAAGGTGGATCTGCAAACATACATATGGATGAGGTTGCCTAACCCAGCTCTATATTGAGGCACGAGATT
>NC_063345.1:57951706-57976706 GCF_021869965.1 Rhincodon typus | reverse complement strand
ATTTACAATTCAAATTAAAGATAGATGAAAGTAAAATTCTGCCAAGCAAAGATTGTTGTTGATTTTGCAACATAAAGAGTTTCAAGAGTTTCTTAGCTCTTTGGTAAGCGCTGTGACAATCTGTCCTTTCATTTTGAAGACTGTGCCTTCTGACCCTTGTAGATAAATATTAGTTGCCTGAAATTGAACTCTGCTAAGTCATTCCAAATGGCCTGCTAAAACACAAATTGCAGCTTCAGTATCCAGCTTGAATTCTGTTTTATAGCTGAATATCACTGATGAGAAATTCTTGTCAGGATCGTTAATTTCTCCCAGAAAGTCATCTGCCTGGCTTTCCTTGATTGTTATGTCATAAATTCTTACTTATCAACAACTTGTACTTGTCTTTTAGTTTTAAAGAGCTTGCAGACTTGCTGTATTCCTTAAATTTTGTTGCATCCACCACTGCATAGCTTTCCTAAGATGTGTTCTTCCCTCAACACAATATAAACATGTTAACATGATAAGAATACCGTTTCCCTCTGTTTTGGAGGTTTTTTTCTGGCTTTTTCATTGATTTTTCTGAAGGACGGAGCAGCCATCTTTGAGCCTACTACCTAGACAACACCATGCAAAGCCTTGCTATTTCCCCAAAATATACCCTAGTTTTGCTTTCTCTGTTCAGCCTGCTTTGGATAATTCATGATTTGTTAAATAACAAGATCCTCCTGTCCTGAAACGGTCTGATCGAACAGTATTGATCACTCAAATGACTATCCAGTCAGTAACCAATTCACCTCTCAAATGTCCAATGCCACCATTATTAACTGATCCATAAAGCTTGTTTATAAATGTGCTGGCAGATTCACCCAGTTTCTGTCCCCTTTGTTCAAACTGGAGTAAGTGTCAAATGCTTACAACACCTCCTGAAATTATACTGTAGCTTCATCAGCTCCTTACCTCACTGGAACAGTTGTCAGCTAATTGTGCTATTGCATATAAAAAAGCACACTGACTGGTGCTTCAAACACTTACCTGCAATCCAGAGGCTGTTCTGTATGTCTCAAACTGGCATTTCCAGAGCTGCCATCTCTGTCATTGCTGCAGACCCTTGATGTTCCTGAGCTATTGGGGTAGTGATTGGTTGCTCCATGGATGTCGACATCTCATACTTGCTAAATTGTTCTGCTTCCTCTTTCTTCTGAAGACTACATGGTCTTGAAGTCTTCCTTGCGTCTAGAGTCTTCCTTGCTTCTGACGTCTCTGCTGCCACTGGCCCCAGTTCTCTTTGACCTGTGTTTTGTTTTGTTCTTTTTCTGGATAATTGCAAATCATCATCAATTTTTTTTTTAATTCTAGGCATCAGTTGCTCCTAGCTGTAGCCTGTGGTGCTACCACCATCCTTTGGGATGGACTTGACTATGGAATAGAGATTTGTACTATGATCCTGTCTGCTTTTTCCCTGGGGCCAGCATTTTCTCTCTCCCCTTGGTGTTAAACGAGTGGGCTGTCCTTATCTGCTCCATTCTACCAGTCATATGGATATTGGCATTTGGTAAAATAATTTCAACTCCTTACTCACACTACACACATCAGTCCAGTCTAGGATAGAGTGTGGTTTTTCGAACAATCTTCATCTCTGAGTCTTCCCCTCTGACTTCTGTCCATGTCATGGCGACCTGTTAATTGATTGCAAGTAAATGCGTAACCTGAAGAGATGAAGAGGCAGTGAATATTACCGTTAAATAATAGACAAATGACCTTTGGTTGCGTAAATGGAGGGTTTTCTTTTGTTTTGGGTGATGCTTTAACTCTAAACTACATATTCGAAGAGATAACATATTTTCAAAAGGAAATGAGTGCGTGATGAGAAGTTTGGTTCCTTTAATGAGAAATGACATTTTGAGATAAAATAATCCACATCTGTTCCTGATGAATGTAATATCAATAGCATGAAGATGGAATACTTCATTTCATAGAATATAGTACAGAAGTGAATGAAAACACTTAAAACTCTTATTTTATGGATAGTGAGGATTCATCTACAAATTTTTGACATCAGTCATGTTTGAGGTGAAAAATATGATCCAGAAAATTAAACAGATGAACAAAGAAATTGATACGAAGTCAAAAATAGGAAATTTGGTGACAACAGGGAGCTCTTGAGCATTCTTGACTATGCCTAAAATTTGATGTTTATTCGCCTAGCTATGGTAATTCAAAATTTTAGATCAGATCAACAAGCTGCTTATAAAGCTAGGATTATATTGATAGATCAGAAGAATGGCAGATGTGCTGAATTAAGATTCCTTCAGAGTGCAACTCATTAATATTAATAATTGATATCATCCAACGACAGGTACCTCAAGCTATTGAGAAAAGTGATTCCAACAATTACATTCAATACTCCTAAAAGCCCCCAGGAATATTTATAGCACTAAAATAAGCAGCAAAATTGGAAACAATTACTAAAGAGAAAACTGCAAGTGCAGGATGTGATGTGACAGAACAAAAAAAAATCCCTAAATATACGACTTTCATTTTCCGTAATCTGATGACTGCAAAAAAAAAGACAGGAAATATGTATTATAATTTCATGAAAAAGTTTTATTTAAAATTCATGTATTCAAAATCTTTTTTCTGTTGACTGTAATAGCTATGAGATGATTTAACATGTCAAAACCGCTGGCTGTAGTGGAGTAGGTGGATATCACACTTACTGCAAAATTATAAGCTCACGATATATAACCTTTACTGGCACAAGCCATTCATATATCTTAAATGTCAAATTGGGTTGCTGACCTTTAAACCATATATATGACTATGCTAGGAATTTTATTTCACATCTTCATCAATACATTCTGACTAACTGGCAAGGCATGGTTCTCGCATTTCAGATTCAATAATAGGTTTGGATCTAGGAAGACCATTCTGTGAGAAACTGTAAAACAAAACCAAAGAAATGCAGGTCCTGGAAATCAGGTAACAAAATCAGCAATTGCTGGAAAATCTCAGCTGCATCTATTGAGAGAAAGGATCTCTGGACATCCTAATGTTAACGCTGCTTTCTCTCTACAAATTATGCCAGACCTGCTGAGATTTTCCACCAATTTCTGTTTTTGTTTCTGTGAGAAAGTCTGTTACCACAAATAAGTAGTCAGCTGTTTTCTCTATTCCCCCCCACACCCCCCTTCCCCTCCCGTCTATTCAAAGATGCTAGGACCAGCTGGTTTTACAGGTCACTACTGGGGAAAATCTGATCAAGGAAAAAATGATAAACTTGGATTGAAGCTCTGATGTATTCCTTTTCTTTGCTTTATCCTTATTATATACCATAACAACACCCTCCTCATGCTTAGAAATTATCTTCACCATAAATGGTTGCAATTATTCAGCATTTCATGCAGTCCTAGCCTTTTTGGACTGCTGCAAGTTGAGCTCATTTGAAGATGGAGGAAATGAAGATTGTCAATGGACAACCTGTGTAGCTGGATAGATTATGGGAAGTTGATGTTCTGATAATATAGGGACAAGATTTTGTCAGATGTTTGCAAACTAATGTGCATGGCGAAACAAGGCACCAATGGTGTATCTTTTACTCAAGACCATTTGATGCACTAGGAATGTATATTCTTCTGTTAGCCTTCCATTATTGTCATCCTTTCTCCATATTCCACTTAACTTAGATTTGCCCAAGATAACGTGAATCAAAGGTCTTGGAAAAGTAGCTACCTGAGAATTTTGACTTTGTGGAAAAAGTATGCCATAAATAAGTTCTGAAGAAACATTGTTGAGCTTCAATCCAAATTGCACTGAGCTCCAAACCAGCAAGAAAAAAAAAGCCAAGAAGCAAATGCTTGAAAATGCTGACAAAAGAACTTAAGGAGGAATGGAAGCTTACAAATAAAAAAATGATGATAATGGAGAGTGTGTTCAATAAGCACATGGCCATATTCATTTCCATCCCAGTTCCATTGGGCATCAGGTAGGCTTGTCAAGGCAAACCACTAGGTGCACTCAATTAGCCTACACATACTTTCTGAAACAATTTAGAAACTATAATCTAGGACAAAATTAACACTCAAATGAAGTTTGGCTTAAGTAAGGAAAGCCAGCACTGGTTTGTAAGAGTAAAACCATGTTTAATGAAACTGATTGAGACTTTTAATGAGGTAATGGAGTTTTTGAGTTCACTAATATGATGTTCTGTATGTGAATTTCTACAAGACATTCAATTAAGTATCACACAGTAGGCTTACCAGCAAACTGGACCCCATTGCATAAAAGTGATAGGGAAAACATGGATACAAGTTTGGTTGAGTGACAGGAGACAGAGTAATGATTGTTTTATATGTTGGTTTGATTGCTCTGGAGAAAGGTTTACAGTCAAGTTCCCTGTCAGGCAGTACTAGGGCCACTGTCTTCCTTGATACATATTAATGACTTAGACTTGAGTGTACAGGGTACAATTTTTTAAAAAGTGGATGATACTGAACTTAAAAGTATTGTTAACAATGGGGAGAATAGTGATAGACCTCAACTGGAAATAGACAGACAGACAAAGGGCAGACATAAGGCAGGTGAAATTTAATGCAGTGAAGAGTATATTTTGAGAGGGAGAATGAGAAAGGGAACAATAAAAAGTATTCTAAGCAAGTTCAGGGCAGAGGCATCCAGTGGTATATGTGCACAAAATTTTAACTTGCTTGCGCAGTTTGAAAAAGTGGTTAACAAGGCATACAGGACCCTAGGCTTTGTAAATAGATGGAGTTTGCATATGTGAGAAAGTTTTGATAAATCTTTATAAAACACCATCTGGAAGATTATGTCAAATTCTGAGCAGCACACTTTGGGAAGAACATGAGTCTCTAGAGACAGTACAGGAAAGAAATACAAGACTCATAGCAAGGATGAGGGACTTCAGTTACATGAACAGTTTGGAGATGCTGGGGTTGTTTTCCATGAAGAAAGGTTGAGAAATGCTTACATGGGTCTGCTCGAAATAACAGAGTGCCTAACCACAGCAAATGGAGAGGAATTGTCCCCACAGCATTGAACACTAGAACATGTATTTTAAGTGATTAGCAAATTAACTAAAAGTGAGGAAAGCCTTTCATGCAGTCAGTGGTTGAATATGCTGTCTTTCTGTCACTGTTAGTTTCAAATGTCTATCCCAATGTATTACAGCCAATCATTTTAGAATTTAAAAAAAAAACTTGAATCAAAATCTCCTTTAAACTGACATTACTTCAGGCTGGATAACTCTCAAAAGATAGTACATCTACCAGGAACGCCAGTGAGTATGTTTCCCATGAATGTTCTACTAAATGTAGTTTACAAAACTATACAAAAGTGTTAAGAAGGACCATTTGAGTTTGAAACTATCCAATATCTAGTTCTAAAAAGGCCACTCAAATAGTGGCCAGCTGTTGAAGACATTTGATTATATGTCAAAACAAGCTAGCTTTACCGTGGAGGGTAGCAGTTTGGAGGATTTTGTTTGCAACCCATTAGAAAAGTTTTACAGAGAGGTAACAAAAAACATCTCTGATGGATAAAGGAAAGTTAGTCTGGCTGGGCATGAGGAAGGGGAAATCTGATCTAGCCTAAGCCATTATTAAATAGAACTAGAATACGAAAAGAGATAGTAGGAACTGCCGATGCAGGAGAATCTGAGATAACTAGGTGGAGAGATGGATGAACGCAGCAGGCCAAGCAACATCAGAGGAGCAGGAAAGCTGACGTTTCGGGTCTAGACCATTCTTCAGAAATGGAGGAGGGGAAGGGGATTCTGAAATAAATAGAGAGAGAGGGGGAGGCAGATTGAAGGTGGATAAAGGAGCAGATAGGTGGAGAGGAGACGGACAGGTCAAGGAGGCAGAGATGGAGCCAGTAAAGGTGAGTGTAGGTGGAGAGTTAGGATGGGGGTTGGTCAGTCAAGGGAAGACAGACAGGTCAAGGAGGCGGGGACGAGCTGGGCTGGTTTTGGGATGAGGTCGGGGGTGGGGACGAGCTGGGCTGGTTTTGGGATGAGGTCGGGGATGAGGAGATTTTGAAGCTTGTGAAGTTCACATTGAGACCATGGGCTGCAGGGTTCCCAAGCGAAATATGAAGTGCTGTTCCTGCAACCTTTGGTGGCATTGTTGTGGCACTGGAGGAGGCCCAGGATGGACATGTCGTCCAAGGA
Organism: Rhincodon typus; assembly: GCF_021869965.1. Lineage (NCBI taxonomy): Eukaryota > Metazoa > Chordata > Chondrichthyes > Orectolobiformes > Rhincodontidae > Rhincodon > Rhincodon typus. The sequence goes on along the minus strand of NC_063345.1, from coordinate 57,970,540 downwards.
GTGGGAGGGGGAGTTGAAGTGGTTCGCGACTGAGAGGTGCAGTTGTTTGTCGCGAACGAAGCATAGGTGTTCCACAAAGCGGTCCCCAAGCCTCCGCTTGGTTTCCCCGATGTAGAGGAGGCCACAACGGGAACAGCGGATACAGTATACCACATTAGCAGATGTGCAGGTGAACATCTGTTTGATGTGGAAGGTCTTCTTGGGGTCTGGGATGGGGGTGAGGGAGGAGGTGTAGGGGCAGGTGTAGCATTTCCTGCAGTTGCAGGGAAAAGTGCCGGGTGTGGTGGGGCTAGTGGGGAGTGTGGAGCGGACAAGGGAGTCATGGAGAGAGTGGTCCCTCCGGAAAGCAGATAAGGGTGGGGAGTGAAAAATGTCCTTGGTATTGGGGTCAGATTGCAGATGGCAGAAGTGTCAGAGGATGATGCATTGGATCCGGAGGTTGGTGGGGTGGTACGTGAGGACGAGGGGGATTCTGTTTTTGTTGTTGTTGCAGGGAGGGGGTGTGAGGGATGAGTTGTGGTTGAGGGCGTTTTCGACCACTATGGAGGAGAAGTTGCGGTCTTTGAAAAGCGAGGACATCTGGGATATCCGGGCGTGGAATGCCTCATCTCGGGAGCAAATGAATAAAATGAATCCCCCTCGTCCTCACGTACCACCCCACCAACCTCCGGCTTCAACGCATCATCCTCCGCCACTTCCGCCACCTGCAATCTGACCCCACTACGAAGGATATACTTTCCTCCTCACCCTTACCTGCCTTCCAGAGGGACAGCTCTTTCTGTGACTCCCTCGTCCGCTCCACACTCCCCACTCCCCACTAGCCCCACCACCCTTGGCACTTTTCCCTGCAACCGCAGGAAGTGCTACACCTGCCCCTACACGGCCCCCCTCACCCCCATCCCAGGCCCCAAGAAAACCTTCCACATCAAACAGCTGTTCACCTGCACATCTGCTAATGTGGTATACTGCATCCGCTGTTCCCAATGTGGCCTCCTCTACATCGGGGAAACCAAGCGGAGGCTTCGAGACCGCTTTGTGGAACACCTACACTCAGTTCACGACAAAAAGACCTGCACGACTGCACCTCCCAGTCGTGAACCACTTCAACTCCCCCTCCCACTCCTTGGACGACATATCCATCCTGGGCCTCCCCCAGTGCCACAATGATGCCACCCGAAGATTGCAGGAACAGCACCTCATATTCCACTTGGGAACCCTGCAGCCCAATGTTATCAATGTGGACTTCACAAGCTTCAAAATCTCCCCACCCCCGACCTCATCCCAAAACCAGCCCAGCTCGTCCCCACCTCCTTGACCTGTCCGTCTTTTCTCCCACGTATCCACTCCTCCCACGTCAACCCCCACCCCCACCTCCTACCTACCAGCCTCATCCCCGCTTCCTTGACCTGTCTGTCTTCCCTTGACTGACCAACCCCCATCCTAACTCTCCACCTACAGTCACCTTTACTGGCTCCATCTCTGCCTCCTTGACCTGTCCGTCTCCTCTCCACCTATCTGCTCCTTTATCCACCTTCCATCCGCTCCCCCCCCGCCCCCTCTCTCTCTATTTATTTCAGAATCCCCTTCCCCTCCCCCATTTCTGAAGAAGGGTCCAGACCCGAAACGTCAGCTTTCCTGCTCCTCAGATGCTGCTTGGTCTGCTGTGTTCATCCAGCTCTACACTTTGTTATCCTAGAATACGAAGAAATAGCTTTATTGTCACATGTACTCGCATGAGTACAGTAAAAAGTTTACATGTTGCCACTTATGGCACCATCTTAGGTACCAAGGTACGTCGATATAAATTTTTAAGTACAATTTTTTTGGGAAAAACATTGGAAAAATAAATAACTAAAAAGTCCAGTAATAAATTAGAAAAATAAAGGAGTAAGAGTTCAGAATAACAGTCCTTCCAACTCAGACCACGCCAGGCTTCACCTTGAGGACGGGAGTGGCAGGAACTCGAGTCCACACTGAGGACAGGACTGCGAGGCCGTGCTGAGGCTGTGAGTTCGAGTCCGTGCTGAGTCCGTGCTGGCTTTCACCCCGGCCATCACTGATGCCGCTTGAGGCCAGGAGGTGAAAAGAGAAAGGAAAACATGAAAAGAGAGACAAAAAAAAGAAAAGAAATGGATAGAGCAGTTGGGCTCTGGCTGCCATCTTGGCCGTCAAGTAGATGGGGAGCAGGAAAAGGCATCAAGCTAGGCTCTACCATGCTCAGGCCTCTGATTCAATAGCTCTACTAAGCAATCTAAATGGAAAAAAATTACATTCATGCGTCAGTGCAGAAATGAGGAAGCACTGTACTGCCAAATCTTTCTGATTAAACTTTAAATTGGGACCCCATCTGACTCTTAGATGTATGTGAAAAGTTCAATGACAGCGTTTTGAAGTTATCCCTGATGTCTTTGTTAATATTTATCTCTCAATCAACATAACACAAAATAGATTAACTGATCGGGTAATTGTTACTTGTGGGATTTCTGAATGTGCAAAATTTCCTGCCTCTTTTTAATGTCATGACAATGTTTACATTTCAAAACGGAAATTTGCTGTAAATCACTTTGGACTCAAATGCAGATTTTTTGTAATTGCCTCTCTATCTTTAATAGATAGATCTTTGCAGACTTTCTCCAACATTTTCTGCGTTTGGTTCAGCTTTTCAACATCTGCTGGGTCATCGACTGAACGTTGACTATCGTACAAGACCACAGTGTGGTAACTTTCAGGACGGAGTTTCCTGAATTATTCCAAGGGCTGTGAAAAGTGAAAATGAGCCTTACGCTAATCTCAGATCCCAAGCCTGTTTGCTTCTTACTCTTCCAAGAAGAGTAACAAATCCCCTAATACATCAGGTCAAAGCAGAGATTAAATTGAGGAGTAATTTCATTGGTTACAGAATCAACAAGTGGTGCTCAGGACTAGTGACAATTTCAAAATCAAGATCAAACTTTGTGTTGATTTAACACAGCTTAACAATGCAGTACAAAGAGAAATCCATCTGCTATAATCATGGATGACCATCCTGGAAAATTGTCAAAGAGCATTCTTTTTATAAAATGAGATGCCAAGAGTGTGTTATGGTAAATATGATTTTACCATGTATCAAGATTGCTGATCACATTCACTACTGGTTAATATCATTTTAATTGATTTCAATTTGGCATTTCACCAGTGCCAGACAATTTTAATTGCATGATGTTCAGCATCTTCCAAGGCAGGTTACAGGAATTTGCCACATGAATGATGTACTCATCCATGTTGCTACAGAAGAAGAAGATGTTTGGTGAGTCTGTGAAGCTTTAAGACATTGCAGAAAGCGGGGTTTACTTTGAATGGGAGAAATGAAATTGACAAGATTACTATAACATTTTTGGGGCACATAATTAAGCAACAATGTTTAACACTTGTCTTCCTGAAGTCCAAAGCATTTTGAGAATTTTGATAACCAAACAAATAGTGGGGAATACTAAGATTCCTTGTGATTGTTAAAATGTATCAGCTGTTAATGAGCCAATATAAGATCTGTTAGCAGAGGGCCAACACTGTCATTGGAGTGCAGTTATGGAAGGTATTTAAGAAGATTAAAAATTGCTCCTTTTCTCAGATAAGCTAGCACTCTACAATATAACACATCCAAGACAGCATACACATCTGCTAAATTACTAGGAGCCATTCTCTTCCAAGTCTAAAATAATGACCCAAAAACCCATTTGGTTCTTGTCAAGGTCAGAGACAGAATTGTGTTATGCAGTCTTTCGAAAGGAAGCTTAGACCACAGCTTGGTGAAAACAATCTGATTGTGCTCCAGTTTAGATCCACACAGATTACAAACCTTTGGTCATATCTTTAAACCCTGTAGAAATTAACAAGATTTTGCCTCGAACAATCTTTTCAATTAAGACTGACATGATTTCTTTTTCCTTTAATCACTCATGGGATGTGAGCGTCGTTGGCCAGGCAGCATTTTTTGCCCATCTCTAATTGCCCAGAGGGCAGTTCAGAGTCAACCATATTGCTGTGGGTCTGGAGTCACATGTAGGCCAGACCAGGTAAGGATGGCAGTTTCCTTCCCTAAAAGACATTAGTGAACCAGATGCAATCTGCAATGGATTCAGGGTCATCATTAGACTCTTAATTCCAGATATTTATTGAATTCAAATTCCACCATTTGCCGTGGCAGGATTCGAACCTAGGTCCCCAGATCATTACCTGGATCTCTGGATTAACAGTCCAGTGATAATACCACTAAGCCATCACCTCCCTATATGACTCAACAACTCAGTATGTAACAGAAAACACACAAACAGCAGTAAATATTCTGTCAAGAGCTACAAATGGTGAAAGTTTACAGCAACATGTAACAGTCATTTCTGAGGTATAATCATATTTTTACACCTTGGCAAACACTGTACAAACAGAGGAACAATTTAGCTGAAATCCAAGGGACTCAGTTAAAAAATAGAGATTGCAAGCAAGTCAGAGCATCGTATCAGGAAGACTGAGAAGGGTCAATGGACTCAAAATATCAACTGTTTTCTCTTCACAGATGCTGCCAGACCTGCTGAGTTTCTCCAGCAATTTCTGTTTTGTTTGCATCAGGAAGATGACAAACAACAGAATTGTAAGACAATATTATGAGTAATGCTAACACTTGACAAGAGTAGATGACTCAATAGTTTTTAAAAAGATCTTGAAATCTTTGAGAGTTGAAATTCTCCTGAGACTTCGTAAAGGTCATTTAGACAATCACAATGTAAAGAACAAAAACACAACTATCTGTCTGATTGCCTGGAATCTCAATTGCCATAAATTTATCTTGCAGCGTGCCAAGCTTCGACAATTAGAAATCCAGTACTAACAGAACATTTGTTGCCTTCAATCTTTTCTCAAGTCCTTGGGAAAAGGTTGGTCTGAACATATTCGACTTCAGTGGGAAAAGAAGGATTATTATCCTTCTTGAGTGGGGATTAGTAGACTTCATTCCACAACTGCAGGTGCCATGATAAAAATGTTCAGAAGGTGAAACAGTATGTGGAAGGAAGATAAACAATTACTTGAGAGTCTTTGTTTCCGCTTTGGAAGATAAGAAAGAGGCCATGCAAGGACAACTCCTTGGAACTGGATAACAGAGCAGAGATGTCGGAGAGGATTGTACAGTTAAATTTTGTGGACACAAATGAATCTATCTGGTTCACATTCATTGGCTTCAATGTTCTTCCAATAATGCAGAACTCTAAACTGTGCCTGTATTCTGCAATTATGACCAGTGCATATTTTTCATTCTTTCTGCTGCATCCCTGTATTTATAAAATTTTAAATGACAATGTTCTTTTTTTGCTAATCTAAGCGTACATTCAGAACAGTTGAATTTGCTTTGCTCATTTTCACATGTATCAATTTAATTTTAACAGTTCAGTTATATTGAAGTAATCGTCGGCTTCACTTGGGCTGTAAATTGATGTGTCAGCTTGCACACTTCCCATTAAGCCATCATGTTGATTTATTACCTTGCAACATGAGATTTTACCCCTCATGTAGCGCTTCTAATTGTGCAGAACCTAGGCTAATAATTCAATGCTGATAACAATCCATTTATGCTGTGGTGATAATTTGTTGCTTTCCATTTATCGAATAGCATCTACCAATGCACAATATAGTTAAACCTGATTTGACGCTGGAGTCACAGTGTAAAGAGGGCCACCTAACTTCTTTGTCATAGGAATATTAATTCAGAGGTTTTAACACAGTTCTCCAAAAGGAAATCAACTAGTGAGAGATTTTAACCAAAGTTGTTGTTCCACTCCCCTGTTCCAAGTAGGATTTTGAGTTATTATCCTGTTTTCAAGTAGTATAATGTGTCTTGCTTGACATATTGAGTTGGAATTAAATTTCATATTAATAGAGCAAGGTTATCTGTCAACCAGACCATAAAGAGGGGTTACTTAGCTTATGGTAGTGTCACGAGACAGGAGTGAGAGGTGCATTGACTTTTTTTCCCTTGATTCTCCACTTCTGTCCAATACAGAGGTGATTTTTATATTTTTTTTCTTTCTTGTAAATAAATGGTGCTGTGTTTCCTGAAATCCTGTCTGTGAATTCTAATTTAAAAATGACCCACTGCAAACTCTTTAGGGTTAAAACAAAGCAGTCTTTATTAATGAGTTCAAAACCCAGGAAAATTGTTTACAACACACAATCACACAATTAATATTCAAGGGAGAAGGGAAAGAAAGTAAGTCACAAATCACAAATTACTTAAGAGCAGAGATGTCGTGAATCAGTGTCCAGTGAGTAAATGTTGAGTGAAGACCATTTCCATTGGCTATGCATGGAAGCCCCTTTCACAGGAGCTCAGATGATGTCATAGAAACTAGGAGCAGGAGAAGAGCCTGCTTCACATTCAATAGGTTCATGGTTAATCCTTTATCTCAATGGCATATTCCAGTGTTCTCCTCATTTGAATTGCAGTTCAAGGTACAGATGTTATAAAGTCAAAAATTGCCTTCCTTCACAGACAAGATACAGGAATAGTTCTCGACATTTGAGAGAGACTGGGATCAGAGACAGACATTAGCTAAGCCTGGAGTTGTTGTTCTCACCACTTCTTGTGGTGTTCCAAACAACCTGACTGAAGGAATCAAAACTGTGTAATTATGGCTGTTTAAAACATGCCAGTTTCATCAATAGCTAGATTTTAGGTAGAAGCACTCACCTAATAGTGGGAATTTGAAGCCCCCTCATCAAATAAAACCATTGTGTTTAGTAGCAGATAACGTCATTAGCACCAAGTCAAGCATAATGGATTTCAATGCCTTTTTCCTATTCCAAATCAGCTATGGAGATACATTGACTGGTATTCTTATGTGCTGACTTCACTGGAATGTTCATACAAATGGAAGCTGTGACATTCCAGAGAGATACTGAGTTCATGTGTGTCCTAGTAATTGCATGAAATTTCTAACAACAAACCTGCCCATTCTGTGTTCAATAACATGCATTTTAGATCGAGCAAGGGTCCTTTGTTTTTCGAAATAAGGTAATTTAAACAAGATTATATCACCTGTTTAAAATATAAAAAATGGCATCCCTCTCATTCAGCCCTCTGGGCAGTATATTAGGTTATCCATCCAGAATACTCTGATTTTCATCCTTTGCACCATTGAATCATTTTCTTCAATGAGATCAAATTTCATTATTCTATGTAAGAGTTGCTGTGTGAAAAGGAATTTTCAAATGGTATACGGGCTACAGGAGAAGCATGAATGGGAATCTCCATCCAGAAGGGCGAGGACATCAGATGCCTAGAAATACGATTATCTTTCATTTATACATCCTGAATTGAGCATATATAGTTATTCCTTTGCAGTCAGCAAACCAAAGCATTGGAACTCCTCAACAGTCCAGTGGTCATTGAGATTGTAACAATTCATGAAGAAGACCCATCACGAGATTTCAAGGGCAAATAGGGATGGGCAATAATTACTCAACTTGCAGGTGATATCCATATGAGGGAGAGGATCGCCTAGTCATTTTATCGCTGGGCTGTTAATCCAGAGACCCAAGTAAGGTTCTGGGGATCTGGGTTCGAATCCTGCCATGGCAGATGGTGGAATTTGAATTCAATAAATATCTGGAATTAAGAATCTAAGGATGACCATGAATCCATTGCCAATTGTCAGGAAAAGCCCACCTGGCTCAATAAAGTCCTTCAGGGAAGGAAACTGCCATCCTTACCTCATCTGGCCTACATGTGACTCCAGACCCACAGCAATGTGGTTTACTCTTAATTGCTCTCTGGGCAATTAGGGATGGGCAATAAATGCTGGCCTAACCAGCGATGCCCTCACCCTGTAAATGAATAAAGAGAGGAAAAAAAATTCCCAGAATGGATATGGAAATTAAAAACCGCAAGATCTCTAATTAAACCTGGAACCACAGAAATCTTCCAAATCCCCAAAATGTGAAACTTTGCAATACTATTCTTCAGTTGTCTGATCAATATTGTAGTATTAAGGGTTTCGGCTGATTGTCCGATATATTACTGAGACACAGAACATATCAACAGAAGTGAGGCAATGTTGCATGATTTCTTATGCAGCCTTGAAGCAAGATGAAACCATAACAATATATCCTTTAAGTAAAATTCACAGTGTCTTCCTTAGCTCAGCAGACTCTGCAAGTATTTTTTAACAGCACATCAAAACCTAGAATATTTGGGGAGGCAATGACCTAGTGGTATTATTGCTAGACTATTAATCCAGAAGCTTAGCTAATATTCTGGGAATCTGGGTTCAAATGCTGCCATGGCAGATGGTCAAATTTGAATTCAATAAAGAATATGGTATTAAGGGTCTAATGACCATGAATCCATTGTTGATTGCCAGGAAAGAAAAAAAAATCTGATTCACTAATGTCCTTTAGGAAAGGAAATCTGCCATTTTTAACTGGTTTAGCCTACATGTGACTCCAGACCCACAGCAATGCAGTTGACTCTTAACTGCCCTCTGGACAATTAAGGAAAAGCAACAAATGCTGGCCTAGCCAGAGATGCCCACATTCATTGAGTGAATTTTAAAAAAAATTAAAAGGCAGGTCAGACCAAAAACACCTTAGCTCTAACACAGGTAGGACAAGAAGGTAGATCTCAAATCAATACCTACTGGAACAGGTGTAAGGATTGCCCATATTTGAAAGACGCAAAATGGCTGACAAGGGATAAACAGAATTAAACTGCCTGCAGCATTAAATGAAAGATAATGGTATTTTTGAACAGGGCTACTCCAAGGTAATTGGGTCGCCATATACAAACAGCCTTCCGAGACAGTATGATAGGAGGATGTCTAAGGATAGACACAAGTTCACTAAAATACGACAAGTGATTAATTCCAGCCTAATTAATGAAAGGATGTTGGCCCAATTAGATGAACAGTACCAGTTAGAACAAGGGATGTACATGTCAGTCCATGAGACAGTCATATTCATTAAGCAGCTATGAAAACAACAGCTAAAGTTATTTTTTAGTAATCAGTTGTTTTTTTGAAGTTATTCACAATATTAAGAAATAGGTTCTAGTTAAAGATTCTTCAGATAATCAGGGAGCTAGATTTCAACATAATTATAGATACACATATATAACCAAAGTATAATAGAAGCCTAGGGGAAAAACATTTAAACACAGATGTGAAAGTTAATTAGTCTCGGGAAACACTTCCCTTATCTCTAAAAAAGTTGTCTGACACATCCTGAATGAAATAGATTTCGCAAATTATTGGTTAAAAAGTGCTAACAGTAGGAGTAGCTGTAAATCTTTACATACAACTAACGTTATAATAGGAATCAACACTACAAATCTTATAGCAGTTTATTAGAACCAACTGTCTTTTGTAATTTTTATATAGATAATTGGGATGGTGGAAAATATGAGGAGTAACAGAATTTGATAGGGGTAGCAAAGGAATACAAGGGGCAACAGAATTCGAGTAGTCCTTAGAGATAAACAAGTCTGGGACAGGTCCGAAGGAGTCTAACCAGTAACTTTGGAATGCGAATTAATAAGATGCATGGAAAGATCCCAAGGCCTGGTGATTATGATGTCTATTAAACACCATGAGATCATGGGAACCTTTCGAAAGTTAAAAAAGGACATTTTCAAAGTATGAACTGAGCACGAGAAAACCTTAAATTTAACATTCTTTGTAAAATTGCTTAGAATTAGTCTACTGTAATTTCAGGCTAGTCTTCCTGCCAATTGTGCTATCAATTTGTAGCAATAGAACGAGACATATAAATCTAGTTAAAGCTAATTTATTGTGTATTCTGCAACTGCATTGCGTTGAGTTGAAATGTAACCAAAGCACCATCAACAAAAACCCCATTTTGTTATATGTATTGCTCTTTTTTTGACCAGCGTCTTTAGCAGACTTCGTAGATTTACACAAATATGCACTTAGCAAGAACTGCTTTTTGCAGTGGCATTTATGCAAAGAAGTTACTTTGATGTGGGCTTATAGCACGCATGATATTTAACTGCTATGGAAAAAAGATCATTATTATTTTAGCACATTTGTACGGATGGTAAGTTTTGCCTTCTTTTAATTTTTATTAATTCAGCAAAAATATTTTCTCATGGACTCACTCCACTGTAACTGCAAATAGGAAGCATAGGAGAAAAGACTTACTAAGGATACATTGTTATGGATCAGACCAGGCCCCCCCTCAAAATATTTTAAGAAGGCGGCCAGACCCTAACTTTTTCTTATGTTTAAAGGCAAATGTGAAGAGCCTGTTCCTGACACAATGTGACTGGTCAAACTACACAACATTAAGCAAAACACTGTGGTTAAAATACAAGAAAGAGGAATTTAGAATAGCATAACTCTATTGGAAAACAACAGAATAATAGATACATCAACTATTAGTAATTAACCATTTCAACATAGTAACATCCCATCAAAAAACCCCTTGGCAAAAACGTAAATGCAGACGCAGGTTCTCATATGCAGTTCTCCAATCCAGAATGAAAAAAAAAGCATCAAGAGAAAATTCAGAGAGAATAGCAGCTAGGAGCCACTCGCTGAAGCTTCCACATCTGTTGAGACCCCAACAACTTCTGCTTAAAGCTCATTGTAAAAATCCAAAAATCCTGATCTGTGAGAGCTGGCCACATCCATTCAAGTTGTTAAAAACCAAAGTCTCCCAAGCTGTTTACTCAAGTGGTCTTAACTAGCCAGCTTGGGACCTCTGCATTACAACCTCACTTCAAAAAAAAGATCAGGACAAAATAGCTTCTTAAAGTCACAGCATCGTCACAGCATAGATGGCATGGTGATGCATAATTTTAAATAATAATGCGTTTTTGGTAAATATAGCTTTACTTGCACAGTTTAAATGTTTGCTCCAGTAACTTCACTGTCAGGCCTGGTTAAGTCACCCCTTAACCTTACAAATCTAGTCCAGTCTGCACAGCTGAAACAACTCTTTGTCCATTAGCAGATTCAGGCCACTATATCTGAAATATATAGCAGCAAAATTTTAACTTCTGTCACTTACCTTTCTATCAGAGATGTACTTAGATTTTACAAACACCACTTTCTCATGTAAGTGCACCAAAGTTGCCTACACTTTCCAATTCAATGACTCTTACAAAGTCTATAACTAACATAATGTCTGAGGAAGTCAGTGTTGATAATGTTTTATTATCCCCAATTTCCAAAGAAATATCCTCATACTGTTGATCAACCTGACTTTGGTCAAATGAGTTCAGCTCTTTTGCTGTCAATTATCTCACACAAACCCTGCTAGTATCACTGATATTCTCCAGAATAATGAAGCATAGCACATAGATGTGCCAGGTCAGTAGTTTCTTCGCAATCTTCTCCACACTTTTGCTCAAACAAATCTCACACAGGTTAAGGCAGAATATCTTTTGTTCTTCTGAAAAAATCATCCCAAGTCCTGTGGTCTGAATAGGTTCTTGTATATCCCTGATAAGAAATGTTTTATTTGTATATGTTTTCATGATTTAATTGTCATTTATCCTTTCCTGTCCCAAAAGGTACACTGACTACTAACTCTATTGTGATGAAAAGAGTATTATTTATTGATATTAATATCACTTTTTTAAGTGTTTGGATTTCAAACTAGTGGCATATGGGTGTCAGTTTATTTTTGTGAAACGTTTTAAAAATTATCTAGATCTGACATTCCAGAACCATGACTGTGTGTCTCTGCTGGAGTGTTAATGGAAGCTTGTTCATAGAGTGTAGGTTTACAACCAGGGAGAGAAAACCTCAGGACTTAGCGTGGCAGAGTGACTTTTAAAGAAGCAACACATGGAGGTTCTGGACATAAAGTGACTATGTTGTAGCAATATTTATTACATGGATTTTGAAGACAGCTTTGAATGTTGCTAAAAGTTGTGTGGAGGTAAAAAATATCATGGTGGATTATTTGAACTATTTGACTTGAGAGTTGGTAGATAAATTGAAGGAAGAAATAAAATCTGGACCTCGTAAGGATGAGAAGCTTAGAGTGATTATCCAGCATTTAGAATTAGAAGGAGAGAAATTTGAACTTCAAGAGAGAAGGAAATTAAACATCATGAGTTGGCCATTGAAAACCTTGGAGTAAGGAATAAAAAAAGGGAAAGTAGCTCAGAGGATGATTCTGACTTTAATAAGGATATGATATATCTAAAAATCTATTCTTAGTACTTAAAATTACTGAGGATGGACTGGAAATATATTTTGTCTCAATTGAGAAGGCGGCTGAACAGATGAAATGGCCAGAAGTTCTTTGGACGACAATGCTACAAAACATTTTCACAGATAGAGCTATTGTTGCATATGCATGTTTGTCAGGCGAATAATCTGTAGATTATGAAACTGTTAAAAAGAGAATAGTTAAAAAGCTTATGAGCTTGTTTCTGAAGCTTATAAATTAAAATTTAGGATAACATACCTATAGAAACCTGATCAGACATTTGTCGAATTTGCAAAGGAAAAGATATGCTGTGTGATGAACAGTTTCCATCAGTAAAACTAAAGAAATATTTTGAGAAAGTCAAGATGGCAGCACCAGCATGGTAGGCCCATCCACTCAAGGCCGGCTGCATCCTTTCTTCTCTCTCTCTCTCCTTTTTGTCGGTTTTTCTTTTCTTCTTTTCTTCATCTCCCTGACATTGTGGGGAGGCTATAATGGCATAGGCGGTGACCGGAGAGGGGAATTCTGGCTTTGTAGGCCTAATACGTGGACTCCTGGAATTGGCGACGAGGCGTTGGCTGCAGTGATTAAGGAGTGGGGACTCCTGGTGGCGGTAGGCCTCCAGGGCGTGCACCTTGCAAAAGTCCTGAAGCTGCATTTGGAACCACTGCCAATGAAGATGAACCCTATTTACGTACTTTCTTTTCACTTTTTTGTGCCTCAAAATGTCACCATGTTGTGGCGACTGAACACTTTTCACTGTATCTCCCGCAATATATGTGACAATAAATCATTCATCCATTCAAAGTTAGATTTGGAAGAGTTCAGAAATTGTATTCCTGTAAACGTAAATACCTATATAGGTGACCATCAAGTATGAAAGACTAAAGTAGCCGTAGTTCTGGTAGATGATATCTCACATAGAGAGTTACAAGTGGGCAGATGATCATATGGGGAATGCACAAGGAAATTGGACGAACAGAAAAGTTTCGGATGTAAGAGATATGGTTTTAGGAAATGAACAGGAGAAATCCAGAATAATAAAGGAGAAAGTTAGAAACCAGCAAATGATATAGAGAAAATAACACGTTAGAGATTTAACTGGTAGACCCATAGGTTTATAGTACATAGTTATTTACTTGTGGTTAGAATTTACTTATACATAACAAACAATAACTCTAGTTAACAGCGGAACCTAGTCAGCTTTTTCTGGAGGCTTGATTCCATCATGCAGGTAAATTGGAGACGTGATATGCATTGATTAAATTTGAACTCTTGTGGTGATCCTGGGAGCAACGGTGCTTGATAATAAGCATGCTTTCCTGATGGGTGGTCACACCAATGTGCTGTGTGCCAATCCACTGGAACAATCGTAGCATTCAGGAAATTTCAGAAGATCAAAACTAATATATCCACTTTGCTGTCACCTTTTTAGAATCTCATCATCCAGTATAGATGATGTGTCGGCTTTTTATCTAATTCATTTCTGAAGTGCTTTATCTTTAATAATAGAAATTATTTTAAATTCCTCGCTATAATTACACTCTTGGTTCCCTACAATGTCCAGAAAGATAAGGCTGAAGTATTCGCAGCAATCTTCAGCCAGAATTGCCGATGGATGATCCATCTCGGCCTCCTCCAGTGGTCCCCAGCATTACAGATACCTTCAGCCAATTCGATTCACTCCATGTGATATCAAGAAACAGTTGGAGACTTTGGATACTGCAAAGGCTACCGGTCCTGACAACATTCCGGCAATAGTACTGAAGACTTGTGCTCCAGAACTTGCCGCTCCCCTAGCCAAACTGTTCCAGTACAGTTTCAATACTGGTATCTACCCAACTGTGGAAAATTGCCTACGTATGTCCTGTACACAAAAAGCAGGACAAATCCAACCCGGTCCATTACCACCCCATCAGTTGCCTCTCGATCATCAGTAAAGTGATGGAAGGTGTCATTGAAAGTGCTATCAAGCAGCACCTGCTCAGAAATAACCTGCTCAGTGATGCCCAGTTTGGGTTCTGCCAGGGCCACTCCACTCCTGATCTCATTACAAAAGAGCTGAATTCCAGTGGTGAGGTAAGAGTCACAGCCTTTGATATCAAGGCTGCATTCGACTGAGTGTGGCATCAAGGAGCCCTGGCAAAACTGGAATCAATGGGTATCAGGGGGCAAACTCTCAGGTGGTTGGAGTCATACCTAACACATAGGAAGATGGTCGTGGTTGTGGGAGGTCAATCATCTCAGCTGCAGGACATCTCTACAAGAGTTCCTCAGAATAGTGTCCTAGGCCCAACCATCTTCCGCTGCTTCATCAATGACCTTCCCTCCGTCAGAATTGGGATGTTTGCTGATGATTGCACAATGTTCAGCACCATTCGTGACTCCTCAGATACTGAAGCAGCCCATGTTCACATGCAACAAGATCTGGCTTGGGCTGACAAGTGGCAAGTGACATTCGCACCACACAAATGCCAGGCTGTGACCATCACCAATAAGAGACAATCTAACCACCACCCCTTAACATTCAATGGTGTTACCATCACTGAATCCACCACTATCAACATCCTGGGGGTTACTATTGACCAGACGCACCACATAAACACAGTGGTTACAAGAACAGGCCAGAAGCTGGGAATACTGTGGCGAGTAACTCACTTTCTGACTCCTAAAAGCCTGTCTGCCATCTACAAGGCACAGGTCAGGAGTATAATGGTATACTCCCCACTTGCCTGGATGAGTGCAGCCCCAACAACACTCAAGAAGCTTGACACCATCCAGGACAAAGCAGCCACTTGATTGGCACTACATCTACAAGCAACTATTCCCTCCACCACCGACGCTCAGTAGCAGCAGTGTATACTATCTACAAGATGTACTACAGAAATTCACCAAAGATCCTAAGACAGCACCTTCCAAACCCACGACCACTTCCATCTAGAAGGACAAGCGCAGCAGATATATGGGAACGCCATCACCTTCAAGTTCCTCTCCAAGGCACTCACATCTTGACTTGGAAATATGTCGCCGTTCCTTCACTGTCGCTGGGTGAAAATCCTGGAATTCCCTCCCTAATAGCATTGTGGATCAACCCACAGCAGGAGAACTGCAGCAGTTCAAAAAGGCAGCTCACCACCACCTTCTCAAGGGCAACTAGGGATGGGCAATAAATGCTGATCAGCCAGCGACGCCTACATCCCACAATTGAATAAACAAAAAGTTATTGAGTGCTATTAACGTAGTTAGCCATGACTATGCTGCTCTACTCCCACCTTTGAAACTGCAGGTGAGCCTCATGGGGGTCAGAGGAAGTGCTTCAGTGATGTCCTCAAGGCTTCACTGGCGAAGTGCGGCATTCCCACAGACACCTGGGAATCATTGGCCCAAGACCATCCGAAGTGGAGGAAGAGCATCCAGGAAGGCGTCAAGCATCTTGAGACTTGCCATCAGGAAAAAGCAGAAGACAGCGTAAGGAGCATGCTGCCACTCAGATGCACTACGCATCTCTTCCCATGACCACCTTCTGCCCCAAGTGTAACAGGGCCTGTGGAAGCTGTCTGCACAGCCACCTACGGACTCACCCTGAGAGTGGAAAAGGGTGATCTTCGTCTGCAAGGGACCGTCAATAATGACGACTTATCCAATGGAGAATTTAAGGAAATTGAATGTATTCAAGGGAATACATATCTACTGAGGATTATGATTTTTAAAACAATCTTTGCCTTTTCTTGTCCACCAAAGGATTATTTAATCTAATTTATCAAATGTAATACAGCCATTCATCCCTTATACCTCTGTGTAGACTTAATCAATTCACCCCCCAAATTAATGTGAAATTCAGTTGTTTTATGATCAATCTTTTTGCAAACGACAATTTCTTCTTAATTTCTAACTAACCCTGTCTAATGAGTTGAGGCAGCAAAGGAGAGTTCAGCCATTGTCTTTCTGGGGGAAAAATCAAGAAAAAGTAGTCATTTGATATCTTACATAACTCTTTTCCTCATCACTTTACAAGGTTCAATCAAGAGCCAATCAGCCTCATTGTTATCTGAATTCAATCTTCTGATACTGGTGGAAAATGTCGCAGCTATTTTCTCAGTTCTTTCAGGTGTTAATATTTAATCCTTTGTCAACAATTCTAGACACAATACTGAACTGACCATTGTACAATCTCAGTCTCAGTTTATATTTGAGTGAATTTGCTGTATGATTTAGCATTTTGTCCTAATTGATTCTATTTTTGTTTGAAAATGACAAATGACCTAACCCTCCTGCTAACATTCATTCAACTTCACCCTCTATTTATTGTGTTTAGTGCCTCTACATTTGGTTTTCCAACTAGCTAATCTGTCTTGACCACATTTGTTTATAAATACTCATTACGCATCTTATGCATTCCATTTTGTAAGTGGAGTATGTGGGTATGCAGTCTTTGACATTCAATTGCGTTGAAGTCTAAGTATTATGGAATGATACAATCAATGCGGTGACTGGGTTTTCGTTGTGAACAAAATAAACTTGTTGGCTGAAGAAAATCGGAAAATGTTGTCAAACTCGGAACTGAAACATGAAACTACAAATTACTGTTGGTGATGTTATTAAAATAAACGGATTAAGAGTTTGATTCATTTTCTACTGAGGGGAGTAGGTTAAGTATGGGTATTTCCCAACTCGGCAGAGCAGCCTCATCTTAGAAGACTATTAAACACAAATTTTTCTTCTTTAGGGTGGGGAGGTGGGATTGTGTTAGGCTAATCCTTCAATAGCCTCATTAAACTTTCAATCAACCCCAGAATCCCCCACTGAAATAATTGTAGATTTTGAAACAAAGTGGAGCATTCATAATGTCACATAATAACAGCAATTGGGAAAAGTCAATAAGAATTTCTATTGAAACTTCATGAGAAGATTTTTCTTAAAACATTTGAAATGGCCTGTCAATCAAAACAGACAGTGTTCTTTTAACTTCCACACTCAGCTTTGGACTTTTTCTTGTAATTTTAAAACCTTTGGATCAAGATGTTTTGAATAGATCCTATTCAATGTTCAAGCGCATTTGAATCTACTCCCACAATTCGTGAGCTCCACGCTTAAACAGCCAACATTTGGTCTGCTTGAACTCAACACTGAGTTTAAATAATCCTGCTGAATACAGTTTTCTCTCCTCTGGGAGTCACATTTCTCTGCTGGCCAAAATGGATTTTTTTTTATATTATCCTATAATTTCTAATCAACCTGTTCAGGTGGGAATTGAACCCAGGCCTTCAGGACAGGGACACTACCATACACCACAAAAGGGAAAAAATGGGACTTACTGGAATGGAGGCAGCAATATCCTACATATGTTAAAATTGTAAACAGTAATTTGCAGCCTTTGAAGTTCAGTTCAGTGACATTGATTAGTGACTGCAAATTAAACAAGTAATATTTGTTTGAACACTTGTAGTTTAAGCCTGGTCTCAACTTTCAATGGGTTATCTTATTAGCATTTACCAAAAGTGCATGTGCACCTTCATTACTGCTTATTTGCAGATTGTGTAAAACACTTCCCTGCACTGAATAATAAAAAGTCTGAAGTAACATGATAGCATTAAGAATGTTTGTTTTAAGCAGGCCTAAGTAAATTACTTTTAAGTGTATTTTCATCGCAGACCATGAGTGCCTTTTTAAATCTAACCTATGGGCCTACCTTTGGAAAGCAAAATAATGGGCCTAGCCTTACCGGAAAAATAGTAGAGTTAATGATGCTTGCTGTTATTACTGTGCAATAGACCTGCAAATTCAGGAGATGAAGAAATCAATCTCTGAAACAGGGTTGTGCCTTTAGCCTTCACATCCACTTCGGCATTTGTTAGATTTTCACCGCAATTGCCCATTTAATTCACCACATAAAATTAGGCCTGTTAATGAATGATGCAAGTGCATTTTAATAATGTGATAATGGTCTAAATAATGTCAACCTATTTTTTCTGATTCAGAAAAAGGAATGACTTAAATGCTCAGTTTTAGTTCTGCTTTTTAAATAAAAGTCACCATAGACCCACTCTCCCATTAGACAGGGAGAGACAACTGGTGTTGTTTTAACCTGAGGGTCACCCATAGGCAAGAGGAGGGGTTGAGAAGGAGAGTCTTTCATGTCACCTCAGCTGGTGTGGGAATTGAACCCACACTATTGGTGCATCCCCTCTCTCATTCTCTGACTGTGATCCTAAAGCCTACAGCAGCTTTAGCTGAGGAGATTAAGCATGCACCTGGGCAGGACACTCTCAGCTGGTGTGGGCCCTTTAGGCCGAAACAATCCCACATGTGACTGGCCCAGTCTTCCAGGCCACCAGGGTCAACTACAGAGAAGTTCCATCAAACCTAGCTGCCGAATACAGGTCTACGCTTAAGGTGGCACAGTGGCTCAGTGCTCAGCTCTGCTGTTTCACAGCACCAGGGGCCTGGGTTTGATTCCACCCTCCGGTTTGGGTGACTGTCTGTGTGGAATTTGCACGTACTATGTTTCTGCCGTGTGCTCTGAAAGAAGAATAGGATTTTAGTAACAGTGCTGCTGAGCTCTCACATGAATCGTAATGAAGCCTCAGGTTATGTCCTGACACATTGTTCTGGAGGCTTTGCAAGGAAACC
>NC_063345.1:57940169-57951206 GCF_021869965.1 Rhincodon typus | reverse complement strand
TCAGAGGTAGGTTCTTTACTCAGAGAGTAGTAAGGGCGTGGAATGCCTTCCCTGCAAAAATAGTTGACTCGCCAACTTTAAGGACATTTAAATGGTCATTGGATAAACATATGGATGATAATGGAATAGTTTAGGTTAGATGGGCTTCAGATTGGTTTCACAGGTCGGCGCAACATCGAGGGCCGAAGGGCCTGTACTGCGCTGTAATGTTCTATGTTCTATGTTCTATTCAAATTTTGCATGACTGAATGACTGTAAGTTCTATCATTAAATTACATGATGTTTTATGGACTGTGTAGTTGATAGATTTAATTAATAAATAGTTTCAGCTTATTTATGCATTTACTTTAAACCTGTGTCAAAAGCCTTTGTAGATATCTGTTGTTAGAGTGAGAGTCTGGTTTGATGATAAGCATAGGAAATATTGGAGGAACTCAGCAGGTCTGGTAGCATCTGCCATGAGAGAAACAGAGTTAGTATTTCGAGACCAGAACTGAAAAGAGTTGGGAATTACTTTTAATACTTTTGTCAGAGTTGGAGGAGGGCAAATGGAACAGGTGATGTAAAGGTTCAGTGCAAAAGTCAGTGGTGGTGATGGAGAATGTAGGGTGGATGTGAATGAAGGTGTGAAAGGGAGAGAATGCGTCCTTTCTACTGAGAGCAAAGTAAACAAGACACAATCCAAACAAAACTGCATGGAGGTGGAGAATGTAAGAAAGATGGAGGACAGACATCATATCCTGAAAAATGAACCAGTGAATTCCTGTCAAGTATTTTGTTGATTTGAGACAGGCACAGTGCATGCATATGTTCTTTCTGTCTGCAAAGAACACGATGCATTAGTATATTTGGTTTCCAGCATACAGTGAACGTGACTAACAATCCTGAATTGGTTGCTAGTGTATTCTTTTTAAATACCAGTAATACTTGTAAGTTATGGAATTCAGTATTGAGTCCTAGAGGCTGCCAAGTGCCAAAGTAGAAATGGAATGTTGTTCCTTGAGCTTGTGTTGTGCTTCGTTGGAACCTTAGTTTGAAAGTCACGTTGTTAATGAAAGAGATTAAAATAATAGGAGTCATCTGAAAATGCATGCATTTCAAGAGTTTTGCTTGTATAGAATGCCATGAGGCACTGTGACATAGGTGTACACTAGCATAATCCGTATTTTGCTAATTGGATGTACTCTTGAGCTTTCTGTGATTTGAGTTTTGTGATTTTTACAGCATTATTAATTGAGAAGGTGGAGGGGTGGTTTAACGGGAACATTTAAAATTGTCAAAGGATTTGAAGGAGTGAATAAGGAGAAATTGTTTCCAGTTGCAGAATGTTCAGTAATCAGAAATCTCAGTTTTAAGATAATTGCCAAAATAATCCAAGGTTTGAGGAAGGGAAATTTAAAGAGTGAGTTGCCATGATTTGGAATCACTGACTGGAATGCTATTGAAAGCAGATTGAATACAAACTTGCAAAAGAAAATTGGTTACTACTGGAGGAAAAAAGAAGAAACAATTACAAGGCTATGGAGAAAGAGTTGTTGTGGTGGGACTGATTGGGAAGCTATTCCAAAGAATCTGCACAAGCCTGATGGGCCAAATGAATGCTTCTGTGTGGTTTGAGTCTTTGAAATGTAAGAATATCGAATTTTAAAATCTGGCAAACCTTTTTAGTTTAGATACATTGCAGAAGTGAGAAAAGTACCTTGAGTTTATACGTATGGAGATTTCACTCATGATATTGAAAATGTGAACACTTAGAATACAGAAAAAAAAACATTTTTTGACAGATATTTCTTGTTTTAAACTTGCAATTGGTTAAAAGTATATTAATCAGGTTCCCATTTCACTGAATCTCTCTTGCTGATTTCTTCCTTTCAACATAGAAGTCAATTGGAACTTGCAGCTAAAATGACTAGAGAGAAACTGACACCTCAATATGGGCTGGCCTAAACCAACTGTGTTATTGAATGGGAAAAGTAACAGAAAGAATTAGGGAGAGCGAAAGTGGTTGGTAAAACCGAGTGAAAAGTATCTAGGGAGGGAGAGATTAACAAGGACCCAGGAGGGACTGTGGTGTGTCATCAGTGTTGAAATTTCATGTTTTTACACATTACTTTGCACTTGCATAATTTTAGGTTTAGTTAGTGAAAACAGGAATTTCTGATCCCCAGAGAGGGATAAAGAACAAAAAATACACAAAAACAGAGATAAAAATACAGGGACAGTTACAGAAGCCCCAAATAATAGAGATTCTACTGATAGTTAGCTAGCAGTTTAATAAAACACAACAACTACAAAATCTGACATTGAAACAGCCAATTCTTTTTCCTATAAAACACATGTAGACAAGGAATTAGCGTGAAGGGGCATTAAGACATGACTTTTTGAGAGTGAATGCAAAACAGTTTATGTTTCAAATTCCGTGTAGCCAATTTATCCAACAACTTTACTCCATTTATTTCAGGCAGAGAACAGTAATGGCAGCACAGTGTGTGCAGTGTTTGATTTGGAGATGACTGAAAGGAGATGACAATGCTGAAATTGTAAAATTTGTATTAGGAAGGGGAATAAACTCTGAAAATTTGATAGCTGACACTTGATGTTCTGTGTAGAATTTTGGTGTCTTTTGTAATTTTGCATTTTAAACAAAAAATAATTTATTTTGCAAAAGCCATAATAAATTATACGTTTCACTAGATCATAATGACCAAGATACACCCCCGTTAAAATAGCAAATGAAGAGAAAGCACAAGGAAACGCTAAACACTCATTCGCCACTGTCAGCAACATAATGTACCCAGCTTATTTTGCCTAATTGACCCTGTCAAAGAAGTTTGATCTTAGTAGTACTACATACAAGAATTGTGAGGGACAACAATCGCTCAGATGCATAATATTGTCGTTTGCACCAACAGTGACCAGGAAATAAATATTTTGCTGTCAGCTGCAGCTGATTTATCTGTTTTAATCTCAGGATGTTATGAGCATCAACTCCTCTAATACAAATTTTCTGGGTCATCTCCCTAGTTTCCACTGGTAATGAGACTTTAATTGTGAACATGTAAGCAAACAAAATATCTTTCAAAGCAGAATACAAACAGACATTACATTTCACCACAAACAAATCAAAGTCCCACTTCACACGTCACAGGGATAATCTACTGTTTATGGCAATCCCAACATGGCTTTTGAATATCGAGAAAAACACACAATATGTTAAAGCTTTTCATCTTTCAATCATCACAACATTTCACAAGAAATACCAGCATAAAGAGAAAATTGTTGTACAAGTGGAGAGTACTGATAGGTTAGCAAGTAAACTTTGATGGTAGAGACATAGGGAATTCAATGGTTGGATGATGGACAGTTAACTGCCAAGCTTTCTTTAAATTTGAACCCTGGGTAGATTGACTCTTGTCAACCAGTAAGCACTCTCCTGTCATACAGGGTAATGTTCTCTTCCCTTTATGTCCCTTTATGTTGTGTTTCTATGAATTTTCAAGGCGAAAAGCTTTGAAAAAAAGCCATTTTTCAGCAATCCTCAAGTTCTGTACTATCAAATGAATACGCCTAACTTTTACAATTCGATAAAAGTTCATTATCCATCCCATTCTATTTCCACCGACTGGTTGGAGAACAGGCTGGAGACTCGCCCCATTCTGCTGGGATTCTCTGAAAGAATTAAATGCCACTCGTGAAGGTAAAGTGGTGACCATTGGGCCTTCTTCAGGATTTAGGACTATGGCATCAGCAATCCTGCACATCGAGTGCACCTAGTGCATCAGAGTCCTGCACCTTTCCATTATAAACAGCACCACCAGAAATTGTGGCTGCTGCCATTTCATGATGCTATCTGAAGTTAGTTTAGTTTAAACTCAGAAAAGGCCTGATAGCCTTGCACCAGTTTGTGCAGTTGGTTCGTTCTCTGGTGTTTTCTACATTGTCTATTTGTTACCTTGAACAGCTCGAGCTGCCTGCTTGAGCTCCAGATATTTTGCTAAAATGTTTTTGTTTGGCTCGACAATGCTTGTTGTTTGTCTTCCGAAAGCAAAAGCAGTTCTATAGGAGATCTGAAGCTCATTTTCAATACATTTCTCTGCATCAACCTGCCGTCAATAAAACTGCGGCTTGAGGGAAGAAATATTTTGGTTTATTTATTCCAGGGCCGTCTCTGAATCTTGAATGAAAAGTGAACTTTGAAGCGTTAACAAAAAAATCCAACACCTGCTGCCATTACTATGGTGAGGCCTTCACCAGAGATCATTCTGGGATCCTTTCCTGGAGAGAGCTGAGTGGGAAATGTTGGGCGTTGCCAGAAAAAGGGAAGGGAGGATGGGGTAGGAGCTGTGCCAAATGGGTGGTTCCCTTCCCAGGCACCTTCTACAACTTGGCACTAAATGCCTTTGAAAGAGGGAGTCCCAGGAGGCCGCTAGCAAACCCCGGAGTGTTTTCTGAATTCCTTAAGGTGGCATGGGACATGTGTCCATGCTTGGAAGAATTCCTGAACCAATGCCAAATCTTTGTGGACTTGGGAAGAACGATATTTGAGGAGCTTGTTGCTGGGCCTCATTAGCCAGTGGGCATGTTCCGCCACCTCACCCCATTTCTACTGCTGATTTAATGCGACAGGGATTCTTGCCAGCAGAAATGAGATGTATGTCCTCTCCTGTGAATATGTAGACCTCTCCACCAACTAACTGGCTCTGACAGTCTCATGAAACTTGTTTCATACATGATTTTGTTGTCTTGGGACTTGATTATTCCAATGCCCTCATGAGTGGCCTTCTGTCTTTCATCCTATGTGATTGTGAGCTAATTTTAGCATTTACTGCCTGTATTCTAACTCACATCAAGCGCTGTTCACCTATCCTCTACTCTCTCATCCATATTGACCAGCATTTGGATTTTAAAATTTGCATCCTTTTTTTCAAATCACTCAATGGCCTCATCCCTCCCCATCTGACTGATCTCCTCCAGCCTTACAACTTCTGAATTATAAAAATAGCATACTGCAGGTGCTGGAAATGTGAAATAAAATCAGAAAGGGCCAGAGAAACTCAACAGGTCTGGCAACATTTATGGAGACAGAAACAGGGTTAACTTTTCGAGTCTGATATAACTTCTTCAGAATAAAGAAGAGTCCTTTTAGATTTGAAACGTGAACCCTGTTTTTCTCTCCATAAATGCTGCCAGAACTGCTGAGTTTCCCCAGCAATTCCTCTGAATTATCTATGCTCTGCCAAACGTGGCCATTGCCACATTGCCAAATTTATTTGCTTGGCCATGGGTGACATGCCTATGCTGTAAGCTCCAAACTTCCCTTCTCTCTGCCCCTCTCCTCCTTTTAAGATGCTCCTTAATAAACAAGCTCTTTTACCAACTGTTTTGTCATCTGCTCTAATATCTCCTTATGCAGCACAGTGTCATATTTTATTTCACAACACCACTGTGAAATGTTTTATTACGTTAAAGACGTTGTATGCCTATATGCAAGTTGTTGTAAGACTCTGAGGGGAGAACCCTGCAATAATTTGTTGCATTAATTCTGCAGGCTGTGTAATGCTGTCCAGGAGAAATGCTTCAAAATGTCAATGAGACCCTGCTGGCTACGTGGGCGGATGGAAGTATGTCTAAGCCAGCAGTATGGATTGTAATGTTCTTACATCTTCTTTTACATGGTAGGTTCTTTTATTTGCTATAGTAATACAATCATTATTAAATTAAATCAAACATGCAACATTTGAATGGGTTTAAATCAGGCCCATCCTGTTGTGCAACCTCCTCACAATTTAGAAATAAAATCTTATTTTTAAGATTCAGATCTGCAGTATTTGATATTGACTTGAATTTTGCTGTCGGCGGAAAATTAACAATGCTACTAGCCTTTCATCACCTTTACATTTGGCCACAGACTTTCTGTGGGCTTTTGCACTGGAACCTGAAGTTATCAGGAACCAAAACAGTACAGTGCTGTCTCCAGGCAATCTGGGGCATATAGAGCAACAAATGGTATGTCTCTTTAACCAAAGAGATTGAAGAAATCCTTACAGAGTTATGCAGAGTTTAGGAAATGTGTGTTTGATGATTTAATTCAATGGAAAAATCACAAATGGAAGGTTAAATGAAATGAGGGAAAGAAAGATTGTTTAATAGAGTGAGATAAGAGACTGAAAGAAAGAAAAAAATCGAAAGAGTTTTTGTACAACCTCCAACAATAATTAAGATCTGAACAATTCCGATCCAGCAAGTGGAATTTATTTCCAGTGCCAGAGAGGTTGTTTTGTCTGGCAAAATCATCTTGGAGAAAATTCACTAACGCCTGAAAGCTTTTTTTTCTGTGTTTAATCAGTATGTCGCAGGTAAGTATCATAAATTTGTATCATTCTTGAATTTTAATGTTGAGCTTCTTGGTACAATGCTGTTGTAATAAAGTTCCTGGAGATGCGGGACTGTTCAGAAGGCAACTTCCTAATTTCTACATTGAGCAATAAATCTATGTTGCAGGAAATCTTTGTCTGATATACACTATAATGACATAAGCATTGCTCAATTTATTGATTCTCCCAAAATATAGACCATCTATTTTAGCAAATGTATTGTTTTCAGGATGAAAGAAAAATGTATTATTCTTTCATAAAACTGAAAATAAATGCTGCTTGCTTTTGGAAGATTTGGAATGAGATACCTCGTGCTTTACAACAATCAGTCACAAAATAGAATTTGAGTGCTACCAGCTACAGCCTATTAGCCACATAGACCAGAGATCCCACATCAATATTTCCACACCTGATGGCTCTGTGATCTGACCAACCTTTTAAATCAGGAGATTAGGTACAGTGTTGCTGATAAATTCTCTGGAATTACATGAATAGTTGGAATAACTACTACTTGGATTTATATACTACTTGTAACACAGCAAAACATCCCAAGGTGCTTTAGAGTTGTCTTATAAAACAAAAGTATGACACTAAGTCACATAAGGAAATATTAGGACAAATGATCAAAAGTTTGGTGCTGGAGGTAGACTGTTAGGAACATCTTAAAGGCAGGAAAATGGCAAAGGAAGACTGAGATGTATGGGATTGGAAATCTGGAGCCAAGAACATAAGCAATTAAAGTCCTAGCCACCACAGATAGAAAGATTAACATCAAGATACTCAAGAGGCTAGAATTATGGAAGTGCCAGATCTCTGAGATATGTTGGGCAAGAAGGAGATTGCAAATGGAAAGGGGCCAAGTCAAGGAAGAAGTTGAAAAGACAGATAAGAAAACAATATAAGTAGCCAGGCATTGTTTGACCAAGAGCCAAAGTAGGTCAATGAACCAGGTGGAGAGGTGAGAGAATGGAATTTGGTGCAATTATGGCATTGACAATAGAGCTTTGAATAATTTCAGCCTCATGGAGAGTTGAATAAGCAAGGCTAGTTAGGAGTGTGTTTGAGTAGTCAAGTCTAAAGGCAGGGATGATAGTTTCAGCAGTAGATGAATTGAGACAGTGACTGAGACCGGCAATGTTTATTCAAATGGAAATAAACTGCGTCAGTGATAATATAATTGAAATCATATTATGAAGTCAAAAATTATGTCAAGATTCTGTGGTTGGTTCATTATGAGCTGGTTCGTTAGTTTGCAGACGTTTCATTACCCTCTTGGGTAACATCATCAGTGCAGCCTCCGACGAAGCGCTGTTGTGTTTTCCCGCCTGGTATTTAAACTCTGATGTCCGTTGGAGTCGATTACCTCATTTCCCGTTTTTCCCGCAGTGGTGTATATACAGGGTCTAATTCTATGTGTTTGTTGATGGCCTTCTTGGTGGAGAACCAGGCCTCAAGAAATTCCCGTCCTTGTCTCTGTTTGGCCTGTCCTAGGATCCTGATGTTGTCCCAATCAAACTGGTGGTTCTCCTTATTCATGTGAATGAAGATGAGTGAGTATTGGTCGTGTCTTTTTGTTGCTGGTTGGTGTTTGTGCATTCTTGTGGCCAGTTTCCTTCCTGTCTGTCCAATGTAATGTTTGTCGTAGTCCTTGCATGGAATCTTGTATATCACGTTTGTTCTGTCCATAGTGGGTAAGGGGTCTTTGGTTTGAGTTAGCAGTTGGCGTTGGGTTGAAGTAGGTTTGTGTGCCACTCTGATGCCCAATTGCCATAAGAGTCTTGTGGTCAGTTCGAATATGTTCTTGATGTTCAGTAACATAATGAGTGTGTCAGGGCGTAATGTATCTTCCTGTTGTTGTTTGTGTGATAGACATCGTCGGTCCCAGCTGTTCGGGTATCCATTGTCCTTAAATACTTGGTAGAGGTATACTTCTTCATTTTGACGTAGTTCCAGGTTGCTGTAGTGTGTTGTGGCTGGTTTAAATAGTGTTTTTGCGCAACTCTGTTTGTGGGTGTTGGGGTGGTTACTGTGTAGGTAACGAAGGACTGTGACAAACATTACATGGAACTGACAGGAAGGAAACTGGCCACAAGAATACACAAACACCAACTCGCAACAAAAAGACATGACCAATACTCACTCGCCTCCATTCACACAGATAAGGAGAACCACCAGTTTGATTGGGACAACTTCAGGATCCTAGTACAGGCCAAACAGAGACAAGCACGGGAATTTCTAGAGGCCTGGTTCTCCACCAAGAAGGCCATCAATAAACACGTAGAATTAGGCCCTGTATATACACCACTGCGAAGAAAAAACGGAAGTGAGGTAATCAACTCCAATGGACCCCAGAGTTTAAATACCAAGCAGGAAAACACAACAGCGCTTCATCGGAGGCTGCACTGATGCTGTTACCCAGCAGGGTAATGAAACGTCTGCGAACTAACGAACCAGCTCGGCAAGCGAACCAACCACAGTATCCACAACCCGAGCTACAAATCTATTCAAGAACCTTATATCAAGATTGCCTGCAACCTAGTTTAGCCTCAGACTGTTGCCAAGGAGAGAGATGGAGTCAGTGATGAGGGTAGGGAGTTTGTGGTGAGCACTAAAACTACAGTCCTCTAAACGTTTAATGGGAAAATTTCTGTTCAAGCAGAGTGAGATGTTGGATAAGCACTCTGGGCATTTGGAGTCAGTGAATGGGTCAGAAAGAGATGGTGAGATGGAGCTAGGTGCTATCAGTGCATATGTTCATACTACTCCCAGATGCTTCAGACCTCTGTCTTTTTCTCACTTTTCATTAAATATTCTACCTAATGAAGATCCTGTATTGTACACTTCCTAAAGCTTCTTTTCTGATTTGTCAAGATTGAAAACACCAAATTTCCTTTTTTAATCTGTGCGCCTGGTGACCCAGAGTCAATTCTGCAGCTGGAATGCCAATAGAGTCATAGAGTTGTACAGCACAGAAACAGACACTTTGGTCCAACTCGTCCGCGCTGACCAGATATCCTAATCTGACCTAGTCCCATTTGCCAGCATTTGGCCCATATCCCTCTAAACCCTTCCTATTCATATACCCATCCAGACGCCTTTTAAATGTTGTAACTGTCTCCACCTCCACCACGTCCTCTGGCAGCTCGTTCCGTACACGCACCACCCTCTGCGTGAAAAAGCTGCCCCTTAGGTCCCTTTTCAATTTTTCCCGTCTCACCTTAAACCTGTGCCCTCTAGTTTTGGAATGCCCTACCCTGTGAAAAAGACTTTGGCTATTCCCCTTATCCATGACCCTCATGATTTGATAAACCTCTCTAAGGTCGCCCCTCAGCCTTTGAAGCTCCAGGAGCAAAAGACCCAGCCTATTCAGCCTGTCCCTACTGCTCAACCCCTCCAATACCAGCAGTCTTTTCTGCACCCTCTCAAGTTTAACAATATCTTTTCTGAAATGCTTTTCTTTGATCAGTGAAACCAGTCTGCAAAAGAGTAAGAATGTCGAAATTTGTTATCAGTGAGAATCTGCTTTTCGCTTTCCAAATACAAAGTCTAAATGTATATTTGCTCTTCAGTTTTAGGCCAACTGCCTGCGCCACAGAATGTAAAATTAAATTCTGTAAACTTTAAACATTTTGCAACATGGAAACCAGGAACTGGTTCACCTCCAGGTACACGGTACACAGTCGAGTATTGTAAGCTAAGGTAAGTATGTGTGCGTTAGCGCTGGATTTCTGAAATATTTCCACAGTGAGTATACTGTGTTTTCTTAATTCAGTCTCAGGATGTAATGTTGCTGCCACATAAGCATTTATTCCCATTTTAGGTGCCCTGGAGCAGGTAATTTTGAGCCTCCTTCTTGTACTCCTGCAGTCTTTCTGGGGAAGGCACATTTGTCTTGCTAGTGGGGAGGAATTTCCAAGATTATGACCCACCGATGAGCAAGGGATAGCACTTTTTGAAAGTGGGATTGTGTGTGACTTAATATTTCCATTTACCTGCTGCCTTTGCCAATCTATTTGACAGAGGTCACGGGTTTGGGAGATACTGTCAAAGAAGTCTTAAAGTAGTTGCTACAGTGTACATTGGAGATGGCAAGCACTGTGGACATGATGAGCCAGTGGCAAAGGGAATGAATGAAGGTGTGGTTGCTTTGTTTTAGTTAGTGCCACCCATCGAACCTATTGTATAAGCCATGTTGATTTAAAAAAAGCGTGAGTCATATACAGCTATATACAACAGTGGGATAACAGCTGTACGTTCTTTAGAAGAAATGGAATCAAAATGAATCAAGGGCACAAACTGATAAATTCAAACTCCTCAAATTCAATGAGCTCCTATTTGGTGTAATAGTAAACTTTCACAAATTACCCAGTGCTTTAATATATAAATTGTATTTAACTGTTAATGTGGATGACAGTAGCAGCCCTCATGAAATCTTGACAAATCTTATGAGTATCTACAGCCATTTAAAATAGAGTCAAAATACATCATCATATAGCTTAAAGCTAACTACATTTTAATGACGAGATAACAAGGTGTAGAGCTGGATGAACACAGCAGACCAAGCAGCATCAGAGGAGCTGGAAAGCTGACGTTTCGGGCCTAGACCCTTCTTCAAAAAACCCTTCTTCTAGGCCCGAAACGTCAGCCTTCCTGCTCCTCTGAT
>NC_063345.1:57928654-57939669 GCF_021869965.1 Rhincodon typus | reverse complement strand
CTGTGTTCATCCAGCTCTACACGTTGTTATCTCAGATTCTCCAGCATCTGCAGTTCCTACTATCTCTGAAACATATAGAGAGGGTGTTTGCCAACTCAAAAACGTGGACCCAAACCTTCCAGTTTCCAGGTAGTCAGAGACGAGCGGTAGCTAGAGTGGATAAGACACACCCCTTGGAAGCCCCATATAGTGACCTTGTGAATTGCCCAGGGCATTTCAACATCCCATGGGCAATTGTCCTGCTCAGAGGGACACTGCGCAAATGTCTCCATCTCCTTTTAAGTCAAAAACCTGGGAGAAATCTGACTTACTCATCTGGACAGTTACCTCGGAAATGTTAGACAAATCAGGCCCATGTCTAACTCCTGTTTAACTAGATAACTGACTCACTCTGATCTCCTGACTCCCTCAATCCCAAATTCCAACTTCCCCCACAAATGTGCTGCTTTCATGCATTCAATCAATTTTGCAATGATGGTTATTAAAAAAACACATAAGTGAGCTTCAACAGGAATTGAGCACAATTGGGCAGAAATCTCTGTGCGTACTTTCACAACACTTCATCAGCATGTTTCCTCTCTTCACTATGACATGTTATTAAATAAAAAGATAACATCCTTATAAAACAGCAGAAAGAAATGTAAACTCCCGTGGAAATAAAACAAGGTCAAATATTTTAAACAAATCAAAGAAAGGTGAATGCCAGAGTTCTGAGAAAAACACAAGAAGCAATGGAGAAACTCAGCTGGTCTGGCAGCCTCTACAGAGATCAGTTGAGTTTATCCATTTCCTCTTTCTATTCCAATATTTTAGTATTTTATTCTTGAATCAGAATTTATCAAGATTGAATATTGATTCAGAGTAAAGTGTATTATTGAAGTCACAATTTGTCCTTCATTTCACAGGTTTCTTTCTATTTCACATTTTAAGAAAAGCAGTGCCACATTTTTGGTGAAAACAGCAATATTCTACACTTTTCTGTTCTTAATATAAAAAATAACTTGATTTGAACCAGCAAATTCTCAGCAAAACCTACCTCTTCCAATTCATTTTTTTAAAAACTCTACTGATATCATATCAAAAGCAATATTTTAACTGCGCGTCACTTACTATCACAATGTTTTGGAGTTGAGCCACATTCCCAAGGAGTCATCTTTCATTGTGCAAAGGGAATTGGGAACCATAGTCTGGATGCAGGATATTTTGAAAAATAATTTTCCTATCCATGTTGCCGTCTATCCCCCAATGCCTCTCAAACCCTCCTTGCCAACTCATGTTCTTCATACACTCTACGTTGATTCGTAGCTCAACCACGTCCATCCACCGAGTATACACTTGGGGGTACACTCTGTACAGAACCAATGAACTCTATGACCTCAAAAGCTATTCACTACTTCATTTAGAAAAATTGTTGTTCTTACAATCTTTTAAGTGTCTCATCAATCAGCACTTAAAGTATCAATAGCAGAGACTTTATGCACTTGACACCTCTTTTCTTGGGTGAATAAACATTAAGCCACCGACAAAATGATCAAAGGAAAATAAAGCTGTCAACCAAGTAAAGTTCTCCCTTGTGTTCATCTGTTTCAACAATCTAATGGAAGTCTGGAGGGGCAGTCATTAAAAAATTCTCTCATTACTAACTTATTGGAACAGAGAATGGTTAAGTCAAATGATTGGTAATTACAAGCTTGCTTGGTACTACATATAAACAATTCCATAAAAGCCTTAGTACCTATCGACATACTGTGATCACTGGACATAAAATAAATAAGTGGTATTTCTTTAAATTCTCCTTCATACAATTACTATATAATTTACAATTCATAGCAACAAAATAAACATCCACCTGAGTTTTCTGATAGCTGCTGACCCTCCTCTGATTTTACACAATGTACAGCCATACAGATTAGGCTTCATCCTTGGATTATACTCAGTTTAACTGTTCTCAATGAGGTTTGGTGTAGATAGGATCACTCCAATTTCTCTCAATAACTCTACGTTAGGGCAGAGAGAATGAAATTCGGTTTCATCTCTTGATGGTTATCTACTGACCTCCCACTAATAGATGTGTGCAGATGTGGAACTTTGATATAGTCAGACCTGGAAGTCATACCAATTTTTTCTTTTGGTTTTTCCCATTGTATTTGGGGTCACTATGGCAATGATTAATCACCCTTCTTCATTCCTTCTCTTCAGTCACCCAGTCCTCTTCCAATTCTCCTGCATCTTCATGGCTTGCCACTGTATATTTTCCAACTGGTCCAAACCTTTCTCTTCTCCTACCCCTGGCCGTCCCATCTCCATCCCTCACCAATTTCCTCACTCTCTCTCTCCACAACAGATAGTCATAGCTTTACAAATTCCTACAGGTTACTTTCTTCAATGCTGGCTTTTGTTGCAAAACCCATTCCTCAATACTGACACCTTCTGCTATGAATCAAAGTCACTTCATTGCCTAGGCGCTTGAATTCTGCACAGCATCAACGCATTGAGAAAAGAAAGGGAAGGGATAAAGGTGATGAGGATTTGTTTGAAAATAAACAAGCTGCCATGTTGCAAATTCTGGCACCAATGATGGTGAAAAACAACATAGATATTGATATTCTTAATAATGTCTAACATATCAAGCTATCGCTTACAAAACAGAAATGCTTTTAACTAGAAACTAGAAAAAAAATTGCAGGTTTCTTCCAATTTCCATAGTCAGGACATTCTAAATAAAACAGATATTCTGGTTTCAAGGTAAGCCCAAACATAAGTTCATTGGTACACATCCAATCAATTTTCAATGCGGCTCATATCCAGACAGTTGCATGTTGTCAGTCTGTGAGGTATGAAAGGTTCGCTTTTTAGTCAAGCCCTGAAATTCACAGTCAGTTATAAATTGAGGTAGTTTTATGAATTGTTCTTGATAGTCTGGATTGCCATTTAGAGACTGATCATCAGCTGTTATCAAGTCACAAGTAAATTGGGAACAAAAGTCTTCTGTTTTTAAGAAGTTGGAAATTCCATCCCCATAAGCATCCACAGCAGAATTGTCTTTATCAGAGTCATTATTAAAACAAAGTTTAACTGTACTCAGAGGAACATCAGCAGAATTCCAAAACTCTATGCTCACAGGCTTTACTTGAATTTCCTGGAATAAATTGAAGTTGCATTGCAAAGTCTCTTCTATTGAGACATTTTCAGCAACGTTGCTGCTTCTGGCTTCTTTGACATCTCTTAAACTTGACCAGGACTGTAAATTATCAGGCACTGGAATTCCAGGGTTATTTTGCTGTGTAGGGTTTGCACTGTCCTTATCTTCAAAGGATGATGGTATGTAGGAAGGAAGGTTGCCCGTAGTCCTATACATGCAGACTTCTGGCTCACTCAGAAGGCTGTTATGCTTGCAACTTCCACCACTCAAACCGTTACTTTGGTAAGGAACATTTTCGTCCATATCAGTTAAACAGTTATCTGAGGTGAGCTGTAATTCGTAGGCAGGATCTGTGCTCTGAAATTCCAACTGACAATTATTTGAACTATCATCGTTTATAAGAAATGAGATGCGATCACCCTCTGGATTCTCATTTGACTCCTTGCATTGCAGATTCATATGCAACTCCTCAGAAATAATGACCTATTAAGATAAGAAAGATATTTCCTTAGTTTTTGTGGTTATTGATGAACTACTTATGGAAAATGAAAACATCTGTTTAATTATAACTCAACCCTATAAACAAAGATTTATCTGGATTACTGATCTGTTTGACAATCAAATGGATGTTAGGGGCTGTGGTCAAGGATTCTTATCTCTCTTATTCTCTAAAAAAGAGGGAGAAATGGACTTACTATAGCAAACTTTTAGGAAATATAAAACAAATTTAAAAGGCATTTTGAATAGGTATACGAATAGGAAGAGTTTAGAGGGATATGGGCCAAATGCTGGTAAACAGGACTAGATTTATCTAGGATATCTGGTCAGCATGGATGAGTTGGACTGAAGGGTCTGTTTCTGTGCTGTGTGACTCTATAACTGTAACAGCTTCAACAAGCATATAAAAAGCGTAGGAAAAGCAAACTTTGGTCCCTTACAGGGGGGGCCTAAGTGTTTAATGATGGAAATGAGGAGATGGCAAAGACTTTGAACAAGATATATTGAACCTGCTTTCACAGTAGCAGCCACAATGAGCATCACAAAGATATCAGAAAATCAAGGGGAATAAAGGAGGGAGGAACTTTCAAAAAAATCTCAATCAATATAGAGAAAATACGAGGAAAACTAATAGGATTAAACGGTAACAATTCCCTTGGATCTGATGGCCTGCATCAGAGCAAGACACTTTCTTTATCTTTTTTGAAGTAGCCAGTCCATTGTTGGACTGTACTGTTACACAGCAGGCTGACAGGGAAAGCTTATGAGTTGACTCCCTCTTATCTGTGGGCAGTGGTACTGACTATGAGGCAGTGAAAAGGAGTTATTTTAAGCATATACAAGTAAGATCAAAATACAAATATCTTAAGCAGCTCACATTTGATCGGTGAGTCCATGCACTAATTCTCGTTGCAGAGTTCAAAATCTCGATATTCTTTTCAATTCCAGATCATGTTAAGGAACAGGGGGTTGAAAGGCCCAAACAGGCAGCAGTTCTGGCTGATGTCTATGAGCTAATATACAGGCACATAAACTCAGGGAAACTGGGGTCACAAGGCTGCCACTGTACATGCAGTGATCACAGAGAGGTAAATACCCCAGAGACAGGATGGGGAGCAAAGGGGAGGCCAGACAAAGCTGCCAATGACCATTAAAAAGAGAGAATTAGATGGGAAACATGTGAGAAACCTCCACAAATACTTCCACTTCAGGAAACCAGGGCATGTGAAGCAAAATGATTAGCTCCGATTTTCCCTAGAAACTACAAATCCAGGGGCTGTAACTTTAGGCAGTCAGTGCCTGCTTATGATGTGGAGGTGCCGGTATTGGACTGGGGCGGACAAGGTCAAAAATCACACGACGCCAGGTTATAGTCCAACAGGTTTATTTGAAAACACAAGCTTTCTCAGCTCTGCTCCTTCCTCAGATGTAGTGTGGAAGAGGAGGTATAGCGACACAAGAATTTATCAGCAGAAAGAAAACAACCCTAAAAATGGCTCACTGATCACCTCATGTTGAATCTTTAATCAGTTAGAAAGGAGACTCAGGTTTCTATTGATTAAAATGCAAATCCCAGAATTTCTTTCAAGTCATTGTCCCGAGATGATTAAAGGTGACATCTCAGGTCAGACAATGCAGTTTTAGGTGTGAGGCCTTGTTTAGAATCTGACTGGGTTTTAAACTGGAGTCAGGCTGCTTTTACTTTGTTGAACAAAATATAATGTATATGCAAATACACAGACATCTTGGATGAAATAATTCACCGCGTAGATTGAAGTGTGTGAGGGTGTGTGTGTATGTGTGTGTGTGAGAGAGAGGGAGTGTGTGTGTGAGTGTGTGAGTGTGTATTTGTGTGTGTATGTGTGAATGTGTGTGTGTGTGTGTACATATGAGTGTGTGTGCATGAGAGTGTGCGTGAGAGAGACTGTGTGTGTGTACGTGTGAGTGTGTGTGCGTGAGACTGTGTGTGTTGAGAGTGTGTGTCCGTGTGAGTGTGTGTGGGTACACGTGTGTGTGAGTGTGTGAGAGAGAGAAAGAGAGTGTATGTGTGTGAGAGAGAGAAAGAGAGTGTATGTGTGTGAGAGAAAGTGTTCGTGTTTGTGTTTGATTGTGTGTGAGAGAGAGACAGCATGTGTGTGTGTGAGATAGAGTGTGTGTTAGTGTGTGTGAGAGATAGTGTGTGTGTGCTTGAGGGACAGTGTGTGAGTGTGAAGTAATGTATGAGTGTGAGTGTAAGTGTGTGTGTGAGAGAGGGTCTGTGTGAGTGTGCGAGTATGTGTGTGCCACTATGTTTGTGTGAGAGAGTGTATGTTTGTGTGCATGTGTATGTGTCTGTGAGAGAGTATATAGTGTGGGTCACCTGTAGCGTGACATGAACCCAAGATCACGGTTGAGGCTCTCATACACACACGCACTCACACTCACACACACATGCACGCACACTATCACACACATACACGCACACTGTCTCACACACACACAGACATGCGTACACATACATATAAATCTATGAGGTGAATTATTTCATCCAAGATGTTTGTGTATTTGCAAATACATTCTATTTTGTTCAAAAAAATGAAACCAGCCTGACTCCAGGTTAAAACACAGACAGATTCCAAACAAGGCCTTGCACCTAAAACTGCATTGTCTGACCTGAGATATCACCTTTAATCATCTCGGGGCAATGACTTGAAAGAAATTCTGGGATTTGCATTTTAATCAATAGAAACCTGAATCTCCTTTCCAACTGATTAAAGATTCAACAGGAGGCGGTCAGCGAGCCATTTTTAGGGTTGTTATCTTTCTTCTGATAAATTCTTGTGTCGCTATACCTCCTCTTCCACACACATCTGAGGAAGGAGCAGAGCTGAGAAAGCTTTGTTTTCAAATAAACCTGTTGGACTGTAACCTGGTGTCATGTGATTTTTGACCCAATGCCTGCTTAAGCCGATATGATTCGGGTTTCATTCTTACGACTCAAAGGCTGAAAAAATGCAAACTGCCCTTTACTGTCCTGTCTGTACTACAGACCCATCCTCCCACACCTTCCACTTTCTTTGTAAGCTCATTACTTGTGGTTTGTGTGTGTTTCTTGTTGTGTTTCATTATCTTTTTCAGGTATTAAAACACCACTGTCTTTCACGCAGGAACACCTTGGAATCGGCTTTCCTTCATTTTGTTCTGGTCAACTGATTTGAATTCAAGTGTGAAGGCTTCGTGCTAACAAATTGAAATCAATTAAAAATTTGTTGTGACTGACCGAGGGTGGTTAATAATAGAAGGGGACTGTGATGCCTCCTCTCCTGTTTGTAACAAGATATCCCCGTTCCTTCATTGTTGCTGGTTTAGCAATCATTTTCTTCATGCCCTGAAAATGCAGTGCAATAAGTTGCTAAATGCTTGTTGATGATAAATCCACATGCAAACTTGTTTTTCTTGTGGCGCCAGGTCACAGGAGATTGCATTCCAGTCACACCAGAATAACAAGGATTAAAAATTAAGTACTCTGAAAACTGCCTCTCATCGACTCCACTCTGGGTCTGACAATTCATTCAATTGCCCATCTCTTTGCTGTCAGAGAATCCTGCAGTGGGGAAAATGGCCCATGATGGTTGTTGTTGTATATGGGACTGCCAGGGTTAACACTGAGGAGTGTCATAAGCTCTACCCTAATAAAGTCATCTATCTGCGCCTCCTCAGAGTCTCTTACCAATCTCTATCATATCAGTGTAATCTGTAGCATGTAATAAACTATACCTTGTTGACTATAAGAAACTGTTAGCTTAGAAAGTGCAGCTTGAGGTGGGAGGAGGGGATAGGTGGGAGGAAGAACAGGTTAGGGAGGCAGGGACGAGCTGGACTGGTTTTGGGATGCGGTAGGGGGAGGGGAGATTTTGAAACTTGTGAAATCCACATTGATACCATTGGGCTGCAGGGTTCCCAAGCGGAATATGAGTCGCTGTTCCTGCAACCTTCGGGTGGCATCGTTGTGGCACTGCAGGAGGCCCAGGATGGACATGTCGTCTGAGGAATGGGAGGGGGAGTTGAAATGGTTCGCGACTGGGAGGTGCAGTTGTTTGTTGCGAACCGAGCGTAGGTGTTCTGCAAAGCGGTCCCCGAGTCTCCGCTTGGTTTCCCCGATGTAGAGGAAGCCACACTGGGTACAGCGGATGCAGTATACCACATTGGCAGATGTGCAGGTGAACATCTGCTTGATGTGGAAAGTCTTCTTGGGGCCTGGGATGGGGATGAGGGAGGAGGTATGGGGACAGGTGTAGCACTTCCTGCGGTTGCAGGGAAAAGTGCCGGGTGTGGTGGAGCTGGAGGGGAGTGTGGAGCGGACAAAGGAGTCACGGAGAGAGTTGTCCCTCCGGAAAGCAGCTAAGGGTGGGGAGGGAAAGATGTCTTTGGTGGTGGGGTCGGATTGCAGATGGCGGAAGTATCGGAGGATGATGCGTTGGATCCGGAGGTTGGTGGGGTGGTACGTGAGGACGAGGGGGATTCTTTTTTGGTTCTTATTGCGTGGACGGGGTGTGAGGGATGAGGGGCGGGAGATGTGGGAGACACGGTTGAGGGCGTTCTCGACCACCGAGGAGGGGAAGTTACGGTCCTTGAAAAACGAGGACAACTGAGATGTACGGGAGTGGAATGCCTCATCCTGGGAGCAGATGTGGCGGAGGCGAAGGAATTGGGAATAGGGGATAGCATTTTTGCAGGAAGGTGGGTGGGAGGAGGAGTATTCTAGGTAGCTGTGGGAGTCAGTGGGCTTGAAATGAATATCGGTTTCTAGGTGGTTGCCCGATATGGAGACAGAGTGGTCCAGGAAGGGGAGAGAGGTGTTAGAGATGGTCCAGGTAAACTTAAGGTTGGGGTGGAAGGTGTTAGTGAAGTGGATGAACTGTTCGAGCTCCTCGTGGGAGCACGAGGCGGCGCCGATACAGTCATCAATGTAACGGAGGAAGAGGTGGGGTTTAGGGCCGGTGTAGGTACGGAAGAGGGATTGTTCCATGTAACCTACAAAGAGGCAGGCGTAGCTTGGGCCCATGCGGGTACCCATGGCTACCCCCTTTGTCTGTAGGAAGTGGGAGGAATTGAAAGAGAAGTTGTTAAGTGTGAGGACGAGTTCGGCTAAGCGGATGAGGGTATCAGTGGAGGGGGACTGGTCGGGCCTGCGGGACAGGAAGAAGCGGAGGGCCTTAAGGCCATCTGCATGGGGAATGCAGGTGTAGAGGGACTGGACGTCCATGGTAAAGATGAGGTGTTGGGGACCGGGGAATTGGAAGTTCTGGAGGAGGTGGAGGGCGTGGGTGGTGTCACGGACATAGGAAGGGAGTTCCTGGATCCACCCTTATCTGCTTTCCGGAGGGACAACTCTCTCCGCGACTCCCTTGTCCGCTCCACACTCCCCTCCAGCTCCACCACACCCGGCACTTTTCCCTGCAACCGCAGGAAGTGCTACACCTGCCCCCATACCTCCTCCCTCATCCCCATCCCAGGCCCCAAGAAGACTTTCCATATCAAGCAGATGTTCACCTGCACATCTGCCAATGTGGTATACTGCATCTGCTGTACCCGGTGTGGCTTCCTCTACATCGGGGAAACCAAGCGGAGACCCAGGGACCGCTTTGCAGAACACCTACGCTCGGTTCGCAACAAACAACTGCACCTCCCAGTCGCGAACCATTTCAACCCCCCCTCCCATTCCTCAGACGACATGTCCATCCTGGGCCTCCTGCAGTGCCACAATGATGTCACCCGAAGGTTGCAGGAACAGCAACTCATATTCCGCTTGGGAACCCTGCAGCCCAATGGTATCAATGTGGATTTCACAAGTTTCAAAATCTCCCCTCCCCCTACCGCATCCCAAAACCAGTCCAGCTCGTCCCTGCCTCCCTAACCTGTTCTTCCTCCCACCTATCCCCTCCTCCCACCTCAAGCTGCACCTCCATCTCCTACCGACCAACCTCATCCCGCCCCCTTGACCTGTCCGTCCTCCCTGGACTGACCTATCCCATTCCTAACTCCCTGCCTACACTCACCTTTACTGGCTCCATCCCCGCCTCTTCGACCTGTTTGTTTCCTCTCCACCTATCCTCTCCTCTATCCCTCTTCTATCCGCCTCCCACTCTCTCCCTATTTATTTCAAAACCCCCTTCCCCTCCCCCTTTTCTGATGAAGGGTCTAGGCCCGAAACGTCAGCCTCTCTGCTCCTATGATGCTGCTTGGCCTGCTGTGTTCATCCAGCCCTGCACCTTGTTGTCTCGGATTCTCCAGCATCTGCAGTTCCTACTATCTCTGATTCAAGCTTAGAAAGTGGTTTGACTCTACCATATTAGACCTAGCAGTTACCTAGACTTAAAGATGATGGTTGTAGCTAGAAATGGCATGCCCGTACAGCATATTTTTATCAAACACTTACAACAATCAAAGGTGATCTCATACATATGCAGTGAAAACATTTTGGGAGTCTTTCTTTCCTACAGTGTTTGATCACCTATAACACTGCTCTAGCTGCCGATGAAGGATCCCACTCAGAACACCCCTGTACATCTAATTCAGATGATGACCACAATCCCAATGTTTTCACTGTTATCTCTTACCAGCTTTAACCCTGTTTGTAACTCCATTGAGTGTGATTTATGGGTGAGTGGAGAGGCGTGTATCATCCTGCCCACATTGCAAATGTTGGCCCCATGCCAGGTGATCTAAAAAAGCCCAGCTTGCAGCCACAATGTATTGCCAGAGAGCTAAACGAGCAGAAAGCATGAGACTCTAACCCTCAGCAAGAGGATGAACCACTCTCAAGAGCCGCTGGTCAAGCTGATCACATTATCAAGAACAGGGAATCACAGAGCTCTATGTGTTTCAATGGAAATTTGATCCACTCATTTCCGAATCGCATTGCCTCATAAGCCATTGTTATTTAGTAAGGCAATTCAGACAAATAATCCGAGGCTGTAATGATGGTTTTGAACGCAACCTTTCTTCACAAATAGCATTTTATGATAATTACAGATCACAACAATACAGTCCTATAGAATTATCCCTACAGCGAATAATCTTTGATGATTTCATTTTCTGATCATTGTATTATTGGGAGATCTTTGCTTTAAACGGATCACAGCTGTTGCATTTTAATGATATTACAATGGCCTGGGTGAAACTTGCAATTGCAGAGTTTGTCACTTATGTCACAGTGAAAACCTGCAATTCAAGTACGCTTTTCATTAATAGAACATGGAACATAGAACATTACAGCACAGTACAGGCCCTTCGGCCCTCGATGTTGCGCCGACCTGTGAAACCAATCTGAAGCCCATCTAACCTAAACTATTCCATTATCATCCATATGTTTATCCAATGACCATTTAAATGC
>NC_063345.1:57908950-57928154 GCF_021869965.1 Rhincodon typus | reverse complement strand
TACTGTTAGACCAAAACAGGAATGCTGAGGGGGAATGGCAAAATATTCAGCAGCAAAATGGCTCCCTAGTTTCCCCACAACCCCACTCATAGAGACAGCACAATTTATTTCAATACTGATTATACTTGTCCATCTCAAGATACTGTAAAGGCATCCAGGATCACTTCAACAGAGATAGCAAGAACTACAGATGCTGTAGACAGAGATAACACAGTGTGGAGCTGGAGGAACACAGCAGGCCAGGACCCGAAATGTCAACTTTCCTGCTCCTCTCATGCTGCCTGGCCTGCTGTGTTCCTCCAGCTCCACACTGTGTTCTCACTTCAACAGAGTTGGTCATTGCCTTGGGCTTCTTGAAGCTTATATTATCAAAAGATTTGCTAAAATAAATACAGAAATAATTGCACATTGAATCTCAATTGCATGCTCCTCAATCTTCCAAAATGTGACAAAATAATGGAAACTTAATGGATCATTTTCTTTCTGATCTTGAGTTTGGTTTATCATTCTATAATAAAAGGGGAACTTAAAAGATGGTAATAATGGGGTACTTTATGGAACAAGCATCATAAAAGCAAATGATTGGTATAGAAAAACAGAACCGAAAAGGAGAAAGAGGATTTAGAAGAAAATAAATATTTTATGATCAGTCTGTTAAAGACGTTATGACACATGGCTGGGGTTTGTGGGACTTGAAGCTGGCCGTACTTGCTCAGAGGTAGGGAAACTACCACTGACCAACAAGGGCCCCTCCCTGGTAGAAAATAACCTTAATGAAATAATGCTTATTTGCTGATGAAGGTCAAATCTACTTGTAAACTCTGTGTGTGTGTTACTATTTGCATTTATAATGAAATTCCCTGCTCCTCGGCTCATAAGGAGCGTTCTACTCTGAGAGGATACATGTTTGAGACAATACATCCAACTTTATATATCTTTGGACTACAAGAAGGCTTTCTACTTCTGCTAAAGATCAAAGCTAACGTAGATGATAAAACAGAGTGTTATGGTAAAGTGGTTACAAATTCTCAACTAGGAAAGGGAAAATTCATCAAATCCCAACCTTTAAAAGTGGTAAAAGGAAGGTTCCATTCAAACTAGGCAAGACTACCAAATGTATTACTTAACATTGGAGTCTGAATCACAGGCCTAAAACTACCACTGTGGCAGTTTTGCTTTCAAGAACTTGGGTATCCCTGTGATAGGAAAAGTTGAGAAAATCATATTTGGAACAAATCAAGTGAGCTGAACAAGAAACAAAGCATAACGGAGGTGGGGAAATCCCCAGGTATGGATAGGCTTCGAGTAGTAGCATCAAACCACTGCAGAAAATTCAAATAAGAATTAAGCAGGATGGACCATCAGGCAGCAACCTAGGCATAAGAAATGTCAGAAGCACTCCCAGCTCGGCTGACCCCGAAAAGTCTTGCTAAATAATATCAGGGCTTGTGTTAAAGTTAGAAGAATTGTTCCAAAGACTAGGCAAGCATCTGCCTGACATTGCCAGTGAGGTACAACTCCATGAGTATGATTAGGTCTCAGATACCACCAACACCACCCTTGGTTATGTTCTGAACAATTCGTGGTGGTCTACAGTGATACCTAGATTGTAGTGATATTAGTCATCCTTAACAAAGAATCCAGACGCAAAGCTGTCGCATGATATTAGATTAAATATGGTCTAGGAATCCTCCATTTTATTACCACATATCATTCTCTATTACCTAATGAGTCAGTCTTCCTCCATGTTGAACACTACTTGAAAGAAGCTCAGTGGGGAGGAATGGTACAGAATGTACTCTGAGCATCAAGAGTAATTCATAGCACTACTGGTAAAGCTGGTTGAACCCTGTAGAACTGACTGGACTTGAAGTAGGTGCTAAGTGCTACTAACCTCATGTTTACCAACTTACCTGCTGTTGACTCATCAGTTTATGGCAGAATGGCTAGGACTGATAACTGCACGGTTGTTATGGAGACGAAGACCTGTATTCACACTTGGCTGTCACGTTGTGAGGCACTTACTTAATTAGACTTACTTCCTCTGTGCGACAATGGGCAACAAGACTCTGGTAATGTCAGCTCTGGTAAATCAGAGTCTCTTTTGATATCGCTTTTGGAGGCCCTCCTTACAGGTACTTCACCAACTTTTTTTTTGGCAGGTCCCACCTTCTTCCTCAGCTTTTTGTTGCCCACTCTGCTGCCATGCTGGCTTGGTGTATATCCTGAGGTGATGGACATGTCCTGCCAGTATCAGCCATTGCTTCATCACGATGTCCACTTTCCATCAACATTGACAATTTAACTCTGGAGGTTGTTGACACCGTCATATACCTTGCTCCAACAATTACCAGCAACCCGTCCGTCGATGTGAAAATCAGCACTGGAATTATCTAGACTGCAGGTGTCATGTCAAAAGTTGAGAAGTCAAATGTAGATGAGTGGCAAACTAAGCAAAAACACAATCTTCTGTATGTACCAGGCTTCAGTTCCCTTTACCCTCCTTTACAGAACTGCAGCATATTGAAGCCAAGAAAAGCAACTGAACAACTTTTATTTCCCCTCCTCAGACGAACATCAAGAGTTTCCCGTAAAACAGCGTCAAATATGGAAGTACACCCACGTACGGGGATATCCAGAACATTTCCTGGGTCAGCAGCAAGTCTATTTACTTGATCATTAATGAACGTTGGCTACATCTCAAAGACATTCCCTATGACACAAGACCAAATGATCTCCCACATCAGCAACATAAGGATGTCTGCAAGCAAGACTTCAAGTTGTTTAGGATCTGAGTCAAATCATGGGAAGTCCTCACTGCTGACAGAAGTACCTGGAGACCTGCAGTCATCGAAGATGAAAGAAATGACCAGATAGCAGTAAAGAAAGCCCAACAGATGGAAAGAAACTTTGGTCGACCTCAGTCTGGCTCTAGTCATGTTTGTCAGCTTCAGAAAGAATTGTCATTGCAGCCACAACAGATGATGTTCAATACCAGATGGTGACATATGCCCCAGGCGCAACCAGCAATCTCCTGAGTCAGATAGATGCCGACACAACCAAGGGGGAGGCCAGAATGCACAATATGAGGCTAAAAGATTTGCAACACCTTCAGCCAGATGTGCTGAGCAGATGATCCATCTTGCCCTCCTCTTGAAGTTTCCAATCATTACAAATTTCAACCTTCAATTTGATTTCCTCCACGCAATTTTGGTGCTCAGGCTCTAAATTTATTGAACTCGATATTGAGTTCTGAAGACTACAGCATCACCCAGTGGGAAATGAGAAACTGTTCTTCCAGTTTGCGCCGAGCCACATTAGAGACCTGCAGCAGGCCTGAGACAGAAATGGTGGCCAGGAAACACAGTGGTGTGTTGAAGTAGCGGTCAACCAAAGCTCAGGGTCGTTTCTGCAGATAGAACGTAGGTGCTCTGCAAAGCAGTCACCAGTCCACACTTTGTCTTCCCAATGTAGAGATGAGCGCATTGCGAGGAGCGAATGCAGGAGACTAAATTGAATGAAGTGTAGGTGAATCGCTGCTTCTTCTGGAAAATGTGTCTGGGGCCTTGGATAGTGAGGAGGTATGAAGTAAATGGTTAAGTGCTACACCTTCTGCAATTCCATGGGAAGATGCCATGGGGGTGTGGGAGGTGTTGGGGGTGGAGGAGTGGACAAAGTTGTCCCAGAAGGAACAGTCCCTGTG
The DNA here is from genome assembly GCF_021869965.1 of Rhincodon typus. NCBI lineage: Eukaryota > Metazoa > Chordata > Chondrichthyes > Orectolobiformes > Rhincodontidae > Rhincodon > Rhincodon typus. The sequence goes on along the minus strand of NC_063345.1, from coordinate 57,924,451 downwards.
GGACGCTGACAAGGGAGCGAAAGGGAATGTGTGTCTGTTGGTGGCACCCTGCTGGAAGTGGCAGAAAAGACAGCTAATGATCCTTTGGATATGGATATTGGTGACGTGGAAAGTGAGAACAAGGGACACCCTATTGTTGTTGTGGGAGGGAAGGAAAGGGGGAGGGCAGAAAAGAGGGAAAAATGTCGGACACAGCTAAGGGCCCTATCAACCGGTAGTGGGATTCCTCAGTTGAGGAAAAAGGTGAACATTTCTAAGGCCCCTTATGGGAGATAGATGGAGAAACTGGGAGAATGGAATGGAGTCCTTACAGGAAGCAGGATGTGAGGATGCATAATCAAGGCGACAGTGGGTGTCAGTGGGTTTGTAGTGGATATTGCTGACTAGACTATTCCCAGAAATAGAAAGGGAGATGTTGAAGATAAATTTTTCCAATTCCGGATGTGAGAGGGAGGCAGCACTGATAACGTCATTGATGTACTGGAGGAAGTAGGACTGTAGGACTGAAACAAGGAACGTAACCCCACAAAGAGACAGGCAACATTCCAGTTGTAATACTGAAGACCTATGCTTCAGAACCAGGCTCCAGAACAGTTTCAACACAAGCATTTATCACAAATATGTATGACACACTTCTGGAGCATGAACATGCTCTTGAACATGGGCTTTCTGACCAAAGGTGGAGACACTACCACTGCAGTACAAGAGCCCTACTTATATAAGTATCAGCCACTAAGTGAATGTACCACAAGAATAAGACATAAGAATCTACCATACAACATGATAAATTGCACCGGTATGTCCTGTACAGAAAAAATAGGAATAATTCAATCTGGCCAATTACTACATACAATTAGATTTAGGGTTTTAGATTCAGGTTTTATTGTGACATGTACTTAAGTACAAGGTACAAGAGTACAGTGAAAAGTGTACGATATTGCCACACTACACCATCTTAGGTACAAAGTACCTAGGTACAAAATCTTAGTTAAAGAAGTAGAAAAATAAAGAAATAAGTTTCAAAAAAGTTCACCATACAGTTTTCTTAGTGTCAAAGTAGAAAATAAAGGAATAAAGTTAAAAAGTTGTTTTTTTTTACAATTAGTTTATTCTCAATCATCATTTAAATGATAGAAGATGTCAACGACATATAAAAAAAAATAACCTGCTCACTAACACTCAGTTTGGGTTCCACCAGCACCATTAAGTTCCTGAACTCATTACAGCCTTGGTCCAGCTCAGGGACAAAAGAATCTAATTCCAGAGGTGAGGTGAGAAGGTGACTGCCCTTCATATTGAGATAACATTTCACTGAGTGACATCAGAGAACCCTAGCAAAATTGAAGTCAATGGGAATCAATGGGTAAGAACTCTCCCAAGGTGAAGTTATGTGTCAAGTAAAAGGAAGATGATTGTGAGGTTGTTGACTTGCTCGCTGAGCTGGTTTGCTCTTGTTCAGACGTTTTGTCACCATGCTAGGTGACATCATCAGTGGAGCCTCCAATGAAGCGCTGTTATTCTACTTCGCATGGAATTTATACTGTTTGGTCCATTATGGTGAGTACGGAAATGACACTACTCATCATAACGGACCAGACAGTATAAATTCCAAGCGAAGTAGAATAACAGCGCTTCATTGGAGGCTCCACTGATGATGTCACCTAGCATGGTGACGAAACGTCTGAACAAGAACAAGTCAGCTCAGCGAGCTAGTCAACAACCTCACCCACAACCCGAGCTACAGATCTTTGCCAAAACTTTAAAGGAAGTTGGTTGTGTTTGTTAGAGACCAAGAACCTCAGCCCCATGATATCATTGCCGACATCCTAGGCCCAACTATCATCAACTGCTTCATCAATGACCTTCCCTCCAATACAAGGTCAGAAGTTGGATATTTGCTGATGATTGCAGTGTTCAGTGCCATTTGCAACTCCTCAGATACTGAAGCATGCCATGTTGGCATGCAGCATGACCTGAACAGCATTCAGGATTGGGCTGATAAGTCGTAAGTAAATTCGGGTTACACAATTGTCAAATTTTGACTATCTCCAATAAAAGTAACAGAGAACGCAATCATCTCCTCTGGACATTCAACGGCTTTAATGTTGCTGAATGCCTACCATCAATATCCTGGGCCCGCTATCAATCAGAAATCAAACTGGACCAGCCACATCAATACAAGGTTGCAACAGGAGGTCAGAGGCTGGAAATTCTGTCTTGAGTAACTCACCTTCTGACTCCCCACAGCCTGTCAATTGTCTACATGTCAGGAAAGTGCTAGAATATTTTCCAGTTGCCTGGTTTCATGAAGCTCCAATAACACGCGAAAATCTCAACACCAAAATAGCAATAGTCAAACCTAGCCTTAGACCTGTTTAATTGTGATAAAATATGCAAAGGTTTTTGAATTCGGTATATTATTCCACAGTCACTTGCAAGCCTTAAACATTCATTTCAGAACCTAACAGCTGTATCGAAAGCAATAAGCACCTCCTGTTGCTGCAGATTTCAACATTCTGGCTTTCATAGAGTTCGTGACATTTGAGTCACACTGTAGAATGCCCGTTGGTTTTATAATTATCCCAATCATTGGCTTTGTCATGTGCTTTTACATATTTATCCTTGTTCCTGGGTCTTCCCCTGTCTGCTGAAAAAATGCCCCATAAACATTTCCGCAGCACATCAAAATTGTTCCACATGCAACCGACAGTTAGCGTGGTTCAAGCAATGTGAGTCAAGCCCTAATAGCTCCTTTGCCCTTTATTTCCCTCTCTTCCCTGAAAAGGATGTGTCATTGCACTGCAGTCTTGCTATACCTTGTTTTTCATGTTGAATTTCTGAGGGCATAATCTCAGTGTGTGTTTGAGGGTAGGGATTGCCCATTTAAGGCAGGGATGAGGAAGAAGTTTTTTTTTTCTGAGTCAGAGGGTGGTAAATTTGTGGAATTCTTCAACACAGAGAGCCACAGAGGCTGGGTCATTAAGGTATGTTCAGGGCTGCTATTGGCATTTTTAATCACTAAGGGAATCAAGGGTCACAGGGAAACGGCAGTAAAGTGAAATTGAGGCTCATCAGGTCAGCCATTTAATAGCAACACTTTCCAACACTGGTCAACAGTTCCCCCCCCGCCACCCCTGACAGTTCAACAGTAATACCCTGCTCACTGACATTCAGTTTGGGTTCCACTAGCACCACTCAGCTCCTGATGTCATTATAGCCTCGGTCCGTCTCAGGTACAAAAGAAATTAATTCCAGATATTGAATTAATTGATATTGAGACAACATTTCACAGAGTGACATCAGAGAACCCTAGCAAAATTGAAGTCAATGGGAATCAATGGGGATGCACTCTCCCCAGGTGAAGTTATATGTTGAGTAGTAGGAAGATGGAGTGAATGGTCAGCACAGCAGGAGAATGACATGGATGAAGGAGCCATCTCTGGAGGCAGCTCTATATCCATTGCAAACAGCTAATTCATTCAAAAATGCCAGGTAATGTGTATAATTTAGCAGCCACAACCATCAGATCTCGTAAACAGTAATTGCAGAGACCCCTCTCCCCTCACCTTACCCCTAGCATAGGGAGGTTTTCCACTACCTTCATTTCCAAGAAGCACCATTGACTCCATCGGCCATTACCTTCTGACACTGAATCTCAGTGTAAAAATATCTGACCAGACTGAAGCGACTAGAACCGAGCCAATTTACAACATATAACAAACATGAAAGGCAATGAAAGTTGCTATTTGGGGTTGTGAGGTGTTGGGAGAGGTTTGTGCAATCCTTAGTGCTGTTCTAGAACTTAAAGGCCTGCCAATAAAACGGATAATACTTCATTGAGGAAGAGATTTCAGTGAAATTAAGAACACAGAACTGAAGCCTACCAGAGCAATTCACTCATCCCACTGCAGATGTGCCTCCTTGGGAAACTCTGCTTGACATCATTGAGACGAGCCACGCAAACAGCCTGGGACTGGAGGATTGTAGATTTCCATGTCAACACTGTCTTAGCTATCTAAGGAATGTGATTACAAACAAGAATTAAGTTCAGGAGCTTTACCAGCTTGCTCAATATAGGAGTGTCCTCAGTTTCCTTACACTAAGTAGCTATGACATCTGTCTGTCACAACTGGTTTCCTCCCTTTCACTCTGCCGATGTGAAAAAAGCTTTTTCTGTATTAGGGAGCATTTTGCAATTAAAATCTATATCAGCAACCCTTCCCGCACGTTGTTAAAGGGCTACATCTCAAAAATCCCTCCACTTGATTATTGCTGCTAATGCCGGCAATTGTAATTACACCCACGATGAGCTGCAGGATTGACACTCAAGACTCATTGCAAGGCGGCTGATTCTTTTCCAGCCTTTCGACATTGCTCATATACCGAGTCACTGCAGGTTATTAAACAGCAGCAATAAATCATCTTCTATTATATAGGTTGATGTCACACTATGATTTTGGGCTCGAGATAAATTTGTTAAGGAGAAAGTAAAGTCAAGATGCATCTTTGGGACTAACCTTCAAAGTAACATTATTTAATATGAGTTAATACTAAATACTATTTTATGTAGTAACAATAGATAAACTAGATGCTGACTCATAGTTGCATTAAGTGCAGACTAATCTTTTTCTTTGTGTGTTCCCGTCTAATTCCTCTCCAGACTCTATCTCGTTATAAAGTGCAGTCTAGACTGGCCTAGACTCACATGTTCCACTCTAGTCTGGACAAACTTCACAACATCTGCCACCATGGTGTGGATTTTTGCCTCCAGCATATTTGTGCTTCATTCGATAATACATATGTTCGCTCCCATAACATAAGAACTGGATGTGGGTAACCTATTTTGTAGTTATTTGTTACAGCTCTTGATATATACATATACTGTGGTCACGAGCATTTCAGTGACTGGACCAATACTAAGATTTTGGGTTATAAGTAGTAGTTCATGTCTATCAGTGTGCCATGCCTCAAGTGATCTCCAGTTAAGAAGGAGTCTACAACCTTGATACCATCAGGTTACATCGTATGATATGGTCATAACATCATGAGTATGTCTCTTAAATGCACACTGCATAATAACTGTGACTCGTAAAACAGCATTATACACAATATGATATTTACATTCAGTGATGTGCTACTCTGTAATGTCATCACAATGTTGCTCCAGGATGCAGAAGCCCTTCCACAATACCCATGTTCGAGCCCTTTTCTCAAATAATTATCTACACTACTACATTTTACAGAATCTATCGTACGTTTTCTACTCCCTTTCTTTCCCACACTTCTCCAAGACTTAGACTTGATTCATCCATGGCGATAGTTGGGTGAGAGTCTATGAAAAGGTACAGAAGCACTTGAGCTAAAGATGATGATTTTGCTTTTTTTCTGCTGGTTTCCATTAGATCAGAGATTCAAATGATTTGGCAGCCTAACCACATGGACCAAACAGCTAATAGGAACTAAGGGATATGTTGAAGGTACTGAAGCTTCGCCTAGTGGTGTCTGACTTTCCTTCAATGGTGGAGGTGGTTCCTACATTAAGTATAGTAACTGGGTCTGCTGGGACAATGAGATGAAGTGACAGTAGTTATGATGGATGGGGCATTGCTAGAAGATCCCTTGCACTAGCCTCGGCCATTCTGTGTTAAGCACGAGCAGACTGGTGACAAACATTAGACAGAAAATAAAATTTTATTAAAGGGATCCCTGACCCCTGACATCCCTTTTGTATTGAAGGTGAACGCCATGCCCTCACAGTGAGGAATGTGCGATAGAACTACTGTGCAGGGTTGAGAAAAAATTCAGAGCACTGCATCCTTTAATCAAGTAACATTGCCCAACAACTTCTCTATTTGCTCTTGACATGAGGCAGCTGCCAGGACCCCCTCAGAAAATGCCTGATCCCACCCAAGTATAGTAATAGCAGGCCTCCTGTTGCTTGCCAGGATGCAGTAGGTGAGGGCAGAGGCTTCCAATCCTCAGGGCTGTGTGTTTTGACCCATTTGGAAAGCTGACACTGTAATGTCAGATGCCTTGTTACACAGCGTTGTGGTGAACTGTCAGATTACAAGGTGGTAGTGCATGGGTGCCATGCAATCCTCCTGAGTCGCCAAAGCAGAGAGTGGGGATAAAGGGGTCTTTCTCAGGATGGCAGCCAGTGACATGAGGTGTTCCTCAAGAGTCAGTGTTGGGACCACAACTTTTCACTTTGTACATTAATGATCCCGATGAAGGAACTGAGGGCATTCTGGCTAAGTTTGCAGACGATACAAAGATATGTGGAGGGACAGATAGTATTGAGGAAGTGGAAAGGCTTCAGAAGGATTTGGACAGGTTAGGAGAGTGGGCAAAGAAGTGGCAGATGGAGTACAACGTGGGAAGGTATGAGGTCATGCACTTTGGTAAGAAGAATAAAAGCATGGACTATTTTCTAAATGGGGACAAAATTCAGAAGTCTGAAGTGCAAAGATACTTGGGAGTTCTAGTCCAGGATTCTCTCAAGGTAAACTTGCAGGTTGAGTCAGTAGTCAGGAAAGCAAAAGCAATGTTGGCATTTATTTTGAAGGGACTTGAATATAAAAGCAGGGATATACTTCTGAGGCTCTATAAGGCTCTGGTCAGGCCACATTTGGAGTATTGTGGGCAGTTTTGGGCCCCATATTTCAGGAAGGATATACTGGCCCTGGAGCGGGTTTAGAGGAGGTTCACGAGAACAGTCCCAGGAATGGAAAGCTTAACATGTGAGGAACATTTGAGGACTCTGGGACTATACTCATTGGAGTTTAGAAGGATGAGGGGGGATCTAATTGAAACTTACAGAATACTGAATGGCCTGGACAGAGTCGATGTTGGGAAGATGCTTCCATTGATAGGAGAGACTAGGACCCAAGGGCACAGCCTTAGAATAAGGAGCAGATCTTTTAGAACGGAGATAAGGAGAAACTTCTTCAGCCAGAGAGTGGTGAATCTATGGAATTCACTGCCACAGAAGACTGTGGAGGCCAGGTCATTGAGTACATTTAAGACTGAGATAGATAGGTTCTTGATTATCAAGGAGATTGAGGGTTACGGGGAGAAAGCAAGAGAATGGGGTTGAGGAACTTATCAACCATGATTGAATGGCGGAGCAGACTCGATGGGCCGAATGGCCTAATTTCTGCTGCTATGTCTTATGGTCTTATGGTCTTATGTTCGCTTATCTGAATTGCATCTTAAAACAAAATGAATTTGTTCAAACATGTTATAACACATCTATGGGGCAGGTGATACTTCAATCCATAATCTGTGGTCTTGTGGTGGGGATATTACGGTTGTTTTACCAAAGCTCTTTCTGAATCATATTCTGGGAGCAATGTTGATTGTCAGATTAATCGTAAATTGAAAGCAACCAGTGGCCTCTTGCAAGGGCTCATATTGCAGCAATACACAATCCTTTGTGTCGAAAAAACACAATACTTACTCCAGAGATAGCAGGAACTGCAGATGCTGGAGAATCTGAGATAACAAGGTGCAGAGCTGGATGAACACAGCAGGCCAAGCAGCATCAGAGGAGCAGGAAGGCTGACGTTTCGGGCCTAGACCCTTCTTCAGAAATGGGGGAGGGGAAGGGGGTTCTGAAATAAATAGGGAGAGAGGGGGAGGCGGATAGAAGATGGATAGAGGAGAAGATAGGTGGAGAGGAGACAGATAGGTCAAAGAGGCGGGGATGGAGCCAGTAGACGTGAGTGTAGGTGGGGAGGTAGGGAGGGAATAGGTCAGTCCAGGGAGGACAGACAGGTCAAGGGGGCGGGATGAGGTTAGTAGGTAGGAGATGGGGGTGGGGCTTGAGGTGGGAGGAGGGGATAGGTGGGAGGAAGGACAAGTTAGGGAGGCGGGGACGCGCTGGGCTGGTTTTGGGTTGCGGTAGGGAGAGGGGAGATTTTGAAGCTTGTGAAGTCCTTGCAAGAGGCCACTGCAATCAGTTATTCAAACAATGGTTACTTTCAATTTACGATGAATCTGACAACTCCCCCTCCCATTCCTCAGACGACATGTCCATCCTGGGCCTCCTGCAGTGCCACAGCGATGCTACCCGAAGGTTGCAGGAACAGCAACTCATATTCCGCTTGGGAACCCTGCAGCCCAATGGTATCAATGTGGACTTCACAAGGATGGAGGAATTAATTGCAAACATTTATCTTAACATTGAGAATCTGATTTTTGGACTCCGACCCAACTAAATCATCACAGCGGCCATGAGCCTCACCACCTCATCGAAGGAAGAATTGCTCCCATACTTTAAGGAGATTGAGCGCAAAACAGAAAGGTTATGCTGAACTTTTACAAAGCTTTGGTGGGCCACAGCCACATATTGTTTCTCTTGCATTTCCTGCACCTCTGCCCTCACACCCCCTCCCTGCAATAAAAACAAAGACAGAATTCCCTTTGTCCTCACGTATCACCCCATTAACCTCCGGATTCAACGCATCATTCTCTGCCACTTCCGCCACCTGCAATCTGACCCCACTATGAAGGATATATTTCCCTCCCCACCCTTCTCTGCCTTCCGGAGGGACCACTCTCTCCGCGACTCCCTCATCCGCTCCACACTCCCCACTAGCCTCACCACCCCCGGCACCTTTCCCTGCAACCGCAGGAGGTGCTACACCTGCCCCTACACCTCCCCTATCACCTCCATCCCAGGCCCCAAAAAAAACCTTTCACATCAGACAGATGTTCACCTGCACATCCGCTAATGTGGTCTATTGTATCCGCTGTTCCCGATGTGGCCTCCTCTACATCGGTGAGACCAAGCGGAGGCACGGAGACCTCTTTGTAGACCATCTGCGCTTGGAGCGCGACAAACCTTCCAATCACGAACCATTTCAACTCCCCCTCCCACTCCCTGAATGGTATGTTTATCCTGGGCCTCCTCCAGTGTCACAACAACGCCAGCTGGAAACTGGAGGAGCAGCACCTCATATTCCACCTCAATGTGGACTTTACTAGCTTCAAAATCTCCCCACCCCTGGCCTCATCCCAAGACCAACCCTCCCTCTTATCCCCACCTCCCTGACCTGTCCGTCTTCTCTCCCAGCTATCTGCTCCTCCCACCTCACTGACCAATCGCCACCACCACCTACCTGCACTCACCTATCACCATCCCACCTACCTTCCCCAGCCCCACCCCTCCTCTCTCTATTCATTTCAGAGCCACCTCCCCCTCCCCCATTTCTGAAGAAGGGTCCCAACCCGAAACGTCAGCTTTCCTGCTCCTTTGATGCTGCCTGTCCAGCTGTGTTCCTCCAGCTCCACACTGTGTTATCTCAGACTCCAGCATTGGCAGTTCTTACTATCTCTGAATACTTTTAATATGTTTTGTTTCCTAACTGTCAGTTTGACTTGTATGAGTGTGAGTAAATCAGTATAGGAGATTTTAAAAATGTAGTCTGTCAAGCATGCTCCATCATTCAATATGATCTTGGCTTCAAGGAGATGACCTTAATCCTGTCTCCAGGAATGCAGCCCAGCCTTCGGGACTGATGATTGCATCTGCAGAGAACAATATTCAGCCCTTAATGATACTTTTCCCCATTATAATTCCAATGATTTTTACTCCCCTAACTTGAATGGCTCCCAGATCCATGGAACTGTGATCAATTTGCTCACCTACCTCGTTGTCCCTGCTCTCATCCACGTAATCTCAAGAACCTATGAGATAAGGACTAAGGCTCTTCCATTGCCGCCTTCCGCATCCTCATACTTGCCTCAATTGCATTCATACCTTCCTGTCCCTGATTACAGGCTAAACAGGAAGTACTTAACCTGAGGGATGTCTCAGGTCCTTTTGCCCTTCCTAATCCATTGCAGTGTACAAAGCTCATCATCTCACAGCCATAGTTTCTTGACCTATAGACAATTAACCAAAAATATGGTTTCCATGGAACACACAGAACACCTCTCCATCCACCTGCTGCAGCTGCAACACAGCACCTGCCCTTCCCTCTTTAGTGTGTTGTATTTAACCAACTAAATTTCAAGTTTAGAAGTACCACTTAGCAGTGATCTGCAGTTATACTGAGAAGTTTTAAAAAAAAGTAAACAAAACATAAAGGCGTGATTTACAGGTATAACCACTGACCTAGATTTCCTGATCTCAAAACTGATAGCAACCATTTGAAACAAAAACAAATGCTCCTGTTAAACATCAGAAAATCTGAGCTTAGATGTGAGCACACAAAATGACCGACATATTTCATAACATTCAGTGTCAGTTAATTTTAAAAAAATGTTCAACGCAACAGCTTTTCTGAATATTTTTCTTTAAAGCAAAAAACAGTTGCGTTGTCAGTAATATGAAATTCACTTGCGTGGTAAAGTAATATTGCTGTCGCAAAGAAAGAAGGCAGTGTTCCAAATAAACTGGAGGATAAGCTAACATTTGAGTTTGCCTTTCACCTCTCTTACTTGGGTTCTAAACTTTTCCTGAAAACCTCTTACATGTTACAAAGGTTCACTGTACAAATAAGTTTAAACTCCACCTAGGACCTTCTGGGAACTGGCCCAGAAAACAAAAGAAATGGAGAATTGACAGCAAATTGTTGATTTTTCTTCGAAAGATCAGAGTTTGGCTTGTGTGGTAAATGAAACATGTCAGTCAATTGCTGCGTGGTGTCTGTCTGAGATAATGGTAGAGTTACATCATGAGGACAGAAGTGTGGAAAACGTCTCAAACATATCTGATCTAATGGTCTCTTATCTATGTGTTATATTCGCAAATCTCTACCCATGAGCAACATTTATCAAAAGAAAAATGTGCTGATGAATTACGTAAACTATCTCGTGCTATTGATTGAGAGCACTTTCGTCTTTCTAACATTCATCGCATGTCTTGGGGTGAAAAGATATGAAGGCAACATCACCTTTCTTTTTATACCCACGCAGATTGTAAGTTTAAAGGGTTGATCCTGAACTTGTGAACAAATGGTTGCTTAAAAGGAAAGACACTGTGAACGCATACATTTGATTTAATGCGGGAGATGTATTTCAGTCATAAAAACTAGCAAATTTCCAGCCCAAGCACGGAAAATGTAACTGCGATATCATTCTCTCTTGCTCACTTGTTTCGATTCATGCAGATAATCCGAACCACATTGTATTAACCCTAACTGTCAGACCAAAGATGGGGATCTAATGCTCATAGAGTTCTTGTTCTTGTGGTTGTGGTTTGACTTTCAGTTCAATTAAATTGAAAATAAAGGGTGAGTGTGCAAACGATGCGTACATTCACTTCAGCCTCTCTTTGTGGCAAGCACTTTGTCATTTTTAGAGCTCAACATTCCAAACCTTTAAATAAGGCAATTAGGAATTACAAAGAAAGAAGATAGTAAGGTGGTTGGAGGTGCAAGTCTTCAGTTTCCTTCATAAAAGATTGTATGACTAAAAATTATTATTGGCTCTGTTGTGTTGCAAAAGACTATCTATAGAATCTAATCAATGCTCCTTGGTATTCAATGACATTACTATTTTGAATTCTCTACTATGAACTTGTCAGGTGTTATCATCAACCAAAACTAAACTGGGCCAGTCATATAAATATAGTGGCTAAAAGAGCAGGTCAGAGGCTAGAAAACCTGCAGAGAATATATCACCTCCCATCTCCAAACATACAAGGCACAAGGAGTGTAATGGCAATTTGCTTCACTTGCCCTGGATAGGTGCAGCTCGAACAACACTCAAGACGCTGGAAACCACTCAAGATAATGCATCCCGCTTGGCTGGCACCCCAACCACAACCTACAACATTTACTCCCACCACCACCTACATATAATGGTAGCAATGTTCCATATCTATAAGATGAATTTCAGTAATTCACCAACGCTCCTTTGATGGCAAAGTCCAAACCTGTGACCTCTACCATCCAGAAGGACAAGAGCAGCAGATATATGGCAACTGCAAGTTCCCCTCCAAATCACACACTATCTGGACTCAGACCTACATTCACCATTCCTTCAGTGTTGCTGGATCAAATTCCAGAAATTCCTTCTTGACAATATTCTAGATGTTCTAACACCCCCCAAGTGGTCAGGGTTGGAATGAAGATTTGTAGTTTGGGTGCTGATTGTAGATGTTGGTGTGTTTGCCGAGCTGGGAGGTTGGATAGCAAACGTTTCGTCCCCTTACTGGGTGACATCCTCAGTGCTGTGGAGCCTCATGTGAAGCGCTGGCGTCATGTGCCAGTTCGAATTTATACGGTCTGATTTTTGCTGTTTCCAGTAGGTGCAGGTTCCAGTTGTGCATTGTAATGGTCAGTGTACCGGAAGCAGTAAAAACAAGACCATATAAATTCGAACTGAAACAAGACAACAGCGCTTCACACGAAGCTCCATAGCACTGAGGATGTCACCTAAGGGGACGAAACGTCTGCTATCCAACCTCTCAGCTCGTCGAAAACACCAACATCTACCCCAAAGTGGTTCAATAAGGCAACTCACTGCCCCTTATCCAGGGTAATTAGGGATGGATAATAAATGCTGGCTTAGATAGTGATGCCCAACATCCCATTAAGGAATTTTTAAAAAGCATCTTTGAAAGAAAAGGTGACAGCATTGATTCACTGCTTGTACAAGGCAGAAAATGCAAAGCCATTGTATCCTAGAAATAATATATAGATAGGTTTTTGAGCAGGAATTAAGAGTTATGGTGAGTGGGTGGGTAAGTGGAGCTGAGTCCATGAAAAGATCAGCCATGATCTTACTGAATGGCACCTCCTGCTTCTATTTCTCGTTCTTGTAATAGGTGTTAGGAGACAGAAAGCAGGCAAACTGTGTGCTGAAGTGCAGTTTATTGCAGCCACTGTGAAGCTGTCTGCATTCCAAGAACTATGGAACGTATGGGATATAAATAACACTTGGCCCACCTATGCTAGAAATCTGGCTCCAAAATTGCAAGCAGAGGCTAGAACAGGGTACAACCAAACAGAGAGACAGCAGAATGGTAACCGCAGCAATGAGTGCACCTGAGACCTACATGGATGTAAGCCAATACACAACGTTCACCACAGGACAGGACATCGAGAACTTGTGAATGCAATACATTCTGTGGATGAATTCAGGCGACTAGAAGCATTTGCCACTGTAAATGCCATTTGCCCAAGGAAAACTGGAAAACACACAACCAAAACAAAGAGTGAGACAGAAACTAGCGCAATTATCCTACCAATCTGAATTCTGAAGGACATGTACTGGGATCTTCGGAACTCAATACTATAGCCAATAACTATTCAGTTAACTGCATACAATGGGTTACATTGGCACATTAACAATGCAATGCAGTTATTACGATTTGGCATGGAAACCACAAACAGACACAAATGGCAATGGCAGGACTGTCAGCTTGCACGGATCCCAATATTATGACTATCTAAGAGATCACCAAGGTATCCATAGTGGCAAAAACACTCACATTGAGACAGTCCCAGATATAGAACAATTGTACATGGACAGGTTTGATGCTGTAGTAAGTTTTGAAAGCAATGTCATATTGTACCTCAGAGAAAGTGCAATTCCATCAACTGTCAAAGAAAGTGCAGCACTCACACACAAGAATAGCTTAAGGGAAAGCTGGAATGCAATGGCACTACCTGTTGTGTGCAATACTACATAGATATCTCAGACACACAGAGCAAGTTGCTGAACCTAAACACCGATGCAGAATTTTCACTGAATGTATAAGTAGAAAGTGTAATCATTGAGCAGGAAGATGAGCTAAAAGTCAAACTATCACATTTTGGTATTATATATGCAACAACCTTTGGTCAGAAGCCTTTAACAAATCAAAAGTGAAAGTACATTTTCTTTTTTAAACTTTACAAACTCCACTGCATTGATTTTTTTTTGTAAATTAGCCTCCCTACAATTCTGAATCGTTTCAACCATTCTTCATCCTAACCTCAGCCTTCCTGTCCAAATGAATGTTTGTTAATGTCAAGCCTTCCCTTGACTACAAGAGATCTGACAATGGTTTGTCTGAGAATCCTAAAATAATCCCATCCTGATTAATTCTTCTTTTAAGCTTCAAAAGACACAATTTTTCACCAACCTGTACAGCATCAACATTACTCTTTGACCTCTGGTTGTGTTACTAAATTTCACGTTGGTTGAAAATTGCATTTTTGTAGTGACTGCAGAAGGCTTTGAATGTTTTTATTACTTCATCATATGTAGTATTTTTCTTGTCGATGTCAGTCGCTGTTATGATATCTGCGAGGTGGTTGTTGCAACGTTATAATATTCTTGGTCTTAGGCCAAAGAGTCTACTGAGAGTGACGAAAAACATTAACTTTTATTTAGAAACATAGCTAGCAGCAACAACATCTAACAACAGGGAATTCAACTTGCCACAAGGCCGCCAGTGAACACAATTATGTCATCTGACTATTGGCTGCATCACTTCCTGAGGATGTGCACTGTGTCTCATTTGCATGTAACTCCTATACCTCAAAGATTATATAAGAGGTTAAATTGGGTCCATATGTTTTCTAGTCTTGAAAAATGAACATATTTGAAGCTATTAATACAATTAGGTCAAAGTGCACTCATCACTCCATTGTTGTCTTGCTCGAAAAATTATAATTACGACAAATTTATTAGAATCATTCACTCAACACTGCGATAGAAACTGCATAGAATAATGATTGGAATCAGAAGGGAAGGCAAAAGTCACAGTTCCTCAAATCTACTTGGGTAATTGGATATCAGTGGGAGGTAGCTTCCTCCGGCATGCATTTTTAGTCAGAAATTAGACCTGAATGTTCGTCCTGATCAAATGTTGACTTAAAATGAGTGGATTAGTTAATTGTTTAGAAATGCAATGCAAGTGCTTTAACCGTTCGTGCGTAAATATGACTGATTGGAAAATGTCCTTTGCTGCTTACTATTATCCAAGCCTTTGAAAGGAAGTTAAGCTGAGAAAAAAAATACTAAACGGTTGGTTTAGAACTGATATATCTTGTCAAAGGCATGGCTTGAGAAAATAATGCGGAATTGCATGAGGGGAGAATACAAAAAAATCTCAAGTATTTTCAGCATAATAACTGGCTTTGGCCAAATAGTTCAAACCATTGTTTATACTCCACTGTAGTTCCCTTCTGTCGTTCTTTATCTAAACCCATCGACATATCCTTCTATTAACTCCTTCATGTGTTTATCTAGTTTACCTTAAATACATCTATGCTGTTTGCTTTGTATACTTCTAGTGGCTCTGAGTGCCATGTTCTAACCACTCTCCAGGTAAATTTGTCTTGAAATCATTATTAAATTTATTAGGTACTATTTTATACTTATTTACTTATAATATGTCCCCTTCTGCCCACAAGAGGAAACATTGTCAGCAAAACAAAACTCCTGTAGTATTGTTACAGAGATAGTAGGAACTGCCGATGCTGGAGAATCTGAGATAACACGGTGTAGAGCTGGATGAACACAGCAGGCCAAGCAGCATCAGAGGAGCAGGAAAGCTGA
>NC_063345.1:57864125-57888950 GCF_021869965.1 Rhincodon typus | reverse complement strand
TGTAGTCCAGACCAGGTGAGGATGGCAGATTTCCTTCCCTGAAGGACATTAGTAAACCAGATAGGTTTTTCCGACAAATGACAATGGTCACGTAAGGAGCTCAATAGCCCCTACGGTGGGCAGATCCCCCAATGCTTCCTTCATATTCTAAGTATGAAGTCCTGCCTTCATACTGAGAATACCCTCCATCGTGTGGTGTGGCCCTATCACCGTGCTGAATAGGACAAACTGTGAACAAATCTAGTAACTCAAGACTGGGCATCCACGAGGTGCCGTGGGCCATCAACAGCAGTAGAATTGTACTCGAGCACAAGCTGTAACCTCATGGCCTAGCACATGCCCAACTCAACCATTACCATTAATCAAGGTGATCCATCTGGCCTCTTCCACTGGACCCCAGCATCACAGATGCCGGTCTTGAGCCAATTTCATTCACTCCATGTGATATAAAGAAATGATTGGAGGCACTGGATACTGCAAAAGGTTATGGGCGCTGACAACATCCTGGCAATAGTATTGAAGACTTGCGCTCCAGAACGTACTGGTCCCCTAGCCAAGCTGTTTCAGTACAGTTATAACAATGGCACTTGCCCAATGATGCGGAGAATTGCCCAGGTAAGTTCTGTATGCAAAAAGCAGGACAAATCCATACCCAGCCAGGTACTGCTCCATCAGTCTACTCTTGGAACATCAGTAAAGTGATCAGAAGAGATTTACCATGATGTTGTCAGATATGCAAGGTTTGAGTCATTAAGAAAGGCAGGATAGGCTGGGACATTTTTTCACTGCAGAATAGGAAGTTGAGAGGTGATCTTATAAAGGCTTATGGTCGGTGTCTTTTCCCTAGGATGAGGGAATTTCAAGACCAGGGGGGCATATTTTTTAAGGTGAAATGAGAGAGATTTATAAAAGACCCATGGGGGCAAATTTTTTACACAGAGGGTGGTTCATGTGTGGAATGAACTTCCTGAGGATGTGGTCAATGCAGGCACAGTTACAATGTTTAAAAGGCATGAATAGGAAAGGTTTGCAGGGATATGGGCCAGGAGTAGGCTCGAGGGACTAGTTTAATTTGGGATTATGTTCAGCACAGACTGGGTGGACTGAAGGGTCTATTTCCATGCTGTATGACTTTATGACTCTATGACTAAGCAGCACCTGCTCAACATTAACCTGCTTCAGTGATGCCCGGTTTAGGGATTATAAGAGCAGGTCAGAGGCTAGGAATATTGCGGTGGGTAACTCACCTCCTGACTTCTCAAAGCCTGACCACCAATTTCAAGGCACAAGTCAGGAGTGTGATGAAATACTCCTCACTTGCCTGGATGGGTGCAGATCCAACAACACTCAAGAAGCTTAAAACCAGAAACAAAAACAGAAATTGCTGGGAAGCTCAGCAGATCTGGCAGCATCTGTGGAGAGAAATCAGAGTTAACGTTTCAGGTCCAGTGACCCTTCCCCAGAACAGCTTAAAACCATCCAGGACAAAGCAGCCCATTTGATTGGCACCACATCCACAACAATCCATTCCCTCCACCACCAGCTCTCACTAACAGTAGTGTGTACTATCTACAAATTGCTCAGCACAAATTGACCAAAGATCCTTAGACAGCAACTTCCAAACCCACAATCACTTTCGTCTAGAAGGACAAGAGCAGGGTGTAAATGGGAACGCCACCAACTGCAAGTTCCTGTCCAGGCCACCCACTATGCTGACTTGGAAATAGTTCACTGTTCCTTCCTTATTGCTGTGTCAAAGTCCTGGAATTGCTTCTCTAAGGGCATTGTGGGTCTACCCACAGCACATGGACTGCAGTGGGTCACGAGGGCAGCTCACCACCACCTTCTCAAGGGCATCTAGGAACAGGCAATAAATACTGGGCTGCCACCAATGCCCACATTTCACAAGTGAATAAAGAAAACAGAGGTAACCTGACAAGCTTTTCTGCATAGGCTGGTGTCGGGGACATGGGGGTTGGTACAGCAAACTTTTTATTAACCAGCACCTATGGGAACAGGAGTGTGCCAGTTGACAAATATTCCAGTTGATCAAGAGGAATGCCTAGTCAATGTAAAAATGCACATTTCGTAATAGAAACGTTATACAGGGATTATACGCATCACTGTTATACTTCATTTACAGCATTAATTACTTAAATAATAATGCATCTTTGCCTTAAATAAAATTTACTAGCAGACAGCCTCTCACCTGCACACTCAGTGACTACTCAGACATCACAGTTGATCATGATAGTATAGTAAACTACTGGCGTTTCAATATGTATTTTTTTTCTGGTCTATTGAGAGTGCTGGTTCATAACATGCCGGTTAAAACAAGTTAGCTGCACAGGTGACCTCCTGTCCCCACCACAGGCAAACCACCTCAAGGTCATATCCCTTCTTTGACCCTCCTCTACATCTCTCAAACTCCTGAATTGCCCACCCCCTAACCTCCGCACCCCCCGCTCCAATCAGCCTTGCCTCCATAACCACATGTTCTCTGCGAACTGCCTGTTGTCTCAGTAATGGCCACCACTTGAGCTTGTCACTGCTGAGACGACGGTGCCATCAGACAATCAGGTTTACCAGCAGCCCTCAAAGGCAGGTTTTGTCCCAATGAGAAAAGGAAGTTTTGCTCGAGCCCATTAATATCCTGCCAAGCATAAAATTTCAATAGGGCAGTCAGCTCTGTCGGGGGCATCACCTCCAAAACTCAGATCCCTAACCTTACACTGTCCTCCTCTCTTATAGCTCTCTTTTCATTTATAGAATCATAGAGACATACTGCACAGAAACTGACCCTTCAGTCCAACTTGTCCATGCCGACCAGATATCCCAAATTAATCTATTCCCACTTGCCAGCATTTGGCCCATATCCCTCCCAACCCTTCCTTTCCGTCCAGGTGCCTCTTAAGTGTTGTAATTGTACCAACCTGCACCATCTTCTCTGGCAACTCATTCCATAAATGCACCACCAACTGTGTGAAAATGTTGCCCCTTTTAAATCTTTCCCCTCTCACCTTAAACCTGTGCCCTCTAGTTTTGAAACCTTCCATGGTGTCCATGCACCATAGCTGTCTTCATCTGTGAGTCCATGCTTGCAGTCCCAGCAGCATCTACTACTCATTTCTGACTCTTCTGGAACTGCTACAGCAACCAAATTGGCTTGAGTGTGAGACATCTTCCTACTGAGGAGTAGACTCTCTGCACTACATTCTCTGCTTGTTTAGCTCTCATTGATAAAGCGGCCCATTTGTTTGGCACCTCATCCATAAGCATCCATTCCCCCTCCGCCACCAATGCTCAATCACAGCAGTGTGTACTATCTGCAAGGTGCACTGCAGAAATTCACCGAAGAGCCTTAGACAGCACCTTCCAATAAGCTGACTGATTGACCAGAAGGGCTGTGTTCCCCAAACTTCTGCCAATTTAAATGACAGTACAACTGCAAATGACCAAACACAGTTATCTAGGCCATGCACAAAGTGGTTTACATACCAAAGATTTAGGAAGTTGTGACTTAGTCAAACATAGGCAGGCAAATTCTTTCAGCAGCCAAATCACAAAAGCGATGATAACTGCACCTGCAATGAAAAGTAGTGCTGCTACCAAAGGCGCAATCCACATTATATCTGCAAAAGAAATACAGGCAAATTTATGACCTCTATTAGAAACTTGGTGAATAGCAGCAGGAGTAGACCCTTTCCTTTGAGCCTGCTCTGCCATTCAATATGATCATGGCTTATCATCCAACCCAATAGCCTGTTCCTACTTTTCCCCCAATATTCTTTGTGCCCCAAGTTCTACATCCAATTCCTTCTTGAAATCAATGTTTTGACTTTGACTGGTTTCCATAGCAGAGGATTCCACAGGCTACCCAATATCTGGGGAAAGAAATTGCACCTCATTTCAGGCCTAAATGGCTGTCCCGCGTCCCTTTGCTGTGACCCTGGGTTCTAGACCCGCCCACCATCGGGAACATCCTTCCTGCATCTACCCTGTTAGGACTTTATAGGTTTCTGTGGGATTCCCTCCCTCATTCTTCTGAACTCCAGCGAAAACAATCCTAACCAAGGAAGGGACACTACCATTATGTTTCACGGTCGTCATCAGCTTATGCGTTATTATGAATAGATGTGCACTGTTCCCAGTCTATGTATTGATCACATTAATTCCAGCTAGGGAAATTCAGGTAGATGGATAGCTAGATAAACAGACAGATAACCACTATGGAAATTACTGTTACAACCCTTTCGAATACACAAAGGCCAACTGTTCTTTTTTTTAAGTCGTTACATTTAATAATTTTTTTGTAAATTGTGTGGCTTGTAATCTCGTTATCAGTGAGAAAGTCCTGGGAGCTCCAGAGAAAATGGGCAGAATTGGGTCAAGAGGAAGGTTAAAAGGATTAAAAATCTGAATCTTCTCCCCCAATCCTGCCCAGTTTTAAATGATGAGAGCAGCCAATCAATTCACAGGAAGGAAGTTGGTGACTTAAAGAGAATAACGTCACAAACTTATCACCAATAACTTAAATCTTGGCAGTGGGTTTCCCAGACCGCTAGGCAAAGCCCTCCAACCTCTCAGTTCCATCTCCATCCTTCAACCTAGATCTCCGATCTTGAACCTAAACCCAAGCACCAATCCCGTACTGAGGCCTCAGATCCACATCAGAACCCTGATCTGTGGGACAACCCCTCCTCCACTGCCCTAGTGTCATTTCCCCTTCACAGTATGCAGGGAAATCCTGAATTCTCTAGTGCTACAAATCCTTTTGCATTGAAAAAGCATTTTTCTTTTACTATTAACAATTAGTTGGCATGTTCATTGAATGTGAATGTCCTAAAGTCAACAAGATATAAAAAAGTACATTATTCACCACATAAATGAATGGAGAAGTATATATTATTTACTTGTATTTTGAGATGAGGTGGTTGTGCAGATTTTTCTTGAATCCTTAGTGTTGTGATTTGATACTGAATCAAACCTTGTTACAACACAGTAAGTGAACTTGGGTTTTAGATTTTTAAACTGATAGTATCCTTTCCCTGAATCATCAGGCCATACTGTCTCAGTCTGGTGAGAAAAACACATAGTCATTAATCTAATGCTTATTACACAGAAAAATCATGAAAAAGAGAGATCAAATAACTCATACTTAAGCCAGGACAAAATTTTGTGGACTTTCAAAATTGCAGATAAAGATGGAAAATGTTGTAAATACTCAGCAGGTTCTGTCAAAGGAGAACCAGAACATATGAAAGGCATTTGTCTGAAACATTAAGGCTGAATTTCCCCCCCCCCCCCCCGGTGTAAGCAATGGTGAGAACGGTAGGAAAATATGGAGAAGAATGAAAAAATATCTAGAATCTCAACAGAGAAAATTATGTGCGATTTATCCCTCAAGCATTAAATGCTAACTTCAAAATCTCACCATTTACGGATGACTACTTCTGTGTATCTGCATCTGATTAAAGCCTCAGCTTGCCTTACTTATACACTACTTCCAATTCTCCCATCCTTTCCCAAGCTGGTACAAATTCCCAAAATGTTAAAGGAGCACAGTATCTGGCAGCTGCAGCTTGCCAAATGTGTTTCCTAGCCATGAGCCAACAGCTTCTTCACAACATCCCTGCATTCTCAAATGGCCACCATCCTCCATGACCCTTCATCCCATGCATATCAGCAGTGACAAATTATCAACTTCAACACATCATCATTCCTGCTCTGAACCAACCCACATACCACTTCAGTCCTTCAACACTTTTACTTTGGAGCTCAGGCACACCTATAACTTGTGGGCCTCCGCCAGATCATCTTTCATGCATCTCCTCATACATCTCCACAGGCTGCATCTTAGGGCTTTTGGTTCACTTCCTTTGCACTCATTCATTTTGCGCTAATTTTGGGGATGTCCAGCTCCTGTATCCTTCAGATTAGCTCATGATTACTGACTAACGGCCTGCTAGCCTCTGTATGGGTCATATTGCTTTGTTAGTGTCTAGGGTCTTTCATGCTGTCAGACTCTAGGCCCTTCCATCACTTTTTGCTGCAGAGGGAATGGTGGGCGGTTCATTATAGTGGGGAGCATTGAACAACCAGGAGGCTGGATATATCCCTGCACAGCACCGTGCTGCATCATCAACGGGTGCCAGAAATTTGCACAGTGAACACACTGCATGTGCTTCAAGCAAAAGACCACATGTGAATGTCTAAAGGGGGCAATCCTTAATGGAGTAAAGAGAGACTACGCTCAGTCAGGAGGTACCACCACTGTCAGTGAATGAGCTCATTCTATTATAGTCCAGGGTCTTGTGCCTGACTAATCACTGCCTTAGTCCTACCAGATTCTAGAAATCCAAGTCCATGCAAACCCAGGGATTGGGCTACAGTCAGGCAACACTGTCAAATGCAACCATTTTGAAGATTACAGGTCTAACAGTTGGGTTCAGTGGAGACATTGGCTGGGGGATCAGGCCAATTGTTCCTGCGAAGAGACAAAGGGAAGAGTTAAGCATGATGGAAGTAGTTGGAAGAGCAGTTAGGGACGTAGGAGCACAAGAGTTGGTGAGGTGTCCCAAGTGACCCAGCCGAAAGCACAGATGGCAGGAAGCGTCAGTAGGTTGGGAGGATGAAATCAGGGAAGGGCATTGAGTGGACATGCTGTGTGCAATAGTAAGGGTGGCAGTCCATGTCTCTTGGTGTGGCTGTGTTAGTTTGTTACTGGCAGAGACAGAGCGAGTGCTGACTCTGTCAGTGTGAGGAAGCAGAGAGCAAGTGATGGCACTTATTGTTGTATAGTCTAAATTAAAAGCTTATAGACAAAGCCTAGACATACAACTTCTAGTTAGTTTTATTTCAACCAGGCACACGCCTTGAAACTCTCCTACATTCAGGATGACCTTTCTTTATATACATTTGAACACAATTAACTAATTTGTTCACAATAGAGGTTTGGTTAGCTCAGGTGATTGCTGGCTGGTTTGCAATGCAGAGTGACACTAACAGTATGGGTTCAATTGCCACACTGAGGTTACTACAAAGGACTCTCCCCTTGCCTGAGGTGAAGTTAAACGACCACAAGTTGTGTCTCTCTAAAGAGAGAGCAGCCCTACAGTCTGGTAAGGTCCCTATCTGTGAAACAGGGAGTGAGTTTTCCTTTCCAGTGGATTGGGTCCTTAGTAATAAGAGTCAGGCAATGTTCCTGGCTTGCAGTGTCTGAAGTGATCTGCAACTGAGCTTTCAATATGGTGTCTGTCGTGAGAATGCTGCAAGGTCCCAGCAGCGACGAACATTTCCACATGTCCAGCTTCACAATTCCCTTAGATGAAAGTGCCCAAGAACTTGCTTGCGTAAGTGATGAGGTGGAAGAGTGGATGATTGTGAAAAGTTGCTCTGAGACGTGGCAGACTGAGTGCCATGATTCTCAGTGGATCCATCATCTTAACTGAAAAAGGGAAAATTCCACCTGTTATCTCCATTTGTCACTCCACAGTTGCTACTGGACTTCATGAGTATTTACAACATTTTCCATAACTACTTTATTCCTTAAACTGACACATTACATGCAACAATTCTGGATTAAGTTGATGCAGATATTTATCTGCATGCACAACAAAGCAGCATCAATGATTTATAACTCAGAACTTCTTAAAGAGTAGAGTTTCAGCACAACATTTTGTTCCTATATTAACAGTTAAAATAAAATTTCTAAAATAATCTTGCAGAAATAGTGTACAGATTTCCTATGTAGAACAAATGGTTTTATACAATGACAACAGCAGGCAATAACATTTTGATCAGACTTTACCGTCTTAATACTTGTATTTACTTTACATCAAGCGCTTGCAACAGGAATCAATGTACACCTGAAATATTTAGCAGAGGCTTAACTTGGAAGGGTCATATTGTTACCAGATAGGGTAAACGCTGGCCCAGCAATGTCTTGTAAATGGCATGCATATTGTTACTAAAAAGATGTTGCATTGCTCAATATAGCTAAGGAACATGGCTTCGGGAATTAGCCATTCAGACCATAAGCCTGTCACAACATTCAATTTGATGATGGTTGATCTTTACCTTAGCTCCATTTATTTATGGCCATACAGAGTTAGTAAAAGGTAATTTCAGATACATGGATAGCATTTGTCCATATAGTTAGTTGAATTCCTACCACAGTATAGGAAACAAAATTTTAAAGTAGTTCCATTTTGGTCTCAAATAGGAGAGCAGATAGGCTGTAATAGTACAGTCGGTTCTGCTATAACGCGTGTTCCATCAACGTAAATTGGCTGTAACGCGATTGACGAATAGAGGGACGTTATTTTTAAAACGTGAACTTGTGTTGGCTAAAACGCCATTCCATTGGTGCACCAAGGAGTACGTGTTGACATCACATGTTCATTTAGCGGGCTTTGTCGTGAATACGTACAACCGTTAGCGCCGAGTCTCCGCATCAGCATCATGTGATCATTTTGCAGGCTTTGTCATGAAGTGTTTTCTGTGAGAGATACAGGAAAACCTCCTCCCCCATCAAGTCACCTTGACATGTTTTTCAAAGTCGTGTTAAATTTACTTTTATTTCACTGTTAGATATGAATTAAACATTTATTCAAATTGTGCTATCCTTTGTGTTAGGCTTTTGAGTGACTTTTGAGCAATTTTGAGTGATTTTTCTTTGGTGGTCTACCCCAACCCCACTTTTCCCATAGGCCCCATTATTTCTATAGCACGATTTTCTATAATGCAATGTTGCACAGGCACGCAACTATCACGTTATAGCAGAACTGACTGTAATAGCAAAATCTTTCCTCTTCTTATTGACACAACACTTACTAGTGTAAACATGTAATTGCATGCCTACACACAAATACATATAAAATATAATAGTTACCGCATATTCTGAGCCATCTTTGTTGAGTAAGATAACAACATATTTTAGAGAGCGATCAATATCCTTCACAGTTTTTAGCTTATTATTTTCCTTTTGTGGAGTCAGAGGCATATCAAGAGTAACTTCAATGACCTGATTATTGCTCGTCACATTGATAATCGGGGGACCCAAGATGGCTGTATGAAATGATAAGGAAAAAAGCATTTAATAACTTAAAAGATGTTGAACTTGTTAATATGGTACACTGTCACTTTCTGGGGTTTTAGATAGATAATATTGTGCTCAGTATCATGCGTAATTGCAGAACCCCAGAACGCACCTTTCTTAATCCAATATCTAGCTAAACAATAGCAAGTATTTCTGCATCTCAATATACTATATCACCAGTTGACAATCTACTGCATATTCCCCTTCATGTCATTTGATGTTAAAGTATTCCAATGAAACAAGTCACAGGCATTGAACAGATAAGTAATTGATCTTCATGAATGAATTAACAAAGGTATTTTATTTTTACATTCCTTTAATTATGAAGCAACTCTTGTGCTCAGCATGTCCTGTGGATTCCCTGCCAAAATACTAGGCCTGAAAAATCGCAGGTGAGGAAGTGTGTGCTGAATCTTATGTTCTCTTTGGCTGATTCCAGGTGGGATTGAACTTTTGGCGGAGATTTTCATCATAAGGCCTGGCAAGTTCTCTCACCATACCTTGATAAATTCACCACCTTAACTACCTATGGCATCCCTATATTGACACCTCACTCAATCCCTCCCTGTCCCTCACTCCAAGGGTTGACATCCCATTACAGGACAGAGTGAACCCATATAGGTACAGGGATGCCCAATGTTAGTTTCTTCAACCCCTATGAAGAAGGAACCCTGTTCCTTCCAGGAAAAGACCGGGATTGCAGCTACGAGGGTAGTGAGACATCTATTCCCATCAACCAAGTATCATTCTTCATTCCAATTCTCAAATTAACAGCACTGGCACACTCCTTCATTGCATACTACGTGTAACCATTAGCTAAGATCACTGAACTAGCTGAGAAATGCCCAGATCCCCAACTGGAGGCTGTATATCTCCCCATCCATATTAGCCCCACTACCCAGGTTTGGCCGCTATGGAGTCACAGGACTGACCATGACCCACTCTCAGGACTGCAGGGGCATGGATCCTCTGACTGAGGACACTCCAGCCAGACACCTGACCGTGGCCAATCACTTGGAGTGGTATGGGACGTTGCCCTTGACTTGTTGCTGGGGGCCTCCTGACCGATGAGTCCCTCCATAAAACTTCAGTGAAGATGACACCCCCAAGAGTTGGAGTTGTGGCTGCCTGCTTGCTGCACATGTTGAGTGTTGCTCCATAAGCTGCTGGTACATGGTGCAAGGTAAGACTGATGTAGCACCCTGTCATACAGCAAGATGTCCATCCCCTGCTGAGCAGTGTGGCAAGCTGCCTGGTTACCCAGAGGGAAAAATCCACAAGAACACCGTAATACCAGAAACAAACATACTGCTCATACTAGGATACTGTTACAAGGTATACAAAAATAAGTCAGATCAATATGTATCATTTGCAAGTTTTATGGATTTTCCTTCGGGATGTGTGACTGTGTTCATTGGCATGGCAAGGCAAGGCCTAATGGCACGAGCAAGCAGGTAGGCACTAAGTGAGCCAGCGCTAACAGAAAAGCAAGCACCCTGGAGATGTAGCCTTGTCCACTATGTGAGCCAGGTACCTGTCTGTGCATGAAAACAATCTCTGCTGCAGCTTTCTCAGTTCTAGATGGCAGTGTGCACTGTAATGCTTCCAGAGCACTCTGCCAGTGTATCAGAGAGGTGCCATGATGGTCATCAGGGGTTGGCAAATGTCATGCCAATATCCACGGATGAGCATTAGGGGATACAGATTCCCAATGATCAAACCCTGGGCTGCAGGTTAATTGAACCCAGCATGCAGGTCATTGGGATCTCGTGGGGAGCAGAGGTCACCAGGTGACTGATTTCAATGTTCAACTTTTTTCGACGTCCAAATTGTTTGGCAAGTTTTGTAAGATAGAAAGCTGAATAATAATGAGGTGTGTTGAGCTGTCAATGAGGCATTTAACAAGCAACAACCCCACACCCCCCACACCTTAATTAGCAACTCGTCACTGCTATGTCGTTTGTCTAAAGCATAAGAAGTAGAACAAGTTGCTCCCGAATGGACTTCACTGGACTTCTTG
The DNA here is from genome assembly GCF_021869965.1 of Rhincodon typus. Classification (NCBI taxonomy): domain Eukaryota; kingdom Metazoa; phylum Chordata; class Chondrichthyes; order Orectolobiformes; family Rhincodontidae; genus Rhincodon; species Rhincodon typus. The sequence continues at coordinate 57,877,830 of NC_063345.1, read as the reverse complement.
TTCAATCCTGCCACACATCTCACCATAGCCTCAGTCGATAAAACTCCACAATATGTAGCTTGTTCTCTGATCTGGGTTGGAAATAGGGATTCAAACCCAGTTCAGAAGATTTGAGCCATTATTTACTATATCAACCAAGTACAGTCACTTAACATTTCACTTAGTTTATTCAATAAAATCCAGTGCTTCCACCCTAAAAAAACATATTTTCCCTAGCTCCATAACATCATTGCTAATGTCAAGAAGGACAGCTCCACCCATAGAGTGTTGTCATTCTGCAGTATCTGTGGCATAACTTCACAATGACTAACTCTTCTGAAATAACACCACAGAGGCCAGTATCCACTCACCAAATCACCCTGTATTTTCACAAGCATAGTACTTGACACTGATCCAGCTCCCTCAGAGTCAGCTGTCAAAGTGAACAGGTTCTCCAACACTCTTGTTTTTCTCTGTCAGCCAGAGCTCCCTGACTGAACCAGATTAACAGCCCCAGTGAGGGAACTCATATCCTATGAGGTCCACCTGACTGACCTTGTTTCAATCACTACACCTCCTAGACTGTACTTCTTTAGAAGACCAAACAAAAAAATGAAGTCTGAATGAGAGAAACAGTGATATGTTCAGCAGGCTTTCATCTTTGAAAGGGAAGAATTGTAATGCATTGAGTGTTTACTGATGAAAAAGATATCTCAATTCTGACAGAGCATGTAAAACACATTAAACACATCCATGCACAAAGCAGTCAACTTAATGTTGGCATTGCTAGTAATCATTCTAAAATTCGTAATAAAACTATTTTCTCATGCCGAGAAAACATCACCGATCTGCAACTTATGGGACTAATAGTCCTTGTCTGCCAATTCCAAACACCATCCCAAACATAAAAGAATTGCGTCATCATTTTCCTCCCCATCAACCTTAATGCAGGAAACTGTGCTTTCGGATGTATTGGTACAGGTGTAGCTCATGTACACAGCTGAACCTCGAGTCAGTGAGACCCAAGTGGGAGATTGTATCTGTTGCTCCCGATGTGGTCTCCTCTATATCGTGGAGTCCGAATGCAGACTCGGGGATCAGTTCGTGGAGCATCTGCACTCTGCATACACCAAACAATCCAACCTTCCACTTTAACTCCCCCTCCCAATCCCCTGGTGACATGTCCATCCTTGATCTCCTTCACTGTCAGAGTGAGGCCAAATGCAAATTGGAGGAACAACACCTCGTATTTCTCCTTGGGAGCTTACAGCCCCATAGCCTGAATATTGACTTCACCATCTTTAAAATCTCCCCTCCTACCACCTGCCCATCTTCTGACTCACCTATTCGTTCCACCCTTCCCACTGACTAACCACAATAACCCCCCTACCTGCATCACCAGCTTCAAAATCTCTCCACCCCCGACCTGTCTATCTACCCACTCACTTATCCACTCCACCCATCCCACTGACAAACCACAATAACCCCCTACCTGCATCCAACTATCTCCATCTCACCTACCTTCCCCCCAGCCCCAAACCCTCCCTCTATTTCTGGGCTTCCCTCCCCCTCCCCAGTCCTGAAGAAGGGTTCAACCCAAAACGTTGACTTTCCTGCTCCTCAGATGTTGTCTGACCTGCTGTGTTTTTCCAGCTCCACATTTTTTGACTCTAACTTCCAGCATCTGCAGTCCTTTCAGTTTCCAAATCTTTCATGTTAAGTTCTATAATCCATTATGTAGTTTATTTCCAGTTTATTACATGAACCAGAGATTAGACTTAGAGTTTAAATACTGCTATACCATCAAAGGATAGCAATAGTATGAAAAATAATTGGACTCCAAATGTATGCCATTGAAGAAGGGAACCAATTTTGTGTGCTTTGCAAGTTAATTGCCATGTTTAAAATAAAAAAGTAAGTTAGGTGTAATTAAAATGTTGAGAAACAATTACAGAATCAAAATAAGTAAAAGTAGCCAAAGCAGAATTTCAGGAAGTTCACTTTCTGACTAACGTAAAAAAACTGTGCATATATTTTCTACAATAGTAATCTTTCACTTTGACTGGAAGTTAGGGAAGGTTTAGCTTCAATCTCAGAGGACAGTGAATCTGTGGAATTCCTTAACAACCCAGCTATAATATACCCTCTGCGGTTATATATTCAAGGTGGAGATAGACAGATTTCTAAGCAGTAAGGGAATCAAGCATTATAGGATACGGCAAGAAAGTGGAAGTGAGGATTTCAGATTAGCCAAGAACTCACTGAAACGCAGAACAGACTCAATGGGCTGAATGGCCTACTCTGCTGCTATGCTTTATGGTCGTATGGACTGGGGACTCACATCTATAAACACATTCATGTGTGTATACCACTGCATCTTAAAGCCAGTAAATAAAAATCATCATTAAAATAATTGCAGCTTGAACAGTTTTTCACATTAACTGTTGTCGGCTGCTCCACTACCACGTCAGAAATTTTGCTGCCGTGTATTTTGCTCTTCAGCACATCACTGTGAACAGTGCTGCTGTGACTGCTGGGAGAAGCTAGACAACAATCCAAAGGAGAATTTCACTGTAAACCTGTTTCCTCCTGCAATGAGCAACCGAGCCTCTGCTCAGCATGTCCTTGCACAGCTTAGAGACTAAACAATTGTGTATATGGCCCCTCTATTCCATTGTTCTTACTACTGTTTTTCGAATATGAGGTACCAGGCCATCACTTTTACCTTCTGGTAAAATTTTTCTCAGGGCTGGCACAGTGGTTAGCACTGCTGCCTCACAGCGCCTGGGTTCAATTCCCAGACTCGGGCGACTGTCTGTGTGGAGTTTGCACATTCTCCCTGTGTCTGCGTGGGTTTCCTCCGGGTGCTCCGGTTTCCTCCCACCGTCCAAAGGTGTGCAGGTTAGGCAGATTGGCCATGCTAAATTGCCCGTAGTGTTCAGGGATGAGTAGCTAAAGTGGGTTATAAGGGGATGCGTCTGGGTGGGCTGCTCCAAGGGTCGGTGTGGACTTGTTGGGCCGAAGGGCCTGTTTCCATGCTGCAGGGGTCCTATGATTCTAGATGAGAAAGTTTAACAAGAGGTGTGATTGCTGTATTCTGTGTCATAAACATACCATTTTTAATTATTCTGGAAATTTAATTTATAAATAATCTGAGACAACAGGAGACAGTGGGAGAGAATTGCCTGAGAATCCTCTACATTGACGCTGGCCTCCATGAAGTTTCATGGCACCAGGTCGACATGGGATTACCACACACTGTCCTCCCTCAGCTGATGAATCAGTGCTTCATCCATGTTGAACAACACTTACAGGAAGCACTGAAAAGCAGGCTAAGACTGCAGAAAGTACTCTGGGTGGAGGGTGGGGTTGGGGGGGGGTGGTTTCAAAGCTCACCACCAAGAGTGATTCAGCAGCAACACTACTGACTGAGCTGGTCAAGTCTTAAAAGACATAGCTGCTAAACTGGGTCTGTAGTTGATGGTGAGGGAGCCAGCAAGTGAGAAAAACATGGAACAAAAACAAAGTTGCTGGAAAAGCCCAGCAGGTCTGGCAGCATCTGTGAAGGAAAAAACAGAGTTAACGTTTCGAGTCGGTGCTGCCAGGCCTGCTGGGCTTTTCCAGCAACTTTGTTTTTGTTCCTGATTTACAGCATCCGCAGTTATTTCAGTTTTTTTTAGTGAGAAAAACATATTTGACTTCATCCTGCCTGTCACAGATGCATCTTTCCATGACAATATTGGTAAGAATGACCTCCACACAGTTCTTGTGGAGACAAAGTCCTGCCTTCACATTAAGAATACCGTCCATCACATTATGTAGTGCTATCACTGTGCTAAATGGGACAGACTTCGAACGGATCTAGTAACTCAAGACTGGGCATCCATGAGGCGCTGTGGGCCATCAACAGCACCAGAATTTTACTTTAGCACAATCTGTAACCTCATGGCCTGGCATATCCCCCACTCAACCATTACCATCAAGCCAGGGGATCAACCCTAGCTCCATGTAGAGTGCAGGAGGGCATGCCAAGAGCAGCACCACATATACCTAAGAATAAGATGACAATGTGGCAATGCTATCAAACATGACTACTGGCACGCCAAACAGCATTAAATAGCAAATGATGGAGAGAACTCAGTGATTCCACACTCAACAGATCAGATCTAAGCTCTGCAGTCCTGCCACATCCAGTCGTGAACGGTGGTGGACAATTAAACAACTCACTGGAGGAGGAGGCTCCACAGATATCCCCATCCTCAACGATGGAAGAGCCCAGCACATCAGTGCAAAAGATAAGGCTGAAGCATTTGTAACAATCTCCAGCGAGAAGTGCTTCAGTGGATGATCCATCTTGGCCTCCTCAAGTTGTCCCCTGGTGTCACAGATGCCAGTCTTCAGCCAAGTAGATTTACTCCATGCAATATCAAAAAATGGTTGGAGGCACTGGATATAGCAAAGACTGTGGTCCCTGACAACATTCTGGCAATAATCCTGAAAAGTTGTGCTTAAGAATTTGCTGCATGCTTAGCTAAGCTGTTCCAGTACAGTTACAACACTGGCATTTAGCCAACAATGTGGAAAATTGCCCAGGGTGTCCGAAACACAAAAAGCAAGATAAATCCAATCCAGCCAATTACAACTCCATCAATCTGCTCTCGATCATCAGTAAAGTGACGGAAGGTGTCATCAACAGCGCTATCAAGCAGCACCTGCTCAGCAATAACCTGCTCAGTGACGCCCAGTTTGGGTTCCGCCACTCAACTCCTGAACTCATTACAGCCTTCAAACATGGACAAAAGAGCTGAATTCCACAGGTGAAGGTGACAGTGACAGCCTTTGACATCAAAGCCACATTTGCTCAAGTGTAACATCAAGGAGCCCTAGCAAAACTGGAAACAATGGGAACCAGAGAGAAACGCTGCTATAGTTAGAGTTATACCTGGCACATATGAAGATGGTTGAAGTGGTTGGAGGCCAGTTATCTCAGCTCCAGGACATCACCGCAGGAATTCCTCAGAGTAGGGTCCAAAACCTAACCATCTTCAGCCACTTTATCAATGGCCTTGCCTACATCCTAATTCAGAAGTGGGGATGTTTGTCAATGATTGCACAATGTTCAGCACCATTTGCAACTCCTGAGATATTGATGCAATCTATGTCCAAGTGCAGCAAGACAGGACAATAACCAGAAAAATGCTGAAAAAAGTGGCAACTAATATTCATGCCACACAGATGGCAGGCAATGACCATCCCCTATCAGATAATCTAGCCATTACTCCTTGACATTCAAAGGCATTACCATCACTGAATCCGTCACTATTGTAGGGGGGATTCTATCAGGAAGCCAATTCAGCACAAAGGGGACAACAGAAACACGATGGACAAGACAGATTTGTGAGATGATAATGGTGCACACAGTCTGTATAACTGCTCGCCCTGATCTGGGAAAGAGAGAGAGAGCCATCCCTGCAGCTACCAACAGAAAAGGGATCCCAGACAGCTACTCTCCCCGTGAACTATCTGCACAGCTATCTCACTGAAACCTACTGACACAGGGCTGTTCTGTACCAGGGGAACAACGGCAACCGACCACGACCAACAAATCTGACAACCGACAACCTCCGAAAACCACCGACCCGACTCACAAGGCCTCAGATACATCCTGAGGTGAAAACCGGCTCACAAAATCATCACAAAGTAGGAAAACCCAAGTTCTCAAACCAGACTGAACACCGTCCGAAGTCTTCAGTGAAGCACAGGCTACAGCAAGTGGGAACGGCCAGTTGTATTTCAAAACTGTGTTTATCCCCAGTGATGAGCCTATTTTCTCGCGACCCACAGTGTCCAACCTAGCTAGCAGGGAGGGGAAGTTGGTTGGTGACAGTGCAGGTAACCCTGAGGTCAGGAAGTCTGATTAAAATGTCTAAACTACTGTTTAGATTCTAATAGTAATTAGCCCGTGTTAAGTTCATAACTGATAATGTCAGTTTCACTGTTTTGAATTTGCCTTTTTAACTCTTGTATTTTTATTAACCTTTGTCTTATTTGCCTGTTTATTACTTTTGTCTTTTTATTTCTTGTGATATACTCGCCTTTGCATTTAATAAACACAGCTTCTTTGCCCTGAAACAGCTCTCTACTGCCTTCTTCACTTCATATTCCAAAATTAAATCCAGTGTCAGAACCAGGGATCTAGGGGTGATTCGAACCACCTAAAAATCAGCAGGTTACTGATCACAAACCAGAATCCCTACGCTACCAACACTCTAGAGATTACGATGAACCAGAAATGGAACTGAACTCATCATATAAATACTGTGGCTACAACAGTAGGTCAGAGGGTAGGAATCCTGTAGAGATTAACTCACTTCCTGTACCCCACAACCTCCAAAGCCTGTCCATCATCCACAGTGCACATGTCAGGCGTCTGATAGAATATTCCCCACTTTCCTGGATGAGTGAACTGCCATCCACACTCACAAAGATTGACACTATCTAGAACAAAGCAGCCCACTTGAATGCAACTACATTCACAAACTTCCACTCCCTCTACCACCAATGTTCAGAAGCAGCAGTGTATTATCCACAACATGCACTGCAGAAATTCGTCAAAGCTCTTCTGATAGCGATTCCCAAAAACCCCATCCAGAAGAACAAGGCAACTGGTACACACAAACACTACCACCAACAAGTTCTCCTCCAAGCCACTTACCATCCTGACTTGGAAATATATCTCCATTAGACCAGAAGAAATAGGAACAGATGTAGGCCATTTGGTCCCTCAAATTTAGTCTGGCATTCAATAAGATCATCACTGATCCAACATTCCTCACATCCACTTTCCTGCCCTTTCCCCGCACTCCGTCCCTTCAGTATTGTTATGTCAAAATCCAGGAATTCCCTCTTGAATGGCATTGTGGGTCTGTCTACATGGATTTTAGCAGTTCAAGAAGGTAGCTCACCAGTTTGTCAAGGGCAACTAGGGATAGATTACAAATTCTGGCCCACCCAGCAACACTCAAATTCCATAAATGAATAAAAATGGAGAAGCATTATGCAAATAAGTTATTCTATTTACTTTCTCTGAGCCTGACAGACCAGTTACATATTTCTAATATTTTCTGTTTTTGTCTTATTTAAGTCAATAGCAAGATTTTCTTGTAACCGCTCTTAAAAATTCTCCACATTTTGGGACCTCATCTCAAATCTTTCCACACCTCAACCTCCCTCTCCTCTTTCAGACTTCAACTCTAACCTATCACAAAATGCTTAGCCACCTGCGATTTTTTTTAAAAGTCTCTGCAATTTGTAATTATTTTTAAAACTGTTGCAAAAGACTGCTAAGCATTTGCGTCAATTATAAACGTAATGATGTAATTTCCTTGTATGCCAGTTCTTTGTTATTCATGCAGGATAGGGGCATGGACCTGCCACATCTAACACAAAAATGTGGATAGTCTAGAATAGACACCACTGTTTGCTCTGAAGGTTTGTGCAATCCTGTCAATTGGGGGAAAATGTCTTTAGAAAGTAAATAAATAAAATCAGGTCTGGGACTAATCTCACACATGTACATGAATTCAGGGACTAACAAATTCATGTGTAATAAGTGAGTGTCAAACTAGCCTCCAACCACCTCAACCATGTTCATATGCATCACTAATAGACAGGGTGGTAAGAAGGCATTTAGCACACTTGCCTTCATTGCTCAGATCTTTGAGTATAGGAGTTGGGACATTATGTTAAGGTTGTATGGGACGTTGATGAGGACTCGTCTGCTGTACTGTGTCCAGTTCAGGTCTCCCTGTTATAGGAAGGATATTATTAAGCTGGAGAAGGTTCAGAAAAGATTTACCAGGATGTTGCCAGAAATGGAGAGTTTGAGTTATAAGGAGAGGCTGGATAGGTTGGGACCATTTTAAATGGAGCGTAGGAGATTGAGAGGTGACCTTATAGATAGAGGGATATAGATAAAGTGGATAGCAGATGTCTCTCCCCTAGGGTGGGAGATTTCAAGACTAGGGGGCATATTTTTAAGGAGAGAGGAGAAAGATTTGGAAAGGACATGGTGGCAATTTTTTACACAGAGATTGGTTCGTGTGTGGAATGAACTTCCAGAGGAAGTGCTGAATGCAGGTACAGTTACAATTTTTAAAAGTCATTTAGATAAGTACATGAATAAGAAACCTTTGAAGGGATGTGGCTCAGGCACAGGTAGGTGTGAGTAGTTTAGTTTGGGATTATAATCTGCATGGACTGGCTGGACCAAAGGGTCTGTTTCAGTGCTGTATGATTCGATGATTCTAAGAAACACTGAGCCAGATGATCAGAAACAGCAACAACAGGAAGAAAGTTATGGCTAAAAGCCATGTGGCCAGACAGAAAACAGAGGACAATCCAAGGAGCTGGAGGGTGAAGATAATCAGAGGATAGATCCAGACACCAAACAGAAGGAGACACAAACAAAACAAGGAAAACACAGAACTCTGTGCAGAAGTGACCTGCTGTTAGGTCAGTTTTTCTATTTGACAGTAAAAGAAAGACAGGATCTCATTTCAATACTGTGTGAGCTGGTTAACAAAGGTCTAAAACTTAGAAAGTTATGCTGATTGCCTCGAGATACTGAAGAGCTGGATATTTTCTCAGAAATGGTTGGTCAATTGGAAAGAAATTCTGGAAAATTACACCATCAGGACAATCAAGACCTGATAGAGACACAATTAATGGAACTGTACCTTGTTGATCATAGCCATGAAACTCAAAAGGTGAAGGTATTTTCTAATCAATCTTTTCAGAGATGTCATGACACCCAGCAGTCATCAAGACTCCTGACCTACTCTGTGTGCATATAAAACAGCATATTGTGTAGCTACATTAATGTGGAGAGTGATATGAATGCTTTTGGCTTAAGATGCATCTTGCTGGCATTGATTTTATGAAGTGAAATGTTCCTTTTTATTAGCAGTAGTATTTGATTGTTAATTCATGTTGTTTAAGGAGAAACGTCTTCAGCCAGAGAGTGGTGAATCTATGGATCTCACTGCCACGGAAGGCTGTCGAGACCAAGTCATTGAGTATATTTAAGACGGAGATAGATAGGTTCTTGATTGTCAAGGGGATCAAGGGTTACGGGGAGAAAACGGGAGAATGGGGTTGAGGGAACTTATCAGCCATGATTGAATAGCGGAGCAGACTCGATGGGCTGAATGGCCTAACTTCTGCTCATATGCCTTATGGTCTTATGGTTGCTATTTGTATTGGTTCTGATTCGTGCTAAAATAAAAGCAGCAAAAATTGGAATGTTGTAAGCCATTTCTTCAATTTGTTTTTTGATTTATGCCTTTTCAATGCATTTACAACAATACTAATTGTCACTATCAGTACTTAATCGCTTTAACCATCTAGCATTAACCCAATGCTACTAAAATTATGTGCCTCTGCAGTCATCAAATGTACTTTCTCACAAAACTCCAACTTATTACATATAAACTGTAACACCTGCCACACTGGAATTGTTGCACATGCCATCACAGCACCTACTCCATTTGCAAACACGTGAGTTGTTTTGTATATAAAACCCTACAGATATTAATTAATATAAATCTGACCAGAAACTTCCAATTAATTAAGGTTAGGCCACATAACTGTTGGACAGAAGAGTTTTTGACAAACAGCATTTCAAAACTGCTTAATCTGGCATACTTCCACCACTAATAATCAATTAAAATGATTGTTTTTCTTTCTTTGAAAGTGATTGTTTCCCAAGCCTGAATTAACAGGATTTTGTTTACTTTTTTTTCCATCTCCTGTTAAACTGAATGGCAGGTGGTGGATTACGATGAGCATTTCCTATCTCTCACAGTCACCTCTCCATAAAGGCCACCGTTGATGACACAATCCAACAACAGATCTGATGTGCCAGTACAGCCTTCTACTAATCAATGGCAGTGAGTTATTGATCACAAAGATCTCCCCAGGGCAACAAAATTGTACAGAGCAGTTGCCTGGACTGCAGTGATTCCCGGACCTCCTTGAAGCCAGGTCTTTTCTTTTCTATTCATTTGTGGGACGCGGGTGTCGCTGCCCGGGCCAGTATTTATTGCCCGTTCATAGTTGCCCTTGAGAAGGTGCCTCCATGAACTGCTGCACTCCACCTGCAAACATAATTCCAGCAAAATCATCTTCAATGTTCTGACCACCATGTCCATGTGACTAAAAGGGGCCTCCTCACCAGGTCCTCAAATGGCAAATGTCCCAGTGTAGGGTAAAGAAAACATTCAAAGACACTCTGAAGTTATTTCCGAACTACGGCAGCAGTGAAGCTAATGTCTGAAAGAAGCTATTCAGATTGCCAACAACTTGTCCATTAACTTGTATCATGCTTCAAGTGCTAGCACTTTAAAGATGACACCAGTGTTGGATAAGTTGTTGGAGGGGATTCTGAGGGACAGTGTTTACACGTACTTGGGAAGGCAAGGACTGATTAGGGATGGTCAACATGGCTTTGTGTATGGGAATTCGTGTCTCACTAACTTGATTGAGTTTTTGGATGAAGTGACAAAGAAGATTAATGAAGGCAGAGCAGTGGACGTTGTCTATATGGACTTTAGCAAGTTGGTCAACGTGGTTCCACATGGTAAACTGGTGAGCACAGTTAGAACACGTGGAATCCAGGGACAGCTAGCCATTTGGATACAAAATTAGCTTGAAGGTAGGAGACAGAGGGTGGCGGTGGAGGGTTGCCTTTTAGCCTGTGACCAGCTGTGTGCCACAGAAGTTGGTGCTGGGTCAACTGCTTTTTGTAATTTGTATAAATGATTTGGATGTGAATATAGGAAGTATGGTTAGTAAGTTTGCAGATGACACCAAAATTGGTGGTGTAGTGGACAGTGAAGAAGGTTATCTCACAGTACAACAGTACCTTGATCGAATAGGCCAAAGGGCCAAGGATGGCAGATGGAGTTTAATTTAGATAAATGTGAGGTGTTGCATTTTGGAAAGGCAAATCAGGGCAGGGCTTATACACTTAATGGTAAAGGCCAGGAGAGTGTTGCCGAACAACAAGGAGACGTTGAGGTACAGGTTCATAGTTTCGTGAAAGTAGAGTAACAGGTAAATAGGATAGTGAAGAAGGTGTTAACTGGCAAAGCTATTCCAACTTCTGGGTTAATCCTTTCAAGCCAACAATTACAAATTGTATTAACCTTTGTCAGTGTTAAATTATTATGGATTTTTACAAAAAGGCACTCACAGTCACGCAATGGATAAAGTTCATTCGATTCCGCCCAGTTGGATTGACCTGTGCGAGTAGCACTTCTAACTCGTACCCAGTAAAGATCTCTAAAAGTCGTAAAAGTCCATGACAGGTCACATGACAGAGTTGAAATATAGATGCAGTGTTCCACTGGAATGAATCTGTTGGCATTCCTGCTTTAAATAAAATAAGACAAATTTACCCAATGCATCAAATTCACTTGAGGTTTCCATATGCTGCGTTAGCAAAGGCAAATTTAGAGGAAAATGAAGCAATTCTCATTTAAAATAAGGAGGTAAAGTTTAAGTTATTGTAAGATTGTTAAAACCGATTGTGTATAACAGCCAAAATTGCATGTGCCCTCAGAAATTCAGAACTCAAATCCAGACTTAGAAATTGATGTTTGAGACATAGGCTTTTGTTCACTAAACCCCCTGTGATTTCATTCATGGAGAGTCAAGAGCACATGCCATCTGCAGGTCAAGTGGGATTCCATAGGTCAATGGAACCAGGGGCATGCAATTGTTAATCAGGCCCTAGATTAAAGTCATACTTTTGTCCTTATTTATATGCTAAATTGATTTTACATAACTACATTTACAGCATTAATTAACAGGCCTTACTGACATTATAAAGGCAAAGGAGTTAATTGGAGCAAGAGAGTTTCTCTGCACAGGATAAGAAGCTGTGAGTTGCAAACATGTGGTGCTACAGCAAATTTACATGGAGAGTTCCATGATGAGTGTGGGCATGGGAATTTGCAACAAATAAAGTGGATATTAAATGCACACAAATCAGTAATTAGTTGTAATTTTGGACATGAAAATGAGAAACCAAAAGAGGCAGAGAAAAGAAAATAGTCAATTGGAAGAAAAACTGAGACACAGTCTTTAAAAAGAAAAGCAGCATCCGTTCCTATAATGTCTTTCAAAACAGCAGGGTGGCCCAAATTAATTTACAGCCAATGATGCCTTAGACATCTTTGCCCATGCCTGTGAAACACTTTGCCATTCTTGCAGGGGTGTGTGCCTAAGCAGAGATCAGGACTTTTAAAAGCATGACTTGCCTTTATATAGAATCCCTACAGTTTGGAAACAGGCGATTCAGCCCACTGGGTCCATGATGACTCTCCAAAGAGCATCCCATCAAACCCATCCCCCATCCTATCCTTGCATTTCCCATGGCTAATGCATATAACCGACACATCCCTGACACTAGGAACAATTTACCATGGCCAATTCACCTAACCTGCACATCTTTGGATTGTGGAAGGAAATAGGAGCACCTGAAGGAAACCCATGCAGACACAGGGAAAATGTGCAAACTCCCTACATTCACCCGCAGGTGGAATCAAACCCAGGTCCCTGGTGCTGTGAGGCAGCAGGGTTAACCACCGAGCCACCGTGCCACCCTTGAACTAGCAACCTTGAACAAGAAACAAAATGCCCAAGAAGCTGTACAAATGGAAGGCCAAGCTAGATTAAAAGGATTGATCAAACATCTGGTGAAAATGATTTTTTAAGAAATGGAAACATGGAAACTTTATCACTGATGGTGCTATAACGGCGAACTACAAAATCAAAAAATGTGGGCAAGATAGAAGGCTGGAGGAGATTTCAAAGAAAGGTGAGGCATGGCAAGACAAAGATAAGTAAGTGTTTTTGTCTGTGGCTGTTTCACCTTAATTCCCTGTCATAACTTTGACAGAGTTTGTTGGAATCCCAATGGAATGTTTGTGAAAAAAGATTTTCAACTATAAATTCTGCAAATTCTATAAAGGGATATAGCAACTGTCTCTGGCAGGAAATCAGAAAACTCTGACTGAGCTGAGGAACAGGAAGCTAAGATGATTAACAAGTACCAAAGCTGAAAAGTGAGTAGGACAAGATACTGCAGTTTGAAAAAGCCAGAGGTTATGATCAATACTTTCTCATGAATTGTTCATGTCACCATTGAAGGTGGTTGGATAAGTTGTTAGAAAAGCAGCTGGCGTTGTTTGTATTATATATAAAAATAAGTCACGAAGAGTAGAAAAAGGAGTAAGTCAAGCAAAATCTTAATAAATACTGCTTAGGCTGAAGTACTGTAGCCAATTATGGACAGTATGCTTTAGGACAGACTGCAAGAAGACAGAGGGGTTTTACTTGACTGGTACAGGGATGAGGGGCTGCAGTTACATGGAGACAGCTGAGAAGCTGGGACTGTTCTCCTCAGAATAAAGATGGTTAAGGTATTAAAGATTTAATAGAAGTATTCAAAATCACTAGAACATAGGTTTGAAGTAATTGCCAATGGAAGCAGGAGATCTTTTTGTTGCACAGAAAGTTGTTGTCATTAAAATGTAGAGAGATAGTAGGAACTGCCGATGCTGGAGAATCTGAGATAACAAGGTGTAGAGCTGGATGAACACAGCAGACCAAGCAGCATCAGAGGAGCTGGAAAGCTGACGTTTCGGGCCTAGACCCTTCT
>NC_063345.1:57841816-57854125 GCF_021869965.1 Rhincodon typus | reverse complement strand
TATATCTATCACCCCTCAATTTAAAGCTATGTCCCCTCGTGCTAGCCATCACCATCCGAGAAAAAGGCTCCCACTGTCCACCCTATCTAATCCTCTGATCATCTTGTATGTCTCTATCAAGTCACCTCTTAACCTTCTTCTCTCTAACGAAAACAGCCTCAAGACCCTCAGCCTTTCCTCATAAGACCTTCCCTCCATACCAGGCAACATCCTGGTAAATCTCCTCTGCACCCTTTCCCATGCTTCCACATCCTTCCTATAATGCGGTGACCAGAACTGTACGCAATACTCCAAGTGCGGCCGCACCAGAGTTTTGTACAGCTGCAACATGACCTCATGGCCCCGAAACGCAATCCCTCTACCAACAAAACCTAACATACTGTATGCCTTCTTAACGACGCTATCAACCTGGGTGGCAACTTTCAGTGATCTATGCACATGGATACTGCTGAAAGAATGCAGATTTTGTTGAAGTTTTTTGATTTGCACTCATCAGGACAATTTGCAGGACTATCAATAAAGAGGAAAACCAACAATTTATACTACATGAGAGAAGACTGCTGATTGGTTTGCATGAGGATTCAGGTAATAGTGCTTGACTGCCAGGACTTGTATTTGAGATAGGCACAGTGCATGCACATGTGCTTTCTGTCTGCAAAGAGCACGGCACATTAGTATATGTGGTTTCCAGTATACAGTGAACGTGACTGACAATCCTGAATTGGTTGCTGGTGTATTCTTTTTAAATACCAAGGATTATCCAGCAAGTATTGTCCAATTACACAATCATATCTGAGTTGGACCTGTGTTGCGAGCTTTGCAAGTCTGGTGCCAGTAACTTGCTGTCTTTAACATACAAATGGATATGCTACTTGATTGATCCACCAGTCTTTGAGACATGTGGCTTGCATACCTGACATACACCAGTATATACCATTACTCATTGGTGGGATCGACATAATGTCTTTTTGGCTTGACAGCTACATCCTCTTAGTGGCAAACATCACCTGTGTTGCTAATAAACAGTAACAGTGTTAAACAGATAACTTCACCAGTTGCTCAATCATTCCAGGATAATCTGGAACAGGCTGGGGACTTTTCAGAATCAGTAGTGATCACCTTAGGGTTTTTCATGAGTTTGAGAGATTTACAGCGGGAGATGATCTGACCAGGATAGCCATTATCCAATAAGATGGCTTTGCTGTGCCTTGTTTCACCATCAAGCTTGTGTGATGAACAAATGGCTTGGGCTTTCTTTATGAAGTTACTGACTACCAATGTTTTCCCGAAGAATGGCAGCCACTCTGAGGGTCTACACACAATTGTTGGTGTGCCAGTACACAGATCCCAATGTGTAGATGTTTGTTATCAACCTGTGGAGCAGATGAACCCAGGCCTCCTGGTCCTAACATTGAATGAATGAGTTTTTTCTGAAGGAATGATTTTATTGTCACTTGTGGTTTTCCCCTTTATTGGTGTTCTTGTGAATGTCCTGTTATGTGCAAAGTGAAAAGTTCTGATAAAAGAACTTACATTTATTTGACCTGTTCCTCAGTACATTACAGCAAGAAAATAAGATAAAGGTGCTGACTCAATGGACCCAAGGGTCTTTTTCTGTGTTATAGACCTCTATCACTCTATGACTAGATACTCTGTTTGCATGGTGTTAGTTAAGTGATAAGGGCCAGGCAGTTCTTGTTCAAAAAGAAGAAAGACTCAATCTTTATGTCTACCTGAAAGGTCGTTACTGCTTAGTTTAATGTTTCAGTGAAAAATGATACCTCTAATCATTGCAACACACCCTCATACTGCACTACTGTCACCTAGATCATGTGCTCAGATTTTAGGCATGTGTTTGAATTCACAACATTTCAAAGAAGAGAGTGCTAGCAGTTAGTCAAGATTGACAACCTTGGAATTGCATTCTAAGTTATTGTTCCTTCTTCTCTAAGCCAATTGTTGATTTCCTATCCTTCGTCAACTTAACTCCACATCAATGCTACGATTTTCAATTAGTAAGGCAAGTTGGCCCATCTATAGAAATGTCTGAACAAATTGATGGAGGCCACAGAAGGTATGTTTTTACGACTTATTTCCTGTCTATCTCAGATGTCGCAATAGCATCTGGCAATGTTACCCTCCAGTAATGTTCAAATGTAAAATCAATCCGTTGAAGCGGTGATTATACATTTTGTGCTACAAGTTGGCTGTGATGAAAGTACACAAGCATCACATCTGCATTGAGTGCACACAAAGATAACCTTTACAACTGTTTAAAGTAGAGGTGTTAGCATTTTACTAACGATAGCCTGGATATTCTGAAGTGTTCTGATTCAGAGATTTCTTTCAACA
Source organism: Rhincodon typus (assembly GCF_021869965.1). Lineage (NCBI taxonomy): Eukaryota > Metazoa > Chordata > Chondrichthyes > Orectolobiformes > Rhincodontidae > Rhincodon > Rhincodon typus. The sequence goes on along the minus strand of NC_063345.1, from coordinate 57,851,773 downwards.
AAAGGAATCCTAGACCCAATCAATCCACAATAAAATGGAATTAACCAGTGTGAAATATTCAGATGACAAGAGCATGCTTCATTAACTATTAAATGATTTGAGACATCCTGAGATTGTGAAAGGTGCTGTATATTTGTGTCCTTTTGTCAATGTAAGACCAATGACATAGGACAGAACAACAGACAGTCACACAGTTCCTCAAGTTCATTCTTTGCAAAATACAAAATGTGTATGGAGTATCTCCTTTAAGGAGAATAGCTCATAAAGTTTATGAGACATTGTTGTATTAATACTACATTCTTCCTTCTGCTTACAAACTACTCTGATTAACTAATGCTGTCATTGAAGCCACATGGAAACTCAACTACAAAGGGACACAGACTGTCTCTCTTGGTTCTCGCTGACTAGGACTCAAGAAAACCATAGTCAAAGAATAGACCATTGTATCTGTGCCATTGCTCACATGAAATAACACCCCAGTAGAAGTGGTTAGCAAATTCTACTACCTTGGGTGCCTTGATGCATAGTTTGATGCACGCAGAAGGAAAGCAGCTCCTACCTTTGGCTGACTCATGAAATGCATGTAGAATTAAAAAATAATGCCAAGCTAGCCGATAGGAGCAAGTTGATGCTTTACGGGGTTCACAACAGCCTTTTATGAGGCTCTGAAACATAGGTGAATTACTGCTACGAGGAAAAGAATCTCAATCATTTCCACCTTCACTGCCTGTGACACATTATGAGTACATCCTGGAGAGGCAAAGTCAGAAATGGGAGTGTGCTATCGAGGCCAGAGCTCCCAAGTGTGTTGGCACAAATGAATCAGAGCAGGTCTTGATGAATGGAACACCTCAGTTGCATATACGAGGACATTGTGTATGAAGAGGTAGTCAGAGTCAGATGACCATGTGGCACACCCAAAGCTGCACTTCAAGGACCCTTGTAAGTGTGACATGAGGGCCTAAATATCGATTATTGCATGTGGGAGTCACTAGCTGTCGAAAGAATCAAACAGCAATGCCACCTCTGGGCTCGAGTGTTCCACCAAGGTGACCAATGAATACAGCAGCTTTACAACAGGTGTCAAAGCCAAAAAACAACAACCCTCATTGACAGATTCTTGGGCAGTCTTTTTGGTACAGCCTGTCTTTCCAACATTGACATTAGGAGCCAGCAGCAAAGGCTCACCATATGGGGGATCGTCACCAAAAGGGATTGTCCATCATCTCACATGGTTAGATAGATACCAATGTCACTGAATAGTACCTTGTCTTCAAAACAATGCCTCCACTGGAGGGTGGTGTTCTGCTACACCTAGTTACAACAAACCTTTCTTAAATTAAAGTGACAATTCTAACTCCAAACTGATTCTAGTATCATGCTGAACGAACAATACCTCAAAAGATTCATGGAATGTTACCTAGCCAGCTTCAAGGTACAATCCTGTCTGGATAGGATAGAATCTGCTGTTGTCGGTCCACGGGAAACAAGTGTTCCGGAGATAGAGCGGTCAGATCTTTGAGGAAATTCTGAAGTAAGAGAATATGCTCGTGTTTCCAGCTGGGATTGGAAGATGTTCCAAAAACAATCGATGTTGCTGGATTATTGCAAACAAGACATAGCAAACATGCAGAAAAAAGTTAACGCCACGACATCAACTTATCCCTGATAATGTAAAGTCCTTTTTACACTGTAAGTTCCTGAGATGCCCGATAATTTCAGCTAAACAAAATAGATTGCAATATGGTAGAAATTTCATGCTAAGAAATGAATTGTTTTACTCAAATAAGCAACTTCGAGTTTAGCTAATAAAATTCAGCTTAAATAAGGAAGTCTGTCCGAACAGAGCAAAAACGGCTTTTGCCAAATGTTTTATATTTTGCATAATGTTAAGCAATGTGGATTTCTAAGTAATTTTTGGTGCCAATGTAATCGTTCCCATGCGGAATTATGTAATTGCGTTGTAAGGGTTGGGACATGGGGAAACTATAGAACAAGGAAGAAGAACATGTGTTTAAAACATTTCTGAAAGAAGGGTCCAGACCCAAAACATCAGCTTTCCTGCTCCGCTGATGCTGCCTGGCCTGCTGTGTGCCTCCAGCTCCACACCTTGTTATCTCAGGCTCCAGCATCGGCAGTTCCTACCATCTCTTTTTAAAATCCCCTTTTCGCTTCCTCTTCGTACAACGTTTAAGTTCTCCTAAGAGGGTTCATTGTTGCCTTGAAGGCTGGTCTTCGTTATACAAGCTCGGTCACAGATAGACAGTGTCAGCGTGCCCAGTGGGCAGATTGAGATGCCCCTCCGTTAACGTGAGAGGATGCCTCCTCCCTCCTGACCCACTTACCTACTAAGTCGACCTGTCCCGTCGAATTTAACACTGGCCGATCACTTCCTTCCACCGGCCGACGTCGACGGGAGCCTCGTCCTTGAAGTTTCGGTGTCTTGGTCTCATCCTTGTACATTTCCGTGAAGCTGACTCCGCCTTTATGAGTGTTGTTATTCTCTATGCCCGTCCTTAGATACCAATCAAAATACCTGAAGGCGGCACCTTACTTCCGCAGCTGCAGAGAACATTCATCTCGCTATCGGCCAACTCAATGGATCTTATATATCAATGTCAAACCCTGGCTTGTGGTGGGCAAAGTTTTGAAGCTAAAATCCACCTTGCCATAAACGCAATTGGTTTTATATTTCTCTCGCACCATCGTTTACCCACGTTCAAACCGCTTGACAATCTGCTCAATATAGAGAGAGGCTAGCTACATATGCAATGAAAGACGTGAATCAAACAGAAGCGCGTCTTTGTCACAATATTCTCAATCACCCATTAAAATTGTCATCGCTCTTGTCTTGCAAATGGGAAAACGCTAATTTTACTTCTGCATATCTACGTAACCGGGCCAAATTCAATGTTACAGAAGTATGTGCAATATCAAAGACATTAGATCTATTTTTCTAATCAACTTGTTCGGAGATGTTATTACACACCTCTGGAGCAGTTGGGACTTGGACTCGAGCCTCCCAGTCCATGGGTAGGGACACTATCACTGCGGCACACAGATTACATTTTAAACTTTAGCCTGTAACTGATCTGCCAGCTCAGGTGAAACTCAAGAGGCGGTGTTATCTGAAGGGGATCACATGGGATCTACAGATTTTACTGCCGTGATATCATCCAGCACCCTGCAACTCAAAAAATTGTGCCCACAACAGGACACAGGAATACAAAACAACATACAGCTTAAGAACAATTTATATCATATTAATGGAAAATTATCTGGCACCAGAATTGTGAACCTAAAAGTTTTTGAAACGAGTGATATTCAAATACATTTTTGTTTATAGTTTCATCAAACCATTGAGGGTGCTGCAAACAGGAGGACAATTGTGGTGCATCTCACGGCATTAGGAGAAACACAATATTCTATGAAAGCTGGCTATGTGAAATAAAAACAGAAAATACTTAACCATTTCATCAAAACATTTTTAGCTTCTTTCATTTTGGACGAGAGGAATTTTGAAAAAAAAAGTTATATAAATGCAGAGTGACGCCAAATTGCAAGAACCCAATTTTAAACCTATTCACTGGCAGAGTTAAAATTTGTTCCAATTTTTTTGTTTTAAAAGCCTGACAATCATAGGGAGAAAATAAATTGCAAAGTTGCAGTATATTTTGAATTATGAATCAGAGCATTTGGAAAGTCATGTTGATGTATAATTCGAAGAGAATCATTGATGAACATTTCATTATGGTAATAAACCACATTTAAATTAAACATTGGGAAGCATCAATCATATTGGAAGTGTAGCAACTGGTTTTACCAGCTCATAGATTTTTCCAAAGAATTTCTAGTATGTGACTACTCTAAACATTCATGAAATTCTTTTCTCTATTATTTTAAAGGATGCTAAATATTAACATACATTAGTTCATACAACCATTGAAACAGGAAGAGAAGTGTTAAATAAACCATTCAAGCAACTTGTTGTATAACATTGCATTGAAAGGATACTGCAATGCTTAAATAAGAAAATATTTTGAAAACTTCTAGCAGTGGATACAGAATATTTGTGCTGTAGAATCCTGCCACCAGGAAGTTGCCTAGGTTGAAGCATTTTATCTATGAAGAGAGGCTGGATAGACTTGGGTTGGTATCTTTAGAGCAGAAAAGGGTGAGTAGGGGTCCTGATCAAAGTGTAAAAGATTGAAAGGCATGCACAGTAACAATGGGGGCATAATTTTAAAGTAAAGGACAGGTTTTGACTTGATAGAGGTGTACAAAACGATCAGAGATATAGATAGAGTGGACAGCCAGAGACTTTTTCCTCGGGTGGAGGCAGCTATTACAAGGGGGCATAGTTTTAAAGTGAGTGGAGGTAGATATAGGGGAGATGTCAGAGGTAGGTTCTTTACTCGGAGAGTGGTAGGGGCATGGAATGCATTGCCGGAGAGGGTAGTGGAGTCGGCCTCATTAGGGGCATTTAAGCAGCTATTAGACAGGCATATGGTCGATAGTATAAGGTAGGGGTGAAGGTTAGATAGACCTTAGGCTTAGGGTAAAAGTTCGGCACAACATCGTGGGTCGAAGGGCCTGTACTGTGTTGTACTGTTCTATGTTTAGAGGGGATTTGAGGAAAAACATTTTTACCTAGAGAATCTGGAATGTACTGGCTGGGATGGCACTAGAGATGGGGAACTTCACAACCTGTAAAAAGTACATGGATGAGCACTTTAAATGCCATAACATTCAAGGCTATGGGCGAAGTGCTATCAAGAGGGATTATCGCAGACAGGTCAGCACAGACTCAATAGGCCAAAGGTCTTCTCCTGTGCTATAGGAGTGTGACATTCCGTGAAACACTAATTTGCTATTGACAGTTTACTGGAATCTCATTTATTTTTGCTACAATCTGATTTATCTATAATCTTAATGCTGGCATGAAAACAACTTATTTTGTAACTACATCTAATAATATAATAGTGAAAAAGATTCAACTAATTTAATTCAACAAGCATGTATGATTTGCACTGTCGTTTGCTTGGTCCAAAACACATAGGCAGAGGTAAATTGCAATTAAACTTTCACCGATTGATATTTTAACACCATCAAACTCAAATCTATCATTTCATTTGCATCCATTCTCATATCATCTGTTTTGTCCTGTGTACATATGGTTCTTTGCCAATAGAGTTCAGTCAAAAGAAAGAGCAGCACGTAACAGTTAGACGTGTCACTGAAAAACCTGGAAGATATTGCATTTAGTATCAGTGAGAACAACTTATGTTTACCATAACCTTCAACGGCACTCCAAGGGTCCTGGTTTAACAAGTTCTAGCTGATCTTGTTTCAAACTTAGAGCAGAACCTTAAGTGATGGGTAGAATTGAATGCAATTTCACAACATAGATAAGGCGATATGGATATGTTTGGAGGTTTCAACCATACTCTTTCATTGAGCAATATATGTAATGTTGTGAAGGGAAAGTGCACAAAGTACAGAAAACTACAGCGACAACCAACTGACTTCTGTAATTGAAGAATGGGAAGGCTTGAAAATATAATAGAATAAGCAAAGTTTCATAATAACATTGCTTGTTGAATTTCTAGAAATATGGCTTAATGTAGTCATGCAAGACTAGGTTATGATTAACTGAGGTTTCATCAAAGCAAGGATGCGGAAACAACTCTAACCACATCATTTAAAGTAGCTTTACTGCTTACAAGTTATATAAACTGAGTATTAGAACAAAGACATCAAAATTTACATTTCAAAACGTTACAGTAAACAAAATTAACACTGCAATGCCATTGTGAATCCATAACTGTACATTCTTAGATTTCTATATATTTAATAATTTGTACAATTTAACTTATAACAGTCCATCTGTCCTAAATTTATTTTAAGATATAACATCGCACTCAAATTTTACAATAGCAGAGCTACAAAGAAAGAGAAACACAATAGACACTTAGTTCTACGAAACTGCAAAGGGTACAAATAAGCAAAGGACCAACTTGAAAATGAATATACAAGTTGGTGGTTAAAGCAGTGCTTCTTTAAATTACAGATCAGCACAAATAATTTGAATATGCAGAAGTATACAAAACTGTCAAGAATCTGGAGTTTGGAAGTGAATTCTAGAGTTACATATTCTCTCAGAAGTCAAGTTCTGTTAAAACCAACTAGAATGATCAAGGTTGTACTGGCAAATTATTCACAGTGCAAATAACGATGAACATAATTCTACACCAATGATAGTAGGGATTATTCCATACAGTGTGCAGACTTGGTGTTCACAAGTGTCAATAAACAGCTAATGAGAAAAACATAGCTACAAACAACAGTCCTATCTTTCAAAATTGTTTCACTTTTATATTATTACAGGATTGTTTGACATGTTTAAGTGAGAATCTTTCTTTAAAGGAATAAATCTTCTAACTTGATATTAAACATCTGTACATAAATTTTAGCTCTATCATTAATTTTTTAAAAATCCTATAATTTTTGAAGCAGGATTAAGTCTAATTTGAGATTTATTTAGGATGCTCCTGGATTTTGCCATCCACCAAAGGCGGTCTCTAAATGCTGAGCCACATGCAAACAGAGGTGGTCGTTATGGTGATTAGCCACAAGCTGAATTCCAAGAGGCAGTCCATCTTTGCTTAAGCCAAGGGGACATTGGGTCACTGGCAGTCCAAGCACATTAAAAATCGCTAGATGAAATAACAAATATTAAATAGAGTTTAAATGCATTTTACCCAGTTTACTTCAAAATACACCCAGAAAATAGACTCAGTAAACATAAAATGGAAATGAATTAAAAATTGCTTTTTAATCTAACAAGAAAGGTCTACAATGATCTACCAGATACATTAACATGTGAATTAAATTAGAGATTTTAAAATGTAATTAGTTACCACAATGATAGAATTAAATGTTAGAATCAGATTTATGGATTAAATCTTGGATAGTAGATGATTTGAACAATTCCTGGGTTGCAAAGAATTTGTTATGTGACTTCAAAGTTCAAAGAGATTTGGGAATTGCCTGCTGTTTATGCAAAGCCAAGCAACTCTAGGGACAAAATAAGCTTTTAAGAGAGAAATAAGAGTTTTCGTGATGGCTTATAATTATTAGACAAAAGAGTTTTGCACGAGGTTGTAGGTTGCCTAGCAAGTTGCTGGTTCTTCCAATAAATCATTTCACTCAATGGCAAAAGAATCTTCTTGGTGGAAATAGCATAATCTGTCTCTCTTGAAAAGTGGCAGCAGGGAAACATTGTTCCATCAGTAGGTAAGAAAAAGCTCATTAAAGTAAAACCAACCAAAAAGCTATTTTTCTCTCCGGGAAAAATATGAAATACAAAAACTGGACGTTTTTAATATCAGGACTCCTGTTTTCCATCTGAATCTGAAATCTAGTCTGAAGATCTTCCATTGCTTTGCAACCAATATGATGTCAGCTATAAGACCAAAGGAACAGCTGGAGTATGGCTGCACAGTGCTTAGCACTCCATTCATCAATTTAACCGGGACAGCGTGATCATCCTAGCTCAAACCAACCATAGATACTCACGGGAATTCCGAGAGGCCTGGCTCTCCACCCATAATGCAATCAATAAACATATGGAATTAAACCCTATATACAAACCTTTGTAAAAAAAGAACTGGAAATGACACTGAACACTCAACAGACCGGATCACACAAATACTAAGCGGAGTAGAACAACATCATTTCATCGGAGGCCACACTGATATTATCGAGCATGGTGACGTAACGTCTGAACTATAATCAGCCAGCTGGGCGAGCAAATCAACAACCTCACCCACAACCCGAGTTACAAATCTTCGCAAGAACCTTAAGTGCTTAGCACTGCTACCTCAGTGCCAAGGACCCAGGTTCAATTCCAGCTTTGGGTGACTGTGTTGAGTTTGCACATTCTCCCAGTGTCTGCATGGATTTCTGCTGGGTGCTCCAGTTTCCTCCCAGAATCCAAAGTTGTGCAGTTAATCTGATTGGCCAGGCTAAATTGTCTACAGTGTCCAAGGATGTGCAGGCAAGGTGGATTAGCCATGACGAATGTGAGGCTATGGGATTGGGTCGGGGGAGCTGGGACTAGTTGGGATGCACTTTGGAGGTTTGGTCCAAAATCTATGTGGTATCTTTGTCATTACCCCATTTTGCCACTTATTTAAAAAAATAAGTTTGCACTTAATAAAGTTATCTTCAAGTTTATTGAAGAAATCTAGTTAAAGTCTCTTGATCAAGATAGGAGTAATGAAGAGGACCAAATTGATTATTTTTGTTGACAAATAAGCCTTTGGTATTTACACTTTTGCTACAGCTCGTAGCAAAATTTCCAGCACATTCCTCCTGTCAGAGTTGTAACATAATGCACCATTACAATGATGTTGAATGTTATCATCTTTGCAAACTTAAGGATTTAAAAATCACTTCGGTAATATTTGTACTAGCAGATGCAATATCTGAAAAGTAGTGTTAAGTTCACCAACACCTAGAGTTGCATCACAGTTCAAAATTCAAGTTGGTGTTCTCCTCTTAATAAAGTTTAAATAGCAATTTCAAGTTAAACTGCAACAAAGAACAACCTGATCAAAGAGAAGTTGAGGATTGGGCAACGTTTCAGGTGAAGAGAGATTTACATATGTAATGACTTTCCAAATACAGTATTAAATGCAAAGTTCTGAAAAATTCAAAAGGCAGTTAGATGATTCAACTGAGCAAGATAGAGGTGCCAATGGTTTCTATAAGTAGACAACCTAGGTCAGTTTTAAAACTCTATCCTTACCTTTGGGTCAGTGTGGCCATATGTTCCTGATAAATTCTCAAACAGAGTCAATAATAACATCTTATCAAAGATACCGTGCATCTAATAATAGTACAGACAAGCCATGAAATCAGAAGAGTAGATCCTGAGAAACCATGATGACTCAATGATCAATTTAAAATCTCTTGATGGGTTTCTAGATACTTGAACAGAAAGAATAAAGCAGGGAATGACATTTATCTTTGATTAGAAACATGGCAAAAACAAAGAATGGTAAATTGTGAAATGTGACACATTCAGCAGTTCTTGAACCTAAACATGTGGTCAACAAAAATGAAACTGGCAAGTGTTTAAAAAAAAAAACTTAGTATTTGACAAGTGCTGGTGAGTACAAAGTCTGAAGTTAGCAAGTTGCTGATTTATTGCCTTAGCATATTGTAATGTTGTGTGCATAGGTTTGGAATGAAATTCTAAAATTGGCACTGCACACTCTGCATTGACTCAATTCATACCAAATACAACAGATTCTGAACAGTGTGTTATAGACTTTAGCAATGAGCAAAACTATTCTGCGCAATTTAGTTTATTCTTTGGCAATAAAAGTTGTGGAACACTTTTCATATAAGAACTTACATTTCAAATTCACACAATTTTATCTTTCATAAGATTATGTAAATTAAAAATATTCAACTTCAGGTTCGTTACTTGCCTGTGTATGCAAAGTTGAAGGGCATAAGTTTGGGATGGTGGTGCCTAGGTGCAATTTTTGGATGGGATGGATATAAAAACACACCATCATCTCCGAGTAAACTGGACAGCTCAGCCTGTAGGTTGTGACACATGTTCATCAGCTTAACATTACTACTGTGATCTACCTTGGCCAAATCTTCCACAATTCCAAGACCTGCATAAAGAAACAAATAATGTGACCATAAGATGCTGGAGCAGAAGTAGCCCATTTGTCCCTTTGAGTCTGCTCCAATGTTCAATGAGATCATGGCTGATCTGAAAATCTTTAACTCCACTTTCCTGCCTTTCCCTATAAGCCTTGAAAACTAATAAAAAACAAAAGAACTGTGGATGCTGTAAATCAGGAACAAAAACAAAGTTGCTGGAAAAGCTCAGCAGGTCTGGCAGCATCTGTGAAGGAGAAAACAGAGTTAACG
>NC_063345.1:57787309-57841416 GCF_021869965.1 Rhincodon typus | reverse complement strand
AGCCTTGATACCCATGCTGATTTTAAAAAAAATCTATATCACAGCCTTGAATATATACTTGATGACCCAGCTTCAACAGTTCAGTTGTAAGTAATTCCATAGACTCACTACTCTCAGAAGCAATTCCTTATCTGTTTTAAATGTGCAATGTCTTACTCTGAGGTTATGCCCTGTGTTTTTAGGCGCTCACACAATGGAAACAAGTAATCAGTATCTACCTGCTAAGAATCTTATAATTTTCTAATGAGGTCACATTTCATCGCTCCAAATTTCAATGAGTGCAGGCCCAACCTACTCAACCCCTCAAAAGAAAATCCTCCATCCCCAGGGCCAACCTAGAGAATCTTCTCTGGATCATCTCCAATGCCAGTACCTCTTTCTGTAGTTAAAGGGGACATAAATTACACAATATTCTCAGTGTGGTCTGGTTAGTATCTTGTATAGTTTAGCAAGACCTCCCTATTTTTATACAGGTACTCCACTGCCATTGAAATAAAGGCCAAAATTCCACTTCCCTTCCCCATTACCTGCTGAACTTGGGATGCTAACTTTTTGTGATTCATGCACGAAGATCCCAAATTCCTCGGTGTTGCAGCTAACTGCAGTTTTTTTTTTTTTAAACATTTAAATAATAATTAGATCCTCTATTTTTCCCACCAAGGTACATAACCTCATTTTCCGAGATTATATTCCATTGGCTAAGTGCTTCCCCATTCATTTAACCTGTCTATATTGCACTGTAGACTCTTCGTGTCATCCTCACCATTTACCTTCTCAATTATTTTTGTCATCTGCAAAAGTACATTCACTTCCCTCATTTAAGTCATGAACACATATTGTAAACATTTGTGCTCCCAGCACTGATCCCTGTGGCATTCCACTAGTTACAGGTTACCATCCTGAAAATACAGCCTTTTTCCGAAGTGTCTATCTTCTATCAGTTAGCCAATCCTCTAACCATGCTAATGTACTCCACCTAACACTATGGGCTCTTATCTCATTAATTAACCTTACGTATGGTTAATTCTTGACCATCTTTTGGAAATCTAAATATAGTACATCTAACTTTGAGGAGGTAAAAAAGCAGGACTGACAAAGAATTCTAATGAATTTGTCAAATATAATTTACTCTTCATGAAGTTATGCTGACACAGCTTGGTTATAATATGAGTTTTAAACGTTCTGCTAATAACAGTCTAAAATTTTCCTAATAACAGATATTAAGCCAACTGGCCTTTATTCACCTGTTTCTCACCTTCCTCCCTTTTTCAACAGAAGTGCTACATTGACAGTTTTCCAATGCTTTGTGACTGTTGCCAGATCTGAAGATTCTAATGAAATCACAATCAATGCAACTGCTTTCTTTAATATCCTAGGATCTCCGAAGGACATACTGGCCTTTAACCCACTAGTTTCATTGCTACTTTTTCTTGAGTGATTGTCGTTGTTTTTATTTCTTCGCCTTTTTGTCCCGGACTTAGTATTTTTTAGAATGCTTTAGTGCCCTCTATCATGAAGACTGACGCAAGTAACGTATTCAATTCTTCTGCCATTGCCTCGCGACCCATTATTATTTCCCTGTCTTCATTCCCTAAGGGACCTATGTTCACATAAGCCTTTTTATCCCTTCTTTTACCATATATTTAAAAGGAAGTCTTACTGTTTGTTTTTATTTTACTTGTTCTCCCTCTTCTTTTGTTATTCACCTTTTGTTAGCTTTTAACATTTTCTCAATCCATTAGTTTATCACTAATCTTTGCCACATTGCAGATGTATATCCCAGTACAGAATGGGTGACATGACTAACTTTCTTAAATGTCTGCCAATGTTTTTGAACTGTCTTTTCTATTAAAATCCTTTCCTAATCCAATCCAATCAGTTCTCCTCTCCTTCCGTTATAATTACCTTTATTCAAGTTTTAAGATTTTACTGAGATCATTTCTTAAACTTGCCCTATTACACATTACCAGATCCAAAATGGCCCAATTTCCAGTTGAATCTGCAACATACTGTTCCAGGAAACTGTCCCAAACACACTGAATTCTTGCTCATGACTACCTCTGCCAGTTTGATTTTCCCAAACTGGATGATTATTGAAATCTTCTAGGATTAATGCACAGTACTTTTTTTTTTTTAAACAAGCCCTCATTATCTCCCAACTTATTATCTAACCTATAGGACAGCTACTTTAGGTACCCATAGACTACATCGACCACCATGTTCTACCCTTTGTTATTTCTTACTTCCACTTATATGGATTCTGCATTTTCCAGTGCAAGATCATTTCTCGCTATTGTACCGATTCCATCTCATACTCATACTAACTAAGCTACTCCATTACCTTCCTTTCTTGCATGCCCCCTCGAAAAGTATAGTGAAGGCAAATGCAAAATACCTGTTGAATTTCCAGACTCACTCACTTTATGACCCAAGATTACATTTGTTCATTCTTAAATACAAACTCTAACTAGCCTTTTTCATATTTCTAGCTAGCTTTTTCTTAGTTCAATCCCATCCCAATTCATCTTTTATTCATTCTTTACTTTTTTCAAACCTTCTGTCCAATATTCTGAAGTGCCACCCATTGTTGCACAATCAAATGCTGAGGAGTTTGATACCATCTTTAATTTTCATTTGTTTAACATGGATGGTGAGTCTTCCCCTTGGATTTGTTTCCTTTCTTGACAGTATATATCTATTGCATAAACAATAGTTTAAAACAATAGTTTTGGACCCACCCTTCTGTCCCTCCAACCAAATGTAAAATTCAATCATTTTATAATCTTTGCTACCTATAAACAACTTCACTTTGATAAATTAATTCATCCCATCTTGTTGCACAATGCCAGGTCTAACATAGCCGCTCCATGGGTGACTTCAGAACATGCTATTCTAAAACGATCCTTAAAAGATTCTATGAACTTATCTAGGCTACCTTTCCTCACTTGAATTTTCCGGATTTTCCAGAATCTCCTGATTATCGCGACATCTGTCTATTACAACCTCCTGTTATTTCTCCCTTTATATTCTGGTCCACTGTGGGGTTATTGATGGGGGTCCTGTATACTGTTCTTGCAAGTGAACTTTTTGCCCTTATCATTTCTGATCCCTACCTAAGCCACTCCTATATCTTGGTTTCCTGACCTTAGCTCACCCCTTTCTATTTTGTTAAGACAACCATTAATTAAGCAAAGCCACACCTCCACCTTATCCTACGTTCGAAATGTTACGTACCCTTCAATATTCAGGTTCTAATCTATGTCATCTTGCAGCAATATTTCCGTAATGACCATCAGATCATACTTCATTTGGATATAAAGGCCTCAGTTTTACCGTTCTTTTAAATTTTGTAACTTAGCTGATGTATAGTCTGTTTATCATTTCCTATAGTAAAACCTCTCACTTCTCTTATCTCTTCTTTGATTTATCCGAACTTCCAAAGTTTGATCTTCTGTCTCCGCTATTTAGTTCGAAACCCCTGCTACTTCGCTAGTTCCACAGCTTGTTAGAACACTGGTCCCAGCACACTTCAGGCATAGACTATCCCAATTGTACAAACATCACTTTCCCAGTACTTAGACCAGTGTCCGAAAAGCAAAACTCACCTCTCCCACAGGAGAAGTCAGAGTTATACATTTACTTCTCTAATCTTGTTTGGTCTATCCCAATTTGAAAGTGGCTCAAGTAATAAGATATTATTACTTTGAAATTCTGCTTCTTAATTTGGTGCCTAGCTTGACATTTGACTATGTAGAACTTTTATCTTTGTCCTGCTATGCTACTGGATCATCCTACTCCCACACCAAATTGCTCTGAAGCCCTGAGCAGACATTCCAAACCCTGACATTGGATGTACAACACAGCCTTCTAGATTCTCACTCATTGCTGCAAGGAACAGTGTCAATCCTCTTCATGATACTATCAAATATTACCATTTTGACGACTGTTATTTTTACTCGCCAACTTATCCTCCAAATTCTTTAGCATTGGTCCATCAAGTCAAACAGGGAAAGAAAACACTGTCAAAACAGTCCTCTTAGTTTATGAACAACTGCAAGTTTCACAGAACTTTCTCCAAGTTCTCAAACCAGCTATATTTTTCCCCTTAGTACCCTTCTCCCATAAAATGCCTTCAAAGCTTTCCAATTGGGAATAGACATGCTTTTTTCTGTACAATTTTTTTCTGCATTATTACTGATGACTGGAAATAGAATCCACAACAACAATTCACTTTTAGCTATGCAAATAATGACCTCATGCCTCCTGAGCCAGTTTCTCATCACACCCATGGTACTTTGAATAAAAATGTATTTATAGACTATGTAGCAGAAGTGGAATTAGCAAAGGATTGATTGAACAATACACTGAAATAACTATATTATTAGACAGCAACATGCAGTTTATTTTCTCAAGATAGGAGTCAGTCTTGTGGTGTGTCAACATCCTGATCTTAGAACGCAAGTGGTAATTACTATTTAAGGCTGCAGAAATGGACCAAGGCGAGGGGACAGAATTCCCAACATGTTTGTAGGATACTTCATGACTGGAAGAATTCTGCTACATCCAAATTCCCTAAAACAGGTGATACCAAACTGTATGCTTGAAAAGCCACTATGGAACACATTCAACAAACAGCCTCACCTGTGTGGAGGCAGTGGTACAGGAGTGATTTCACTGCATTGGTAATCCAGATGCCCAGAGTAATGCTCAATGGACATGGATTTGAATCACACTATGGCAAATACTTTTAAAAAAATTGTTTACTGGCGACATTACATTACAGAATGGTAACCATTACAAAAACCCAGCTGATTCACTGATGTCTTTTTGGGAAGGATAATTATTGTCCTTACCTCGTATGGCCTAATAGCAACTCCAGACCCACAGCAACGTGATTGATGCTTCAATATCCTCTGAAATGGCTAAGACAGCCAACTAGTTCAAGGGCAACTAGGGATAGCCAAGAAATGCTGGCCTTGCCAGCACTACCCTCAGTCCATAAGAATTAAAATAAAGTGATGCCATATTTAATTCAATTGGATATTTTTTGTACTTCAGATTTCAAATCAGTATCGATAAAGTAAGATGACCAGTCTGATAGATTATACTGCTTGTTGTGCTGCATTCCAAACTCAGCAGTCAAACTGCGCAGCATTTCACTCCACCACAGTTAATTCTTCATTCTATGATTATCCAAATACCTGCTTTCACTTGAAAAATTACAGTCTTAGGAAGGCAACTGTACGGTCCGAGTACTTCTAACATCTTGAACACTACAAGCGTACTATCTCAGTGAAAGAGTTATGTCCAAATTTTGCAATGATATAAACATAATAGTGTAATTGTACATTAATATATCAATTACAACCCCGTGCATTCTGTCAGGGTATACATTACCTATTGCAGGAAATGTGTGTGGTGATATCCCCAGAGCCTTTTTCATTAGCTCCCACAATGGCTTTATCTCCTTCCCACCATCTGCCATCAAATCTTTGAAAGACTTGAATTCCTGTTAAAGTAATGGACTGTATTTAAACATGTCATCTGATTTCTCAGTTTGCAATTTTGACAAATGGGAGAATCAGCTTACCAACACAAGAAAAATCTCCAAACATCACAAAACAATTTAAAATTCGAAGTTGGAACTGTGTCAAGCTTTGCACAGTAAAATCCATCAATCCAACATCAATTTTCATTTGTGAAAAAGAATTACAAACGACTACCATATTGTGTGAAGTGTTTCCTGTTGAAAGTGTCAAGAATTAGGTTTAAACCTAAAAAAGCAGGACCCCGAGGGTAATAACTGCTGGATTACTGCGAGATCCCAGGTGCAAATTGACAAAGGTTTAGACATATCAGGAGAATTGATTCAAAGCTAAAGGCCTGATGTGGGAAAACAGAAGGTCCATTTCATGAGACACTGGTACCAGATCTGAGACAAGGAATTGTACAACAAGTGGGATCCATTTGAACCAGGATAGTCCCATATTCTAACAGAAATGGTAAATAGGGAATTTTCAAAAGCTTTAGACTAGTAAGAAGTAAGGAGGTATCTACAAGAAATGTGAATAGCCTTAACATAAATAAAACAGCAAAGGAGAGCACAGGGAAGAAAAAAGTAGGAGGGGCCAAAGATATCAAAGTAAAGAAAAAGAATCCTAAAAGAAGTATCTAAAACAATGGTGCAGTATAAAGTGAAGAATATCCTGTCAAGATGGAAGTAAAATGCCCATACAGTAATGCACACAGGGTCCATTGCAAAATAGGTATGCTGGAGACAATCATGCTGAGAGAAGACAGATGTAGGAGGGATTACTGCAGCATGACAAAAGAAAGTACAGGACTTGGAACAAAACCTGGCAGGATGCAGCATATTTAGAAAATATAAAGAAAAGGGGCCATGGGGTAGTTGTACTTATTATGGATGTATAATGGCAGTGCAAAAATGAGATGCAGTTTTCATCAAGACCAAAAAGATAGAAACAAACAACAATAAAGGATTAGTCACATTAACAGTGTGGCTTACAAACCACTGAATAGAAGAGGCAGAGGAAGAAACGCGCATCAGGAAACTGGGTACAAGAAAATGTCATGTAAGGAATTTCAACTACCGCAATATTAATTTGTCAAGAGTAACAAAGGAAATAAAATGGGTAATGTGACGGAGTTCTCATAATGTGTCCAGGACTCCTCCTTGACCCCAAATAAAAATGATGTGGCGGTACCAGTGTTGGACTGGGTGGACAAAGTCAGAAGGATCTCCAAGAAGATCACGCATATAGACACAAAGTTTCATACCCATGAAGACAGCCTCAACTGTGATCTTAGATTCATGTTGCGCTACATGTGACCCCACCATACTTGTGCATCTGTAAAATCTTCCTTACTGCCCTGCTTTGTCACCATCACCTGGATAAATTGTTAACATCTCTTGACCTTAATTAGTTTGTACAGTTTCGGATTAGACTTTGGTTAGACCTGCCACATGCAACTCTTATACCTATCATGTTATTCCAGTCATTTGGTTTGTCTCCAGCACCACCTTATTTTTGTTTTGTCATTATCTCTCTGCCTCATTTAATTGGATTGCAGGTCATCCCTTGTAATTCAGCTGTTGCCACTTTACTCACACCATCCAACACTTTGGATCTCCCAGAGAGACTTATTATTTAGCAGTCCACTCACACCATCTGTATGGTCTTTGATCTGTCTGCCTTTGATTTCTCTCTGCCCATAAATTTTGTGTTCTGCATGCTTCTCTCTCACTTCACCTGATAAAGGGGTTACACTCAAAGATTGTGATTTCAAATAAACCTGTTGGACTATAACCTGGTGTCTTGAGACTTCTGACTTTACCCAAATGAAAAAGGCTCAACAAACGAAGACTTGCTGTTTTATCTAGAATGTCTATGCACAATGATCATAAGTATGTTATGATAGGATAATAAGAAGTACATAAGTATTATGTAAAGTACCTTAACAGGTTAATGATTTGGAGGGCTGAGAATACAACTTGCAAGGAAAAAAACGGTCAACAATATCATCCAACAATGTAGAACAACATGGAAACATTTACAAGTGTTCAACGTAGTTCTGATTAAAGGTCATCAACCTAAAGCCAGCTGGTTTCCCTCTCCACAGATGCTGTCAGATCTGAGTTTTTCCAGCAATTTCCATCTTTATCTCAGATTTCCAGCATCCTTGGTATTTTGCACCATATCACAGAAACACAAAAATTAGGAAAGGCCATTCAACCCTTCAAGTTTGCTCCACCATTCATTATGATCATGGCTGATCATCCAACTCAATAGCCCGATCCTGCTTGCCCCCCCACCCCATATCCTTTGATTGCCCTAACTCCAAGTGCAAAACCCAGCTCCTTCTTGAAATCAGACAATATTTTGATCTCAACTGCTTTCTGTGGTAATGAATTCCACAGGTTCTCTACATTCTGGGTGAAGAAATTCTCATCTCAGTCATAAATGGTTTACCTTGTATCCTTACACTATGACCAGTGTTTGCTCCAATTTTTTTTAAAAGATGCATGGGCCTCTAAGGTATTTTTGTGGTAGTGACTTCTGGAACCGAAATCAATGCTGTGATTGGTGTACTGACGCATATTGCCACGTGCAGAACATCAGAGTGCCTGGCCACATGCACACAGCTTAGAGGACATGTAGTCTGTGACCTTTAGCTGTGGACATCCCGACCATCAGAAACATTCTTCCTATATCAACAGTATAGTTCTGTTCAAATTTTACAGGTTTCAATGACATTCCCCCCTCATTCTGTTGCAACCTCTTTCCAAAAGTCAGTCTTGCCATCCCACAAATTAGTTTAGTGCCCTCACTCTATAGCAAGAGCATCCTTTCTCAGATAAGGAGGCAAAAACTACAAACAAAGTTCCAGGTATGGTTTCACCAAGGCCCTATATAACTGCAGCATGACATCCATGCTCCGTACTCAAATCCTCTTCCTATTAAGGCCAACATACTATTTTCTTTCTTGACCGCCTGTTGCAGCTGTATACTTCAGTGACAAGGTCACCTAGGTCTTGATGCATGTTCCGTGTTCTCAATTTATAATGGATAATAATTGGTCTTCAAGTTTTTGCTACCAAAGTAGATAACCTCACATTTATTTACATTATTCTGCATCTGCCATGCATTTGCCCACTGACTCAATTTATCTCAATCACACTGAAGCATCTCTGCATCCTCCTCACAGCTCATCCTCCCATCCAGCTTTGCGTCACCTGCAAATTTGTAGGTATTACATTTAATTCTCGCATCCAAATCAATATATATTGAATAGCTGGAGTCCTAGCTGCGATACCCTACTTACACTGCTCACCATTCTGGAAAACACCCAGTTTACCCATCATCTCCAATTGCTCCTAGAAAATCTGAACAAAGGAGAAATCCCTACAAATCTCTGGGATGCTACCATCGCCATGGTCTTCAAGGAGGGAGACAAGGTGGATTGTGGGAACTATTTAGGACTCCTCTTGCTTTCTACTACCTGGAATATCATAACCTAAATCCTCACAAGACACCTTTTCCCTTTCTGAAAGCCAGTGTGGCTTCTAACCAAAACATGGACATGAACATGATACTCAATGACCGGCAGCTCCAAGAGAAATGCCAGGAACACAACCAGCCTCTCTACATGGCCTTCATCAATCTGACCAGGTCAGTTGGGAAGTGCTCGAAGACTCTGTCAAAGGTCCTCCACGACATACTCAAACCTGTGCTGGAGTGGAAACTGATACAAACCATTGTTATAGCAACGGCTGAAGAAATGCGCTGTTTCCCTCCTTAGTCCACACCCTATGACCATAACAAATTGAAATGTTTTATCCATTTTACCAATATAGCCAAATATTTTACACATATTAGGGTTGAAAGCCATTAAGCAGGTTTCTTTAACTGATTTATAATGAAGCAACCTATTTAGCAAACATTTAAAGCTAATTAATACAGTTGGAAATATGGAAGTATACATATCTATCCTTCTGAACACTCCTAACTCTCCTATTTACACCAAGAGGAGAGAAAGAAAATGGGTGTTCTCTGCAGAGATTTAATTTGAGAAAAAATATTTTTGTTTACTTATGGCAAACTCACAGTCAAAAAGGACAAAGTACAGAATATTCAGTCAGGCACTCTAGCAAATAGAGTTGGGTATCAGTATAAAAGAAAAAGTATGGATTAAGAGTTTCAGCAATAATGCAATAGACAAAGATGCATGTAAGCAAGGTACAGTAGGGGAGTAGATGGTCCTTGTGGTGGAAAGCGTATTATATCACAGGGCCATTCCAGAGGCAACCAGAATGCTCAGTTCAACCCAAATGATGGAGTAAAGCTCCAAGAACTAACCATGGGCCAGATTTTCCACAGAATGGCAATCTGTACAAAGGTCCTTTTCTAAACAAAAATACAGGAAGGGAGCTCCATATTTCAGAAAAGTCAAAATTGTCAGGGATGGGAAAGACAGGCAAACCATGACCCCCTTTTCACAGCTGTCAGCTGCTGTATTTTGAAACTTAAAGGTCCTTGCAGCCATTCCAAGAGCTGCTGTCAAACAGTTAGTACATTAGATAAGTGTAATGTTAGGGTGCTGGGAAGTAAATGAAGTTGCGAGGGTAGGATGCCAGGTAAACAGGATTTTTGGCAGTCCACTGATCAGGGTGCCAGATGAGTAGGAATAGCCTGCCAGGTAAGCAGGGGGGTAAGTAGTAGGGTGCATGAGGTTAGGATCCCAAATGGATGGGGTGCCAGGATACAATGTGGCAAGGCGGCCAAATAAGTGGTAGTAAGAACTGCAGATGCTGGAGAACCTGAGATAACAAGGTGTAGAGCTGAATGAACACAGCAGGCCAAGCAGCATCAAGAAGGGTCTAGGCCCGAAACGTCAGCCTTCCGGCTCCTCTGATGCTGCTTGGCCTGCTGTGTTCATCCAGCTCTACACCTTGTTATCTAAGTAATGCAGTGGTTAGGGTAGGTGGGGGTGAGCGGGAAAAATTAGGTTTGGGGTCTTCTGGTCTGTCTTGTCTGGATGGGGAGAAGTGGGGATGGTTATGTTAGCTTCACAGTGGGGGTGGGCTCTGGCTGGTAGGTAGTGGGGGCTCACACTCTACAGTGGGGAAGGAGAATCAAGTGTGGAGTGACAGAAGGGTCTAGATGATTGGCAGTGGGAGAAGTGGGAGTGTCAGGTTGGGTCCAGCAGCAGGGAAAACAAAGTCGAGGGCTGAGCAGGGGAAGGGAGTGTTAGGATCTGGGTCTGGTGACCATGGGGTCTGGGGAGATATAGGTGGGAATTGGTGTATGGCCTACGTATTCAATATGTTGAATAATTACCCTGGAGTTAGACTATGCATTTTATCGAGTTACTACTTTACATAATTTCATCAGAATTGTCTGAAATCTGCTTTAAATGGAGGAGACTTCCAAAGGGTTGCAGGCATAGAGGATTGGCCAACAAAATCTTCAATTACCTGGGAATTCCTTCAGAGTTTGCTTTGGTGGGAATTCTGCAGGGTCCCTATGCAGAACTCTCACGAACACTGGAATAATGGTTGTCAGAAAATCAGAGATAGTAAGAACTGCCAATGCTGGAGTCAAGAGATAATGGAGGAACACAGCAGGCCAGGTAGCATCAGAGGAGCAGGAAAGTTGATGTTTCGGGTCGTAGAAGGGTCCCGACCCAAAATGTCAACTTTCCTGCTCCTCTGATGCTGTCTGGCCTGCTGTGTTCTTCCAGCTCCACACTGTGATATGTCAGAGAATCAGGGCCTGTTTTAATTTTGGGGACAGGTTATCATACACTTGAATTTCCAACATTCATTTTTAAAAAAAAATTGACTTCAGGGTTTTTTCCAACTGGAAAGAAAGTAAATACTATGAATTGTTTAAATTTCAAAAATAAGCAACTGTACCTTGCCATCAGCCTCTGAGGCAGTCATCATTGCTGACCAAATCTGGAAAGCATACTTCATCTTGCGGATCTGAACCTGCTGTACCTGAACACCAAACTGCACTTCAAGATATTCAGTTAGCTGAAAAATGGCAAAATAATGTACAAAAGCATTAAATATGTAGCATCAAGATTCACATTACCAAATGGTAATATTTAAGACAGCAAGCAGACAGTCAATAAGAAATAGCTCGTTAGCCATGGAGTATTTAACTATGGGAGTGTTAGATGACGTCCTTCTAATTGTTTGGATAAATTCTTACAAAATTTATAAATAAGTAACCAAAAACAAACTTTTCCAAACTGCAAAACATCATACCATGTACAATGACAGTGTAGGACAGATTTGATAAATCACTTAACTTTCTTAAAATTGTCTAAAGTTATACACATCAAAAGGAACACCCTTGACCTGCAGGTTCATCTCCAACTTTCTTTCCTTTTCTCAAGTCCTTGACCATGTCATCATCTCCCAAATCTATTCCACTGTCTCAGAACTCCATGACTGAATTCCTTCAGTCAGGTTATCCACCTCCTGGCAGTACCAAAACACACTCGAAGTCACAAATAGCATCCTATGTGATTACAACAATGGTAAAGATTCCCTTGTCATTTTTCACCAGCTGTCTGCAGTCTTTCATATGGTGAAATACATTATACTCCTCCAATACCTCTCCACTTTCATCAGCTGAGTGGGTCAGAATCACCACGTTCCATTCTTATCCATCTAATGATGGCTAGATAATCACTTGCAACAGCTCATCTTTCCTGGTCCCACATTTACTCTTGGCATCCCCACGGATATATCCTGCCTGATTCCTATGCCCATCCACACACTATCCTTCAGTGATAGTGGAAAGTACAATGTTATTTTTCACATGCACACTTACAATTTAGCTCTACCATGCCATCATCATCCCCAATTCTACCATTACTACTAAATTATCAGATAATTCTTATCCATAATTAGCAGAAATTTGCCCCAATTAAATTTTGGAAAAACTGATGTCAGTTTATGACTTTGTGTACTAGAGTTTGCAGACAGCTCTAGATAGGCTGAGCAAGTGTGCAAAAGTATGGCAGATGGAGCATTATGTAGGAAAACGTTCAGTGTGGCAGTTCAGAACATTACTTAAACGTATTTTTCAGCAATTCTTATTAATTTTGAGAGATGCAGCAGACTCCTTCATGTGCGGGACCAGCTTCTAGTTTGGACTCTCGAACTCCTCTCGCGTACTGTTCACACCGGGCACGCGTTGAGACAACCTCAGAGCATACACAGCTATTTGGAATCGGGGCACGTGACCAGTATTATAGTGCTCACTGCTGGGATCGGGGCCCCTAGTTATGCCCAACTGCAGGCCCCCTTATCTCCTGCCAAATCTGGTTTCGGCTGCCGATCTACTGTTCCTCCTATTGGGAGTTGAACGGGCTTCCTGATCACTGGAGAACGTGCAAATAGATTTTTGATTAAGGTGAATGGTTTTGATGGTTTGGAATGTCCAGTATTTCCCTTGGATGGGTACTCGTTAAGTTTTGAATAGTGGTGCGAATGTTCTTACATCCAAGGTGAAACAGGTTTACATGTAGCACAATGGTGTGGAATGTTCAGTATTTCTGTGCCTGAGAACTGGTTGGAAGTTGAAAGGTTTTGTACCTCTGTAGGCTCCAGAAGGTCTGAAGTTGCTTGTTTCCTGTGTCTTTATTCCACTGTTCTAAACTGGGGCATGAATGGGGGTTTTCCTTTGGTTTTGCAAGCTGACCCCTGTTCCAGACATCTGCCCCTGGGCTTGCATATTACCCAGTCTGTCCCAACCAGCCTTTTCCTGGTTCAGCTGAGGCCAAAAAGCTCACTGAGTTTTAGTCCAATGCAATTTCCACATAGTCCAGGGATGCATACATCCCACAAGTGAATTAAATAAAAAGACCCACTGCAATGTGATTGACTGTTAAGTGCCCTCTAACACGTGCACCAAGTCACTCAGTCATAAGGAAATTAGATCATAGAATCTTTAGAGTGTGGAAGCAGGCCCTTCGGCCCAACAGGTCCACACCAACCCTCTGTGCATCCCACCCAGACCCATTCCCTATAACCCACCTGATCTACACATCCCTGAACACTATGGGCAATTTAGCATTGTCAATCCACCTAGCCGCAAATCTTTGGACTGTGGGAGGAAACCGGAGCACCCGGAGGAAACCAAAGCAGACACAGGAAGAATGTGCAAACTCGACACAGACAGTCGCCCAAGGGTGGAATTGAACCCAAGTCCCTGGTGCTGTGAGGCAGCAGTGCTAACCACTGAGGCACTGTGCTGGAGATTAGAGATGGGAATAAATCCTGGATATGCCTGCAATGCTTGTATTCTGTGAACTAATAAAAAAAATGGAGAATTGACAGTGAAATTCCAAGGTACAGAGGGATATTGGTGCTCAAATGCAAGATTCACAACAAGCTTTGGTTCAGTACAGCATGTAATAAAGAAGGCTAATAGGACGATTACAAGAAGAATTTACCATAAATGTAAAAATATTCTGCTTCACTTGTAGAGGGAATTGGTGAGACCACATCTCAAAAATTGTGTGCAGTCTGGGTCTACTTATTTAAGGAAGGATGCAAATGCACTGGAGTCAGCTCAGGGGAAGTTTACTAGATTGATACCTGGAAATGAGTGGGTTGCCTTATTGGGATAAGTTGAGCATGGCAGCTTTGTTTCCATTGGCGTTTATAGGCTTGACATGTGACTTGGCTGAAGTATACAAGATCCTGAATAGTCTTGACACCGTGGATGTGGAAGTCCATTCCTCTTGGGGTTAATTCCGAATTGAAAGGCGCTGTTTTCAAATTAGCATTAACCCTTTAAGAACAGAGATGGGGAGAAATATTTTTGCCAAGTATTAAGCAACTTTGGAACCCTTCTTCAGCAGGTGGTGAAAGCAGGGTCATAGAGTCATACAGCATTGAAACAGACCGTTCAGTCCAACTAGTCCACACGAATCATGTTCCCAAACTAACCTAGTCCCACTTGCCTGCACTTGGCCCATATTCTTCTAAACCTTTTCTATTCAAGTACTTATCCAAATGTCTTTTAAATGTTGTAACTAAACCTGCATCCATCACTTCCTCTGGCAGTTCATTCCACACATGACCCACTCTCTTGTATAAAAGAAGTTACCCCTCATGTCCTTTTTAAAAAATTTTCTCTTTTCACTTTAAAAATATGCCCCCTAGTTTTGAAATCCCCCACCTTAGGGAAAAGACCTTAGCTATTCACTTTATCTATGCACCTCCTGATTTTATAGACTTCTGAGGTCACCCATCAACCTCCTATGCTCTGGAGGAGAAAGTCCCAACCTATCCAGCCTCTGCTTATAAGTCAACCCTTCCATTCCTGGCAACATCCTGGTGAACCTTTTCTGAGCCCTCTCCAATTTAATAATATCCTTCCTATTGCAGGGCAACCATAACTGCACACAATACTCCAGAAGAGGTCTCACCAACGTCTTGTACAACCTCAACATGATATCCAACTATACTCAAAGGTCTGAGCAATGAAGGCAAGCATGCTAAATAGCTTCTTAACTACCCTGTCTATCCGTGACACAAATTTTAAAGAATTTTGTACCTGAACCCCTAGGTTTCCCTGTTCTACAACATTACCCAGGGCCCTATCATTAATTGTATAAGTCCTGCCCTTGTTTGTTTTACCAAAATGCAATACCTTGCAGTATCTGTCAGCTCAAAGTGACATTGAAGGCATGAGGAACTGAGGTGGTCTGAGAGCAGCAAAGATGTGGTGAGGCTAGCAGTTTGTTGACATCGATTTGTGTGGATGAAATAAGGATCAAGGAGGATAGTAGCTGTGGGTCATGTAGGGACGTTATTGTGAAGATACAATTAAATGATGGTCAGGGCATGCCTGTGGTGAGCTGCAGCTGATTGGTGCCCATTCTGTTTAACCTGTCAGGAATGTGCACTGTCTAGTTTCTCAGTGGAGGAGAGGAGAATTTGAAGTGGGGTTTAAGTAGGGCAAGTTCGTTCTTTAAATGAGATGTAAACGCATGGAAATACAGCAAACACCACTCAAGGGCGAGATTCTGAAGTCACCACACGAGGGGGAAATAGGAACATTTTTCTCTTTTCCAAGAATCTGACTTGTTCACTCCTGCCCTATTTCGTCACTTTACGCGCCATCACTGTTGCTGCAACAGGGAAGGGAAAATTCCACCCTTTCTTTCTGAAATCCTACAGCGTTACCATACAGAACACTTGTCACAGGCAAGATGTCGTTTTAGTGCCCCGAAGACAATCTTCAATCATCCAAGTAATGAGCGTAAATCCAAGATTCTAAACGAACATTGGCTCCAGTCCTATTTACAAGATTGACAGTTACCTCGGCCATTGCCTCCCCCTTCACTGTTAGTGGTGTTTCACTTTTAAAAATGGAATCAAGCTTGGTGCAGGGTCTTATGTTGAAATACTTCTGAAAATATTTCAATGTAAAGTAATAAAAAAAGGGGCTGAGGCAGCAGTTTGTGGTAGCCAGGCACAAAGTGATTCGATACATGGTTTTTGGCAAACTTCTCCAAGGAGCAGTTTGCAATTGCTTGTGAGCGCACAAGAGCATAGATAAGCAGGATGGAGTTGTAGGTCACAAAACAAATTACGAAAATGGACAAATGTGCAAAGATCATCTTCAACACCCTTTCATGGTTCCAGTTGGAAACATTTGTGGTTTATCAGAGTCGTCAGAACCAACAAGGAGCAGGTCAGATTCAATAGCAAGGGAATAAGAAATCCAACTATTTCAATGAATATGGTGATCTTAGACAGATAGGTTTTCCAGGTGTCTTTGGAGAAACTTTCGAAATAGGTGGTACTGGGGTTATTCCCCCTGATGTTAGTGGTGGAGAATAGAGATGCAGAGATTCCCCCACTGAGCACTAGGAGCCACCTCCTGCACAAACGATGCTGGTGTTTCTCCTTGTCCTGATGGCAAGACCCTATGGCCAGGAATCAGTCAGCACTGATGCAAGTGAGGAACAGCATGCTCCCATTTATTTTCGCAAGAACGCTGTCCCAGAGACCTTGCACAGTCCGTCACCAAAGGGTCAGTGGTAACTGATGTTGTAAAAAATCTTAAAGGACAGCGTAAAGACAAAAAGGAGGTCTGAGCCCACAAGATTGGTTATAAATATCGTGGTCTCATTCTACATCTTCATTTGCAGCTTAAGTAGTACAGTGAGGTGAAGCTTCTCAGCAACCTGCAAATAAATACAACGCTGTACACGGAGACAGACAGGGTAGACTTGAATGAATTGTTGGTAAGACACGTGGGGTTCTGGCTGTCGGTCCCCATGTCTTGCCTCGTGCAGCAGCAGTTTAGAGTTGAGCAGCATTCATAATAGGTTTCAGTGCACAACAAATTGTGGCAGGAATCATGTCTAAGGTTTCTACATAAGGAGATGCCTTTGTACCATAGTTCATTGAGTGAACAGCTGATCTATGCCTGCTGCTCTTGCTCCATTGAATGTTTTCAAGTCTTGGGCAAGGGAATCATGTTTATCAGCAGTAGATCAGAACATGGAATTCAAATCAAACAGATCAGCCATCATCTTATTAAATTGCAGAGTGGACTCAATGAGCCATATGGCCTACTCCTGCTCCTACTTCACATGTTCGTAACTAATGACTGCAGAACTGACTTTCAATGTGAACATTACACTGGAGGTTCCTTCTCTCTAGCCCAAGTTAGGCAAAACTTTCAAATCTTTTAAACCGCTTACAAACTCCATCTCTTCAACTTACATGCAAGTTCCCAGTTACACTTTGGATGATAAGCGATGGCATCAGCAATTTCTTTGCTTCAGGTGCAGAATTAGTTGATTTCATTCCCTGCACCTCCTCCCCTATCTCTCGCTCTCAAATTCTTGAAGGCTCACTGAGATCTGAGATACACAGCAATATCTTGAGAAATCCTGACCCCAACACGTGGTTTGCCAAGGTCTCTTCCCTTCCATTCCATTCCCAAAGCCCAACTCTATGCCAATATGAATCAGATGGGCCATATACATGGGTAGAATTGTCAGCAAGATATTAGGAACCCAAATACCATTCCAACTATAACTTAAATAGACAATTTGAAGAATAACTTGACATTCCTAATGTTTTCCTGTAGGACATATAAGCTAATAATCTACCCATAGTCAGTATCGATGCTTTTATGTCCACAGATGTATACAGCTTGCATCTTCTCTCTTGTGCCCTTCATGGTGTCATTGCAAACAAGCTACCAAGGTGGTTGTCACACAGAATTCATAGGTCACACAACTCCATTTAAATGAAGGAGACAACCCCAAAACAAGGTTATTTATCATTTATAATATATTATCTGACTTTGCCCTTGTTGACAGTTGACTTCTCTTTTATCCTGGAAAATCAGCACTAGGCTGATTCATTTCTGTCTGCCTATGATATATGGACAGGCAAAAGGCAGGCTCAAAACTTGCAAGTTGGACAGAGGGGACAGAGGAAGGGGAGAGCAGTTTGGGGCTGGGATGGGGAAGTGCAGGGCAGAGGAAGAAGAGAGCAGGGGGCGGAGGAAGGGGGAACCCGAGGAAGGGATGTGCGGATGATGAGTTCGAGTGTGAGAGACAGACCATCTTGTTTCTTCATTGTTTCACTTGCTTTAGCACTGGTGACCTGCAGAATGGCAGATCTTGGCTTGCCACATGACAATCTCCCCAACTGCCCAGTGACCCAAATATGGTGACAGCTAGGAGATTCCACATTCCTGGTTAACATAATCAGAGCTTGCTTGGGAACATTCCTTTCACAGCCAAGAGTCCGTTGTCCTGGCTTTATGGACAAGCTGTCTCTATTTCAATAGCACTAGAATACAGAAGACACTGTGATACAAATGTCAACCATATTTAAGACTGCAATTTGAATTCATGGCAATGTTGCCTGAGTCTTTTTTCATTCAATTAGGGATCTCTAATCTGTAAATCTTCACAACAACATGGTCCACATCATCCTAAAAGCTGTTGAGGAGAATCTGGTGTCAAAAATGTTCATTATACATGAGGCCTCCATTAGCCCACCAGAGTCATTTAACTGGATATTAAAGTCCCAAATGTATTACTTGAAGAACAGGTTATTCTCCCCATTCTTTTTTCAACAAATATCACCTAAAACAAGTAGCTACATATCAATTCTTATTTTTGTTTGCGGGACTTTCCTGCGCACAAAATCGCTGCCAAACTTGCCTATTTAACAGTAACTACATGTTAAAATAGTTAATTGTACTTGAAGCTATTTGGCTGTTTTGGAGATACAGGCCCATATAGAAATAGAAATTTCTTTCTGAAGGACAAGAAAGTATGGGCAACACCTTTCGAAAATATAACCAACAATTAGATTACTTTCGGAATCAAGTCCCAACTTACCCTTCTCTGAGCATGAATCAGCTCTTTGTCTACTTTGGACAGGAATGGAGATCCTCCATCATGTTCCATGGAATAGAATTTCACTTTCTTAATAAGAACCTCTTCATCAAGTTTCACCCTTTCGCAATACAAAAATTGAACACGTTATTCAGGAAGAAGAGTTCTGACAAGTTAATATTCTTTAGAACACAAGATGGTTTAAAAATAAAAAAATTCTGTTGCAATCTCAGATAGCCTTATCAGTGTTAGGACCAGTGTTGGTCCTCCTTCAGTGCTCTGTGCTGACTGAAGATTTTCTTGCAGAGCTGTTTCTTATAAACATATTGGGCTCCTCTCTGGTTCCACACTTAGTCCATCATTTCAAATAAAAGGAAGACAAGCCACCTCCCTCCTGACATTAAATACTGCCAGGTCGACCACCAATAAAATTCCAAGAGTCACCACTGACCAGAACTTGAATTGATCAGAATGGTTTAGTAAGATGGCAGCAGGATAAGACGCTCCAATCGGAGCTCCTGTGCTGGCCAGTTCCTTTTCCTTTTCTTTTCCCCCTCCTCTTTGCCCTCCTTGCAGTATTTCTTTCTCCCCCCCACCCAAGGGAGTCGAGTCGTGACTGGAGACTGGGCGGGAGCTGACTGCATTGGCCATGTCACGGACAGAATACCAGAACGACAACAGCAGAACGAGAATGGGCCAGGCTGAGTCCTGAAGTGATGGATGGGGCGACGGCAGCAGGAGAGCCCCAAGTCCCGGAGCGGCATGAGGTGAAACAAATCCCGGCACAGCGTGACTTACCTTGTTGCTGCTGAGTGCCGGTGAGCAGCAGACTGGAGCGATATAGGGACAGTTGCTGGACTTGGGCCTGGCGCCACGTGCCAAGCTGCTGCTGTTTGGAATTCTTTACTGGACTGTAATGTAAATCCTTTCCACAATGTTATAACTACCTCATTTCTACCTTATTCTTAGACACTAAGTAATGTTACTGCTTTCCTTTTAATCATCTTTTGAATAATAACACTATTTCTTTTACTATGTAAGATTTGTACCTAGGTACTTGTACCTAAGATGGTACCTTCTAAAGGCAGCCATTATAAAAAGTTTTCACTGTACTTCTGTATTAGAGTACAAGTGACAATAAAGGATATTCATATCCATAATTCATATTCAATAGCTAGGAGGTGTGACGTAGTGATAATATCATTGCACTAGTAATCCAGAGGTTAATGTTCTGGGGGCAGGGATTCAAATTCTATCATATCTGTTGGTGGAAGTGGAATTTAGTTAATAAACGTGAAATAAAGCTAATCCAGCTGATAATCATGACAACCAACAGTAATTGCTGAAAAAAAAAAACACAACCTATCTGGTTCATTAATGTCCTTTAGGGAAGGAAAGCTGTCAACGTTACCTCACCCAACTTTTGACATCAGGCCCACAGCAGTGTGGCTGACTTGGAACTGCCTTTTGATATGAGTAGCATGCCACTTGGTACAAGGGCAACTAAGAAAGAACAACAAGTATTGTCTTGGCTGGCAACAGACATATCCCATGAAAAGGTAAAGAAAAGCAGAGTACAGATATATAAATGGTTCAGCTCCTGACCCTGCAAGCCTGGCAACCGTTTAAAAGACTCAAATTAAGAGTGTGATGAAACACTCACCTGAATAGGTGTAGTCAAACATAAGAAACCTACAACGTGAAAATAAATGCTCATGATCAAAACTGTTCATGTCACTGGTTGCAGTGTTCAACCCAAAACCAGCATGTTATACTGCTATCTATGATGAAAGCTATCTACTATGACAGCAGCTTCTCCTGTATCTTGAGCAACTAAAACTGGAAAGAACAATACCACGTGAACGTCACTTAAGGTTATACATTATACTGACTTTGGCATCTGTTTCTTCATTATTACTGGATTAGCATCCTAAATCTAACATCATTGCAGGACCACCAACATCACAACAACTTCAATGCTTCAAATGGACCAATCATCATCTTAGGTCAATTAGGGAAGGACAAAAAAGGTTTCTTCCACAGGTTTGCCCTCGAGTTCCTTGGTTCTCTCCCCACATCTTTTCTTTGCATAGATTCCATCGAGTCAAATAAAATTTATTACATGATAAAAAGTAAAATCCTGATTCAAACCTTTCGTCCATTTACAAAACTAGTCTGTTATTGGTGACAGAACTTTCAAGTATATCTATCTTCAAAAACCATTCGAGAAAACTTTGTCAACTTTTCCAAATCACTTAAAAGATTTTCATTTACTCCTTCTTCTGTGAAATATCAAGGTCTGTTATCAATGGAAATAATGACGATTGTTTAAGTATTTTTTTCTTACTTGGAGATATTTGGACCAGCCATGACTTTGAACATTGGAATGAGATCATCAGCATAACGACACATAGGACCAGTACACAGAAACTCAGCTTTTAGACCCGTTGCATTTGGAAACTG
The DNA here is from genome assembly GCF_021869965.1 of Rhincodon typus. NCBI lineage: Eukaryota > Metazoa > Chordata > Chondrichthyes > Orectolobiformes > Rhincodontidae > Rhincodon > Rhincodon typus. The sequence goes on along the minus strand of NC_063345.1, from coordinate 57,820,032 downwards.
ACCGTCATTAGGTACCAAACCTGAAAGCACAGCATTAACAAAATGTTTATAGAATTACTGCAGGGGACATACAAATGATCTTGCATAAGTAATGCAGTCAACATCAGAGTGGTATACACTGAGCCAATCACAATTGTGATTTAGGAACATTACATTTTCATAATTTGTGACAATATCTAAACAACTTATGATTCAAAGCAGAAAATCTTAATGCACGATATTTTTCCTACTTTCATCTACAATGCATGCTGAATACATTTTTACTACAACCTACATTTATCTAGATATAACAAGGTGTAGAGCTGGATGAACACAGCAGGCCAAGCAGCAGAGGAGCAGGAAGGCTGACGTTTCGGGCCTGGACCCTTCTTCAGAAATGGAGGAGGGGAAGGGGGTTCTGAAATAGATAGGGAGAAAGGGGGAGGCAGATAGAAGATGGATAGAGGAGAAGATAGGTGGAGAGGAGACAGACAGGTCAAAGAGGCAGGGATGGAGCCAGTAAAGGTGAGTGTAGGTGGGGAGGTAGGGAGGAGATAGGTCAGTCCAGGGAGGATGGACAGGTCAAGGGGGCGGGATGAGGTTAGTAGGTAGGAGATGGGGTGGGGCTTGAGGTGGGAGGAGGGGATAGGTGGGAGGAAGGACAGGTTAGGGAGGTGGGGACAAGCTGGGCTGGTTTTGGGATGCGGTAGGGGGAGGGGAGATTTTGAAGCTTGTGAAGTGCACATTGATACCATTGGGCTGCAGGGTTCCCAAGCGGAATACGAGTTTCTGTTCCTGCAACGTTCGGGTGGCATCATTGTGGCACTGCAGGAGGCCCAGGATGGACATGTCGTCTGAGGAATGGGAGGGGGAGTTGAAATGGTTCGCAACTGGGAGGTGCAGTTGTTTAGTGTGAACCGAGCGTAGGCGTTCTGCAAAGTGGTCCCCAAGCCTCCGCTTGGTTTTGCCAATGCAGAGAAGGCCACAACAGGAACAGCAGATGCAGTATACCACATTAGCAGATGTGCAGGTGAACATCTGCTTGATGTGGAAAGTCTGCTTGGGGCCTGGGATGGCGGTGAGGGGGGAGGCGTAGGGGCAGGTGTAGCATTTCCTGCGGTTGCAGGGAAAAGTGCCGGGGCTGGAGGGGAGTGTGGAGCAGACAAGGGAGTCACGGAGAGTGGTCCCGCTGGTAAGCAGATTAGGGTGGGGAGGGAAAAATGTCTTTGGTGGTGGGGTCAGATTGCAGATGGCGGAAGTGTCGGAGGATGATGCGTTGGACCTGGAGGTTGGTGGGGTGGTACGTGAGGACGAGGGGGATTCTGTTTTGGTTGTTATTGCAGGGAGGTGGTGTGAGGGACGAGTTGCGGGTAACGCGGGAGACACGGTCGAGGGCATTCTCGACCACCGAGGGGGGGGAAGTTGTGGTCCTTGAAAAACAAAGACATCTGAGATGTTCGGGAGTGGAATGCCTCATTCTGGGAGCAGATGCGGCGGAGGCAATTGAATTGGGAATAGGGGATGGCATTTTTGCAGGAAGATGGGTGGGAGGAGGTGTATTCTAGGTAGCTGTGGGAGTCGGTGGGCTTGAAATGGATATCGGTTTCTAGGTGGTTGCCGGAGATGGAAACAGAGAGGTCCAGGAAGGAGAGAGAGGTATTAGAGATGGTCCAGGTGAACTTAGGGTTGGGGTGGATGGTGTTGGTGAAGTGGATGAACTGTCCGAGCTCCTCGTGGGAGCCCAAGGCGGCGCCGATCCAGTCATCAATGTAACAGAGGAAGAGGTGGGGTTTAGGGCCAGTGTAGCTACAGAAGAGGGATTGTTCCACGTAACCTACAAAGAAGCAGGCATAGCTTGGGCCCATGCGGGTACCCATGGCCACCACATTTTGTCTGTAGGAAGTGGGAGGAATTGAAAGAGAAGTTGTTGAGGGCGAGGACGAGTTCGGCTAAGCGGATGAGGGTGTCAGTGGAGGGGGACTGGTTGGGCCTGCGGGACAGGAAGAAGCGGAGGGCCTTTAGGCCATCTGTATGGGGAATGCAGGCGTATAAGGGACTGGACGCCCATGGTAAAGATGAGGTGTTGGGGACCAGGGAATTGGAAGTTCTGGAGGAGGTAGAGGGCGTGGGTAGTGTCACGGACGTAGGTAGGGAGGTAAGGTTTTATAGTTTAAGATACAAAAGACAAAACAAAATCCAATCTTCATAAGGGAGGTAATGTTACAGATGCCTGAATTTCAATATGCATGACTTGTTTGGAAACCAAGGATCCTTTGCAAGTCATTTATTTCATTTTTAGAAATAAATGGAACTAAATTGGATGAAGGTTAGAGATGCAGATGGATTAAATCATACTTCTGTTCTTGAAATCTGGGCTTAAATCTGTTTAGCATAATAAGAAAATTATTTTCTTTATTCTTTCATGGGATGAACACTGCTAGTAAAGTCAACATTTGTTGACCATCTCAAGTTTCCCTTGTTTAACCATTTCAGAGTGTATTGAACAGCCGACCACATCGCTGTGGGTCTGGAGTCACATGTAGATCAAACAGATAAGAGGTAATCAAGCAACAAAAACAGAAATTGCTGGAGAAATTGAGGTGGTCTGGTAGCATCTGTGGTGAGAAAGCAAAGATAACGTTTCAGGTTCAGTGACCCTTCTTCAGAACGGTAAGCATGGCAGATTCCTTTCTCAAACAGGCATTATTGGATCAGATGGATTTTTTCAACAATGATGGCTTCATGATTATTACTGAGATCAGCTTTCAATTCCAGATTTATTTTCATTGAATTTAAATTCCACCCACTGATATGGATGAATTTGATCCAGTTACCTAAAGTACTTGCCTAGACTACTGTCACTGGACTAGTAATATAACTATTATCCACATTCTCCTTGCCTTCTTGCAATAAATGGACAAGGAAACATAATAAAACACATGAAAAGAATATGAAGCTAGTTTCAAGAGAAACTAAAGTAGCAGCTTGAGAGAGGCTACAAAACATTGTTACTTAGGCTAATTTTCTAGGGCCAGAATAAATACACAATTTTGGACAGTGTTGAAAATTTTTCATCCTCCAAGACAAATTTCATTTGATAGCAGGAAGCAAGGAAACGGCAGAGAGATGTTAATTAACAGAGGCATTAGCACAAAACAGTGGATTATCCTAGGTCAGGAAACCAGGATGTAGAAGCAGGTTTAGGCATGAATGAGAAATGATAAAAAGGCAAGAAATTGCTTGGGGAAGTAGCGTAAGTCCACTAAAAACACCACACAGCCACAACGAGTATAAAGGAGGAAATAATGGGACCTGATCAGAAAAGTAGGTGGTATTCATATGGGATTTTAATCAATATAGACTAGAAAAATCAAACGAGCAAAGGTAGCCTTGAGGAGGAGATCATAGGTTTTCAGGATAGTTTCTCAGAACAGGCCATTCTGGGATCAACTATAGGGCAGGTTATACCAGAACTGAATAGTGCATCAAGATAGGATAAATCAATGACTACAATGTGAAAATGTCCATAGACAGCAATGATTAAATTTTATATTCGGTTTGAGGGGGAAAGAGAATAGGTTCAAGACTCAGCTTAAATTTACATATGGGGAATTATGAAGGCATGAAGGCAGAGCTAGCTAAAGTGAATTGGCTAATTGGTTAAGGGATAGGTCAAGAGCGAAGTAGTGGCATATATTTATGGGAGGGGTGGTATTTTAGACTGAGCAGTTGGCTACATTTCATCAAGAAACAAAAAAATCCTGGACCATGGGAGCCAAAAAGTTATTTAACTAATCATAGAAATTAAGTTTTGATTCAATGAAATGAAAACACCAGAATAAACAGAACAGCTGTCGTAATAAATCAGTTGTGCCTCAAATCCAAGATTCACTAAAAATAATTAAGTAGCAATCAATGCAAAACCATACCAGTCACAAAGAAATACCTAAATGGCAGAATCTTGAAACATGACTCACAAGACAAAAGCAGTGTCAAGCTTGAGATAATTCTGACCTGTTGTAGGCTTGTGTCCAAAAATTCCATTGAAGAAGGCAGGTATTCGAATACTCCCACCAATGTCAGAACCCACCCCCATTACTGATCCAGCTGCAGCAATAATGCATCCCTCACCTCCTTTAAAAGCACAAAACAAAAAAAAAATTTCAAATGTTCTAGAGGTTAGAATATTTTCTCATCTTAAACAGTGAAAATGGTGCTAGAAAGATAGGAGGAGGAAACAGTATAAATTATGTTCTTCAAAAATAAGTCAAGGGCAGAAAACAAAAAAAAAACAAAATTAAATCAATCTTAGATTTAAAATTAACTACTGATTTAGCATCCCAACTTACATTTGTGAAAGAGAACTCTAAATTGCAACAAACTTTGTGTGTTAATATCTTTTCTAACTTTACCACTGAAAGGTCCGTAATTCATAAATTTTGACCACAGTTTTAAGGACAAACTATTTCCATTGGATGGGAACTCAGAGATTGTTTAATTACATGAAAACTCAAATTAAAACCGGCTTTAAATTTATTCTAAATTCAGGGAATTACAACCCTATCTTGCGCAATCCTACCTGGCAGTTTAACCCTTGAGTCCCAGCAATCATTCTGACAGAATTATGTTGCGTTCCCCTCCAAACATCACCACACTGATCTATAGTCATCCTGTCCTTAGTTAGGTGTAATGCCCAAAACTATTTTCAGTACACCAGGTGTGGTCCAAACGGAAACAAAATCAGAAATAGCTGGAGAAACTCAGCAGGTTTGACAGCATCTGTAGAGAGAAAGCAGAATCGCATTTCGGGTCCATTGACCGGTCTTCAGAACTGGAGCAGGGAGGGGCACCTGGAAGATCTTGGTTGTGGAGGTAGGGGGACAAACATAGGAGAGGGTGCTCACATTCTGAAATTGTTAAATTCAAAGTTGAGTCCAGAAGGCCGCAAGGTTTTGGACTCCTTGGTCACCAGGAACATCCTTTCAGTGTTTACACTGACTCGCCCCATTAGAATTTAATTGGTTTCTGAGGTCCCCCTCATTCTTCCGAACTCCAGTCAATATAGTTCTAATTGATCGAGATATACATCAGTCCTCCATCCCAGTATCTGCCTGGTAAGCGTTCGTTACACTCCCACCATTGTCAGAATATCCTTCCTCAGATAAGACAACCAAAACTACACACAATACTCCAGTCTGGCCTGTACAATTGCAGCAAAACAACCCTGGTCCTCAAATCCTCATGCCATGAAGGCCAAAATACCACTTACTTTCTTTACTGCCTGCTGGATTGTTACTTTCAGTGACGAGTATATAAAGACACCCAGATCTTCTCGCACATTCCGCTTTCTCGATCTATCACCAGAGAATAATCTGTCTTCCTGTCTTTGTAACTAAAGTCGATAACCTCATTTTTATCCACATTATACTTCATTTGCCATGTACATGCCCACACTTCACTGCAGCATCTCTACATCCTCCTCACGGTTCACACTCCCTTCCATTGTCGTCTGCAAACATGAAAATATTATGTTAAGTGCCCTCATCTAAATCATTTATATTGTGAATAGCTGGGGTTCAAAAATCAATCCCTGCAGTACCCCACTAGTCATGGCCTGCCACTTGGAAAGAAGAGCTGCTGAAGAAGGGTCCAGACCCAAAACGACAGCTTTCCTGCTCCGCTGATGCTGCTTGGCCTGCTGTGTTCATCCAGCTCTACACCTTGTTATCTCAGATTCTCCAGCATCGGCCGTTCCCACTTTCTCTGTTTATTTCTATTCTTGGGTTCCTGTCTGCCAACCAGTTCTCTATTTATATCAGTTCACTACCCCCGATCCTATTCACTTTAAATTTAAATGCTAATCTCTTAAATATGACTTTATCGAAATCCTTCTGAAAGTTCACGTAACCGCAGCCACTGGCTCCCCCTAGTTATATCCTCAAAAAATTACAGCATATTTGTCAAGCACGATTTCCCTTTTGGAATCTATACTGACTCTGTTTGATCCAGTTACTGTTTTGCAAGTGCTTTACAATTAGATTATTTAAAAAGGACACTAGCATTCTCTCCCACATAGATTGCAGGCTAATCTGTCTAAAATTCCATTTTGTCTCTACCTCCTGCATTAAAAGCAGGGTTATATTTGAAACCCTACAATCCGTAGGAACTGTTCCTGTGGAGTCCCTTCTTCCAAATGCAGTTATAAAGATTTGTGAATTTCGATATCCTGTCTAGTTTATCCCATTAAACTTCCACTTTGTAAACATTTCTACTTATTTAGCTAGCTATCCTTTGCATCTTGCGCATTTGCCAAGATCTGTATTAGTTTTCGTATTTTTGTAAGCTTTTTCTTTCAGTTATATCTTGCCCCTTCTCTCTCTTGTCATCCTTGGTTCTGTTTAGGCAAGTACAGCTCTTGCCCTTTATGGTGCAAACTGATTCTGTATCACGTTAAATCATTTTTTAAACATCTCCCTCTGATCTGCTGTCATTTTATCCACTAATAGATTTTACTATGGTCAGGCTCTGTATTATCACACTGACAATTCAACCTTACTTAAATCTACAATCTTAGTAGCTGTATGCTATGTTTCTCTTCCAAGCAGAGTGCTGAACTGGACACACTATTCAGTTGTAAACTAAATGTGGCTTGTTACTAATATGGTATGCCCTCTTGTTCCCCTTATGTCATATTGTTGCAGAAAACTATCATTTACATACTTAAGGAATTCACTGTGCTTCTAACACTTGGTGGTCTGCTTGTCCTAATCTATACGCAAGTTAAAATGTTCAATTAAAATCATGCTGCTTTTGCTACATACTTATCCAATCTTTGCACTTGTACAATCAACCGCTTCAGAACTGCTACCAGATGGCTTATACATAATTCTGAATATAGCCTTAAAGTCTGAAAGAAATCCTTAAAACAAAACCTTCGACATTAGAAATACTAATTTATTACTCTCTGACTTGTCCTTTAGTTCAACTTATTTACTCACACTGTATTCCTCTCTCCTGATTTGATTACATATTTTAGTTTTCTTTTGTATTTCATGTCTAAAGTACAAAATCTTATGGTTATTTTAGTCTCTTTCCTTCCTTTTGTTTTTGAAGTATTTATCTACTTATCTATTCTAGTCCTACTCATCTAAATTGAGGAAGGCAGGGTTTAATTAGGTGGAGAAATTTGTTTTAGCTCAAGAACCTTGCGTTTCCAATCCAATCTTCCCCTATCTAATCCAGGAATGCCCACTAAATGCTATTTTCAGGATAGATCAGGTTAATTGCAAAAGTTAATTCATTAATTTCTGTTAATGTGCATTGTAAGAATAGCAAAGCCTACTATTTCAAACATTTGTCTGCATCAAGGAGCCCCAAAGTCAGATATAATACTACTTAATACAAAACATCTAGTTCAGTTATTATCACATGGAAATCATGGACACTTCGGAGTTTTCAGGGAGGAATTGTTTCCAAGATTCTGAATATTTTGATAATACCACTAATTCTAATACTTTATTAAACTGATGGAGGCAAGTCACCATGTAGTGACACTGGTCCCCAGTCCACACAAATAGGGAGAGTTACTGGCAAAAGGGCAAATAGACGGAGGTGGAGAGCAATTTGTATCTCGAAAACTATCTGTAACATTCAAAAAAAAAAAAAATTAGTACTGCACAGGAATAAGTAGTCCCTCACATTTCTCTCTCCCTGGTGAGATTGCCAAAGAGTATTTGTACCTTTTCTATAACACTTCTGTTGAATCATAATTGCTTAGGAAAACATTGCCAATATTACATTTAAAAGAAAACTTTCAACATGAGCACTGAAAGAAATGTGGATGCTGTAAATCAGGAACAAAAACAAAGTTGCTGGAAAAGCTCAGCAGGTCTGGCAGCATGTGAAGGAGAAAACAGAGTTAATGTTTCGGGTCCGGTGACCCTTCCTCAGAGGAACGGTCACTGGACCAGAAACGTTAACTCTGTTTTCACCTTCACAGATGCTGCCAGACCTGCTGAGCTTTTCCAGGAACTTTTTGTTTCAACATGAGTATGAATCACCTCTTTGCCACTTACTACCGTTTCCCAAAGTTTTCACAGAAATGGTCCAGCAAAATGCTTTTGATTCCCATACAGATCTTCAAATCCTCTGCTCTGCTCCACTCTGTCAAATTGCTCATCAATAATACTTGGGATAAGGTTGGCATTTATTGCATTTGAGAGATTGTGCTTTTTAGACTTTAGCCATCCTGTGACCACTTGAGCGAACTTACATTTCTGGATTTTTTTGTACTGCAAGCTTTCATCATCTGGATTTAGATATAGCTTGGATCTTTAATGCAAACAGGCAAGAGGAATTTTCATGACAGTCCGAAATGGATTTGAATTCACATTGCAGAGGCAAAGTATCAATTTTTTTTTTAGGTTTTCAAACTGAGGTTATCAGGCTTCTATCTACCATGAAATCCCCCAATGTATTGGTTTAATAGCTGTTTTTTATTTCCTTATGCAAGTAGAAATGTTTTCAGCAACAGTAGTGCTGTTTCTTTTAAGCAGATTTTAGAAGTTATAACACGTGTTCCCACAAAACTTAGTTCATCAGGCTCCTATTATCATTATGAAGAATAAATGAAATTTTAACTGTTTTGTAGCTTAATGCTCACCTGAACTTCCACCTACAATGCGATCCACGTTATATGGGTTTCTAGTTGTTCCATATACATTGTTGCTGGATTCGTACCACATACAGAGTTCGCTGCAGTTTGTTACACCTAATGGAATGGCACCAGCTTTTCGGAGGTTAGTCACAACAGCAGCATCCGTTAGGGCAATCACATTCTTACGGCTTACAAGGCCGGATGAATTGGGTGAACCTGGGCAGGGAAGGGAGAAGTGCAAATAAATGTCAATGCAAATAAATGTCAAAGACAATACAGCAAACTTTGTTTTAAATGGCACCTTTTCAATCGGCACTCGATAAACTGGCAAAAATATGCAGATACTACAATCTACAGTGATGTCCAAGTATTGATTCTGTAAATAAAGTATAACAGTGATGTGTATACCCCTTGCATTACAATTCTATTACTGACTGTGTTTTAACATCAATTTTAGGAGCAGTGTGATGTTTTCACAGTTTGAAGGGTTTTGATGTCTCGAAGATTCACTTGGTCAGGGTTTACTGCAGTTATGCGTACCTCGAGTACCCAAAATATTTCACCAACTGGCACACTCCTGGTCCCACAGGTGCCAGTTAATAAAACATTTGCTGTATCATAGAGTCATACAGCATGGAAACAGACACTTCGGTCCAACTACTCTGTGCCAACCATGTTCCCAAACTAAACTAGTTCTACCTGCCAGCATTTGGCCTGGATCTCTCCAAACCTTTCATATTCATGTACATATCCAAATGCCATAAATGACATACCTATAAAATGCACAAATTGAAATGAGTTGCCATTCTTGCATTTAATACTGCCATGTAGATAGTAAAGTGTCTGTTTCCAAAATGTTAAATCAACTTTTCCACAGTATTATTAAATTGACATACTCCATTCACTGATCAACTGGAAACCACAGTGATAACCTAGTTTCCACTTATTTTTCAATGAAGGAATAATATCTTTCATGAAGCTCAAAGTCAGAAGGTTGTATGTTCTTTTGCCACATAAAAGCACTTGGTTTTGTACCTAAAACAAACTAGAACACTACCAAATAGCCTTCCCTCAATACTGGACTAAAGAGATTTCTCTTAGGAAGATTATTTCTTTCACCCTCTCATTTCTTCTCTACATCTAGAGATTGTTCAGTATTGCAAACGAGGAGAAGGAAGTCTAGAAGATGGAGGAATGCAAAGGAAGTATTCGGGGAATGAGTGTTTCAGATTCCACCCAACAATCGTGCAACTAAAACCAGCATTGCACAATTTTGCCAAGTTCAAATAGCGGTGTATGGTCAAAGTATGCAGATTTCTTAAAATAGCATGTTTATGAACACTTTAAGCAAACAGCCATGGGATGAAGCAATGGCCTTTTGCACAGTTCATAGGTTCATACAAATGGTAACAACAGTGTGTACATTCCACTGACAAGTCAGACCTTTTACCAATGATTGTTGGACTATACTTTTGGAGCCAAGACAGAAAAATGCGAGAGATGGAGAGAGACTTGGTTCAGTCCATACAAAAACATACGATTAGAAGTACGTGTGACAGCAGTAGCATTTCAGCACAGATTACAATTTGGAGAATAAAGTAACAGATTCATAACCAGTTGACCTAAAACAAAATATACAAGATTGACAGGAAACCAAAGTAACCACTGAGATATTGTATTATGATTCTCTTTACTACCTCACTCACAAGTGCACTATGTTTACCATATCACGTTTCCATTCATTCATAAAACTGTGTTTTTTGTGGTACAGTTTAACTTACAAGATAAACCAATTTAAACATCCCTTCCTACGCTGCCAACCCGTTACTGTTTCTTTACACCTTTCAATTCTTATCAGCCCTATACTGCAAGCAGTGTTTAGACCTATTTCTGTATCAAAGGCAACACCTGAGTAAGTGTTAATACTGTAACCTGCTCAGAACAATGCCATCCCACCGTTGTGTCTCCATAACTCACTTGAAACTATGGAAAGATTGTAATATTAATTAGCCCTTAGGCCTACCATTTAGGACCACCATTTTGTACTAATGTACAGATTTATATTTTTTAAGTACATATTAAATAGGGCTGCTACCCCTTTTAAGAAAATTAGTATCAAAACGGTGATTCTGTGAAACTTCATGAATGAATGTGTAGGAATTGTCAAAAACCAGCAATAGTAGATGAAATCTCATGACCCAGCTGCAGGAGATCAATTTACTATCCTCTACACTTTTATTTAGTACATGTATAATTTCTCACTTATTTAGGTCATATGTCTAGTATTTTTACTAACATTACTAACTTTAAAGACAAAACTTCTCAATTATGCAAACTCAGAACGGACAGACATTCTAATCCCATCACAAGTAACAGCCAGCATTTAGCAAGTATTTAAACTATCTGCTGCTTCTCAAAGACAGATATCACGCAAACTTGTGTACCATAGATACAACTATGTGACACCATAGTGCTAAAATTTTAATGTATGTAAATCTGTTTATAAAAGAGACTGCTACAAAACTGTACTTTGGATTCCATCACCGCCTCGAACTGTGCCATTGCGGATGCTCAATAAAGAAGCTATTTTCGCCACTCACCGATCTCAGTCATTATTGAACACAATTCCACAACTTGGCGTAGTTGGCAGGATCACTGGGGCGACTGTTGAAACTGACCAGTCACTGACACTACTCTGAAGGTAAGAGACTTACTTCTTAAAGTTGTGACCTAGTCCCTGAACACGATCCTGAACCTGTCTGAGCTCAGGCCTCAAGCGCTCCAAATTGGCTAAAATTGCCCACTGCGAGAAACTGCCCATGGCACGAGTGTTCAGGTGACTGAGTGACCCCAATAAGGTGTCTACAATCTCCAAAGGTGGGCTGGCCCCTCCCGACATGACTGAGGGAGAAATGCTGCAGCAGTTACAAAACTGCATTGAAATACAGTTCTCATTAGGGAAAATCCTAACCAAAAATTAGGCAGAAATTCAATAATCCCAAAGGACAGTGGACACTAGATGACATGAAACTTGTCTGGGGAAAATCCACCCGATAGAAAGATAAGGACAGAATTAAATGATCCCACGTGTTCAAGGGTCAAATTAGTCAAAGGAATGAAATCATGACTCGATATAGCCCATGATCATGAATTAAACCATCTTAAACAGTAATTAAAAGCAGTGTATGAACAGCTGCAAAGGAGACATCAAAGCAGGAAAAAGGTGAACTTAAAAATCAAGCACTTGAGAAAGAAAATAAGAAACTGAAGGACGAGATAATAGTCCTGTCAGTTTCCTCCCCGGCTTCCACACCCATACAGAATTTGTATCTGACCACCTGTGACATCCAGGAAGTGGTTCAGCAAAACCAAGTTATCGACCTTGGGAAACAGAGGGGCAAAATAGATGGGTCCTCTAGCAATCAAAGTGATGAGGGCTGTATATCGCTAGCACCATTTTTACAACCCCTTAAAACCAAGAAGGTAAAAATAGAGAAAGTGGTAAGGCAAAGGTTAGAGGACGGCACTGAGGTGGATGCTCCGGCAAAACGGACCAAGAAACACGCTGCGCATGAACCTGTGACTCCTGAAAACAGACAGGTGGTCTAAAGGAATGCCTCACCCAAAGAAGGGGTCAATGAAAACATGGGAAAGCCTAGACTGGTTAAGGGGAATACATACGCTCCGCCCCTGGGGCGGGTTAAAGATCCTGAATGTTATTGTCACTAAAAGAGAAGGACACCTTCTCCATCAGGCAGTCAAAGCTGTCCTTGCAGAGTAAGAGCAGGAGCTGTAAGCTGGGTGGACAGCAATAAAACAGATGGACTATACCCCTGTAACCCAAGACCAATTGGATGAAAGTGAGGCTTGCTGTCAAAATGTTACAGACAAAGTCCCAGAATACGAGGAAAGATTTACAGCAAACTAGAAAGAGTATGCACGAGTCCCAGATGTGCAGGACCATACAGATTTTGAGGTTTGCTTTGTGGCTGGGCTTAAACCTGAACTTAAGATGCTAAAGTTCACCAAACCAGACTGAGACTAGAGGGGGTCTAATTATTTGGAACTGGTGGACTGAGCCCACTGGCTTGACCAAGATATGTGCGCCGAATTGCAAGTCCTACAGACAGGACAAATGGACAGCCTCCCAGTAACCCTGGAAAGACCCAGGACAAATGCCCAGGGAAGTGTTACATCTGTGGGAAGGAAGGCCACTAGGCTAGAGGGTGCTGGCAAAAAGGAAAAGGCGAAGTTGCCCAATAAACAATAAAGAAGAGGAGACCGTGAAAACTGGGAGTAAGACTGATCTCCTAGAGCAGTTAAGAGCTAACCAGACAGCAGCATCAGGAGCTGCTGAAGATGACAAAAGAAAACTGAGAGCCCACCCCGTACCCCTCCATGCTCTTACTGGCTTTATGTTAGCAGAGAGGAGATGGACTGCATATGACCATGAGGGTAGGCGAACTGGACATAGAGTGCCTTTTGAACACTGGAGTAGAGTTGACATGCCTACCCCAGAATGAGACCAAACTCCTGCTATACAGGACAGTGAGAACACCTTAAACAGCAGGAGCTGACAGGATCGAAATTAAAAGGAGCAAACCTATGCAGATTGCATTTGGCCCTGAGGAGTTAGTAATCTTTGTATGTGTAGGACCTGTAGCCTAGCCGATCCTCAGAATGGATATCCTCGCCCAACTAAATTCATCTTTTCATTTCAGTGATGGACAGATAACATGGTCCATCAGAACTCTACAAAGGAAAGAATTAAAAGACCATCCCATCTGGACTAAAGACAAGGACGACTGCAGGTTACCGCAAATAGGTCCTGCAACTTTTACCGGAACACCTCCACCTTGCACTAAACAGCACCTCTAACAGCCCAATGTCTGTTGTAGGAATCCACCCAATAATTCAGAGGTTAAAAAACCAAAAACACCTCTAACAGCCCGGTGTGGCCCATGCAAAAGGTAAGTGGGGAATGGAGATTAACCATAGATTACAGAAAAGTCAACCAATGCATTGATCTAAAGGTCCCACTAATTGGCGACCCCTCTACTATGTTCAGTGCCTTAACATGAGACCACAAGTGGTTCTCGGTCATAAGTATGGCTGATGGCTTCTAGTCAGTACCCTGAGCACCTGAAGTACAGTTTGCGCTTTGCCTTCACTGTACGGCAATGACAGTACACATGGACCAGAATCCCACAAGGATTCCACAACAGCCTGACAGTATACCATATGGCCTTACAAAACAAACTTGGTGAAATGCTGCCAACCGAGTCAGTTGTCATTCAGTATGTAGATGATATACTGATAGCTTCTGAAATGGAAAAGGAACATGAGATAGATCTGAAGACCCTCCTAAACCACCTGCAATGGACAGGTCATAAGGCCAGTACTGAGAAGGCTCAGATCGCCCAGAAAGAGGTAGTCTATCGAGGACAGAAAATTTCCCATGGGAAAAGGGAGATCACCCAAAGTCAGACTGCAGCCATACAGGCTGCCAAACAGCCTATGATAATTTGAGAACTGAGGGCTTTCCTGAGTCTGTGTAACTTTAACCGGGTGCTGGTTGATACCCAACTAGCCCAGCCCCTGACAGACATCCTGAAGGGGAAACGGGCTCGAAAGAACAAACTGCACTAACGAAGAAACAGGAAGAAGCCTTTCAGGACCTAACAAAAGCACTTTATTCTGCACCAGCATTGGGGATCCCCAATAATGAAAAACCCTTTACATAATTTGTCCACAAAGAGGGCTATATGACAGCAGCACTGGCTCAGGAACACAGGGACAGGTTGAGACCTGTTGGGTACTACTCAGGGAAACTGGACAGTGTAACCCTCGGATGAGTGGGTGGGGGGGGGGGGGGGGGGGGGGGGGGGGGGGGGGGGGAGATGAGCGGAGGTGAAGAACATCCTGCGAGAGCGGTGCAAACTATGGGCATAGAACATAGAACATTACAGCGCAGTACAGGCCCTTCGGCCCTCGATGTTGCGCCAACCTGTGAAACCAATCTGAAGCCCATCTAACCTACACTATTCCACTATCATCCATATGTTTATCCAATGACCATTTAAATGCCCTTAAAGTTGGCGAGTCTACTACTGTTGCAGGCAGGGCATTCCACGCCCTCATGGCAGTGGAAGTTACAGCGAGGTTGATGTTGGATCAGAAATTAATAGTTAAATGCCCGCATGCCATACACACTTTGCTCTCTAAGGAATAGAGTATCCCAGGTAAATGCTGCCGGGTGGGCCTGATGGACAGCAGACCTAGAAGATCCTAATCGACAAATAGTTTGAGAGCGCCTGGTCAATCTAGCTAAACTATTACCGGTGCCTACTGAAGGGGAAGATGGCAGCCATGATTGTGCGGAAACCTGCAGGAATTGGAGGGCAATAACCAAACAATGAATGAGGCTTTGCAAAAAGCAGACCTCATCCTTTACTCCGGAGGATCCTCCGAAGCCGGATGGGCTGTTGCTACACTCCACACTGTCACAACATCGGGAAGCCTACCCCCAAAGCATCCGCACAGAAAGCTGAATTACAGGCTCTGACTGAAGCCTGAATAGCAGAGGATCAGTCTGCCAACATTTATACAGAATCCCACTATGCTTTTGGAGCTGCCCACGACTTTGGCCAACTACAGAAACAGCATGAATCCTAATGACTGCAGGTACTTCCATCAGAAATGGGGAAGAAGTCAAGGACTTGTTGGAGGCTCTCCAGCTGCCCAAAGAAGTGGCCATATTAAAGCACAAAGCCCACATGAATGATAACACCATGGAAGCCCGGGGTAATGCCCTGACAGATCAGGTAGCCAAAACTGCCACCTTCAATCACTCCTGCCAAGAGCCTCAAGGGCATGTCTGTCAGCTTGACTTTGGGGCAGCAAATCAAAATATGCAAACAATGCAGAAGTAATGCTCCCAAGAGGAGAAATGGGAATGGCTTGATAATGGACACAGGCTATGCAAAGATGAAGTCTGGAGACTTGAGAATCAAATTGACCAGTCGCACCTGCCTTGATATCATATGTGGCACAACAAATCCACTAATGGAGACATTTGGGGTCTGAACAGATGACAGCCCGGTTCCAGCGCAGCAAGTGGGGACGAGGATTTAAAAGATTTGCTCAAGCAATAGTGGACTGCTGCCTCACTTGCCAGAAGAACAACCCTGGAATCAAAGTGCAAGTTCCCCAACTGAGGGCCCCGGTGCCTCCAGGGCCATTCCAGCTCTTGCAAGTTGATTTTTCTCTCTCCAACGATGTCAAGGTTACTCAGCCGTCCTTGTAATTGTGGACAAGTTTTCCAAAAGCTGCTCCTGCGAGAAAGGCCACTGCCAATCACACAGCCAAAGCCCCCAATGGGGGCTACTCAGCAGCATTGACTCAGACCAGAGTTTCCATTTCACGGGAACAGTGTGTCAAGACATTTCCCAGTTATTGAGGATTAACTGCAACTTTCACTGTCCCTATCATCCACAATCATCGGAGCAAGTGGAAAGAACGAATCAGACCCTGAAACAACAACTGGCTAAATACCACCAGGGGGGAATGCCCTGGCCTCAGGCTTTACCAATAGTTCTATGCAGTTACAGGGCTACCCCCAACAAAACAACATAGCCGAGTCCATTTGAAATAGTGACAGGCAGGCCAATATCCCTGCCGGGGACAACTGTCATCTTATGAGTGATGCCTTATTGTCTTACAGCCAAGCACTAAGACGCTAATTTCTGCCTCCTCACAGGTATCGGCTGCGTGGAAGGACCTACCGGAGGGAGATCATGACATTGTACCAGGTGAGTCGGTTCTTGTAAAAAATTTCCACAAGGAACCCTTAGGTGTGAAGTGGAAGGGCCATACCGGGAGCTGCTGATCACCCAGTCAGCTGTCAAGGTCCGAGAAAGGAGGCCTGGATTCACACCTCCCACATCAAACAGGTATCCTACAATACAGCAGAACCAGAGATTGACCGACTGCTATAGTATATACTGTCATTTTTTTCAATTATGTTTTCATGCTATCGGGATATTCAGAGTTACGTGCAAATACTTATCTCTGTATGTTTTATATCTATACCAAAGCTTCTAATCTGTTCAAGTGTTGGATATGTTCCCACATTCCCACTCACTCTAAAGGGGGAATCCCAGTCTACATTATTCCCTTTACTGAATCTGAGATGGTAGAGTGGTACATTTATCAAAATTTCACATTCTCCCCTTCTCCAGGCCGTGGGATGTTTGCCAATGTACATAAACTCAAAGGGAGGGGAACTCAGTTCTCTCTCAAACATGACAGGGACTATTGAAGCCTGCAGGTCTACCTACCATCCCCTGGCCAGCTTCTCTGAGTGGTACTAGCCCAGTTAAGATCGTACCCACAATCCTCCATTCCTGGCCCTCACTAACACCTCAAAATGGGAAAGACCACAAGGATCCTTGTGTTTTATCTACTCTCCAAAAGGGGGGCAAGAGATGGGTCCACAGCAATTGCTCTTGGTATTTCAAAGTCACAGCCTCATCCAGTCGATTGACTGATTTTGATAAGGGTACAAGTGGAGGCACCATCTCTGTGCAATCGTATCCGGAGGTTATTGCCCACTTCATCTCCTATAATGGCACTTATTTCATCAGTGGCCATAGAGCACACCCGTGGCTCAGCACCCTCTGGCAAGGTTCATGCTACTTCAGGTATGTAGTCCCATACATATATCACTCTGCCAAACCGCCTCGCTGGAGACAGAAGACAGCCATCTCTGAAACCCAGCATTTATTTGCTATTGCATTTCCTTTCTATGGTACGGCCAAACTGGTCAGAAGGTAATAACCCTGGCTTCGGTTCTGGAAAAGCTGGGAAATGACACATTCTCTGCCCATAGCTGAATAAATGATGAAATTGTCGCTATTCGCTATTCGGTCCTTGATTTTGTTTTAGTCAAGAGAGGGGGCATTCTGTGCCCTGGTTGGCTCCAAATGTTGCACCAATATCTCAGATAACTTCAAAAGTATTATCAATCTGGCTGATCATATTAGGCAGAAGGTTGAAAAGATCAGACAACCTCCCTCTACGCTGTGGAGTTAGGCTACAGAGTGGCTGGGTCCTTAAGGACCTCCATTGTACGGGGACTCACGATGTTTATTATTGTTATTCCAGCTGTGTATGTCGTTTTCTCTTTTATAAAGTGCAGTTGCCAACAAACTATTAAAAGTATAAACCATCCCCTACTACGAGCCATGTCTCTGTAAGCCCCTCCAACATCTAAAAGACCCAAGTGGTACATTTGAGTTATAAGAATTGACTGATTCTCTTCAAAGGGTCTCAGTAGAAACAAAAGCGGGGACTGCATAATATTGTATTATGATTATCTTTACTAACTCACTCACAAGCGCTCTATATGTTTACTATACTGCGTTTCCATTCATTCATAAAACCGTGTTTTTTGTAGTACATTTTACTCTTACAAGATAAACTAAATATCCCTTCCCACGCTGCCAACCCGTTACTGTTTCCTTACACCTTTCAATTCTTATCAGCCCATACTGCAAGCAATGTTTAGACCTGTTTCTGTATCAAAGGCAACACCTGAGTAAGTGTTAATACTATAACCTACTCAGATCAATGCCATCTCCACCATCATCTCTCCATAACTCACTCGAAACTACGGAAAGATTGTAATATTAATTAGTCCTTAGTAACCATCTCTCGGGACCTGAATAGGCTGTAGGACATCAAAGTTTCCTCCACCAGCGTGTCCCTACAATCTGCTGTTTTATTATCTCTTTGAAATTTCCTTAGTACAGTGTTAAATAAATAGGTAATGTATATCTATTTCTAATTTTTATTTAGGACTACCATCTGATACAAACATCCAGATTAATACTGTTAAAATACATATTAAACAGGGCCGCTACCCCCTTTAAGAAACTTACTATCAAAACAGTGCTTCTGTGAAACTGCATGAATGAATGTGTAGTAACTGTCAGCAACAGTAGATGAAATCTCATGACCCAGCTGCAGATCAGTTTAATATCCTCTATACTTGTATTTAGTACACAAAATTTCTCACTTATTTAGATCACATAGGTCTAGTATTTTTGCTAACATTACTCATTTTAAAGACAAAAGGACTAACACCTCTTAAATATGCAAGCTCAGGCCGGACAGACATTCTAATCCCATAAGGAGTAACAGCCAGCATTTAGCAAGTGCTTAAACTATCTCCTGCTTCCCCAGTACAGATGCCACACAAACTTGTGTACAATAGATACAACTATATGATATATCAGAATGCAAAAGGTGTTAACAACTTTTAACATAACTCCATAAATCATGTTTATTAATCCAATAACCCACTAATTCGTGGTTATAATACTAACTGCAGATTGCCAAGTACTAGCCAGCCCCCAGTCAAACTAATTCAGGAGTAGTAGAGATAGTAGGAACTGCAGATGCTGGAGAATCCGAGACAAGGTGCAGGGCTGGATGAACACAGCAGGCCAAGCAGCATCATAGGAGCAGAAAGGCTGACGTTTCGGGCCTAGACCCTTCATCAGAAAAGGGGGAGGGGAAGGGGGTTTTGAAATAAATAGGGAGAGAGTGGGAGGCGGATAGAAGAGGGATAGAGGAGAGGATAGGTGGAGAGGAAACAAACAGGTCGAAGAGGCGGGGATGGAGCCAGTAAAGGTGAGTGTAGGTAGGGAGTTAGGAAGGGGATAGGTCAGTCCAGGGAGGACGGACAGGTCAAGGGGGCGGGATGAGGTTGGTCGGTAGGAGATGGAGGTACGGCTTGAGGTGGGAGGGGGGGATAGGTGGGAGGAAGAACAGGTTAGGGAGGCAGGGACGAGCTGGACTGGTTTTGGGATGCGGTAGGGGGAGGGGAGATTTTGAAACTTGTGAAATCCACATTGATACCATTGGGCTGCAGGGTTCCCAAGCAGAATATGAGTTGCTGTTCCTGCAACCTTCGGGTGGCATCGTTGTGGCACTGCAGGAGGCCCAGGATGGACATGTCGTCTGAGGATTGGGAGGGGGAGTTGAAATGGTTCGCGACTGGGAGGTGCAGTTGTTTATTGCGAACCGAGCGTAGGTGTTCTGCAAAGCGGTCCCCGAGTCTCCGCTTGGTTTCCCCGATGTAGAGGTAGCCACACCGGGTACAGCGGATGCAGTATACCACATTGGCAGATGTGCAGGTGAACATCTGCTTGATGTGGAAAGTCTTCTTGGGGCCTGGGATGGGGGTGAGGGAGGAGGTATGGGGGCAGGTGTAGCACTTCCTGCGGTTGCAGGGAAAAGTGCCGGGTGTGGTGCAGCTGGAGGGGAGTGTGGAGCGGACAAGGGAGTCACGGAGAGAGTTGTCCCTCCGGAAAGCAGATAAGGGTGGGGAGGGAAAGATGTCTTTGGTGGTGGGGTCAGATTGCAGATGGCGGAAGTGTCGGAGGATGATGCGTTGGATCCGGAGGTTGGTGGGGTGGTACGTGAGGACGAGGGGGATTCTTTTTTGGTTCTTATTGCGTGGACGGGGTGTGAGGGATGAGGTGCGGGAGATGTGGGAGACACGGTTTTGCTACCGTATCAGGTTACAACCACTTCAATTTGCGGTTAAACCCCACTTGAAAGTCAACTCATGCATAACGCGCGATGTAAACAACCCCATTTAAACAAGACCGACATTCCATTCAAAGGTACAGTCAGGCGTGACAGATAACAAAATTGCACAGACACTACAGGATGGAACCTTTTTGCATCCCCACACCAAAAACTGTTACTTGATATTAAAATCCAACTGAATAGCTGCTATTACCAAATCGTTTATCTTCTCCCTCCAGCTAGAGTAACTCCAAGTATCAGTCAAAAGGTGATAATTGGATAGCCCTGCAGACTTTTCCTGTATATTATGTAGCTAAGTACTTGTCCCAAGTTTTTATTCAACATGTATATAAAACTTTACCCCACTAATAGAACTAACAAACGCTATGCAGCGTATGTAAGCAATCTTTAACTTACTAATAAAACTAACAGCGTTATGTCTAGACCCGCGCAACCTTGAATGAATGAATAATAGCAAATAGAACCCACAGATGGACACAATCATGAAACTAACTAAACAAGACTAACACCTTTTGAATTACGCAAGGATAAACCAGACAGACACTCCAATCTCATTAAAATAACCATTAATACTCAACATTAACCGGTAACATTTAGGATATGTTTAAACCATTTCCTATTTCCTGCAAAACAGTTTTTGTACAATGTCTACTGCTTAACACTCAAGTGTTAGAATGTTAATGTATGCTTGAATTCTGTATAAAATGGCTGCTTTTGAGCTATGATTTTGGGGAATTCTATCTCGCCTTACACCGTGCTGCTGTGAAGGTGCAATAAAGAAGCTGTTTTCACCACTCACTGATCCTGGTCGTCTGGTTCTTCGAATGCGATCTCACATATGTGACACCATAGAGCTAAAATTTTAACGTACAGTCGGTTCTAATATAATGCGATAGTTGTGTCCTCTTGCGATCTCGCATTATAAGGAAACTGAGCAGTAACCGCGCCATTTAAATCGCATTTTTGCCAATACAGGTAAGGAAAGTTCGCGTACTACAAATAGTGGTCTAATTTCATCAATTGTGTTAAAGCCAATTTGCACTGAAGAAACACGAGTTATAGCAGACCCAATGGTGTGTAAAAATTGTATACAAAAGAGGCTGCGGTAAAACTGCACCTTCAATTGCATCGCCGCCTCGAACTGTGCCACTGCGGATGCTCAATAAAAAGGCTATTTTTGCCACACACTGACCTTGGTCATTATTGAACATGATCCCACACCACTTAAGTGATCATTATGAAGAATGACAATTAAATTGTGATTGTTGGTAGCTTCATGGTCTTTATTTTTCTTTTTTCTTCATTCATGGGATGAGGGTGTCGCTGGCTGGGCAGCATTCATTGCCCATCCCCAATTGCCCAGACAGCAATTCAGAGTCAATCACATTGCTGTGGGTCTGGAGTCACATGCAGGTTAGACCAGGTAAGGATGGCAGTTTCCTTCCCTAAAGGACATTAGTGAACCAGATGGGTTTTTCTGACAATCATTAGATTATTAATTCCAGGTATTTTTTATTGAATTCGAATTCCACCATCTGCCGTGGCGGTATTCGAACCTGGGTCCCCAGAAAATTATCTGGGTCTCTGGATTAACAGTCCAGCGATAATGCCACTAGGCCATTGCCGCCACCTGCGCTTCCATCTATAATATAGTCTACATTGTGTCACAAAGGAAATTTTGTTAACACACCTTCTAATGCAATTGCTTCTTTTACCGTGAAAGGAACACCGAGGTAAGGAACAGTCTCTTCTAGCAACTTCTCATCTTCATTTCCTTTAGCAATCCTGTCATCCACCTTCTGGGCCTCCTTCAACGCAGATGCAAACCTACAGTAGCGACGAGTATGTCGATGTAGTTTGGGACAAAAAGAATATAAAAATTACAATGCTAAAATTGAGATATGAAAGTCAGACTCAGTCTTTACAGTACTTTGAGTCAAATTCTAATTCTTTAGTAATTGGGAAGGATTAATATGATAGTTCAGGCTAAAATAACATTTTCCCTTGAATCAAGTACAATAACCACCTTTTGTTGTTTTAACAACTACACCAAAGTCCTGATATAAATTTCACATTGTACCAACTGGTTTCCCAATTTGTACGGGAACCTAGAAACAATGGGAAAGATGGTAATGAGATTCTGGAAGAAACCAAGTCTGAGGCATTCAAAAGCTCACAGGGATGACTTTTGAGAGCATTCAGATGAAGCGGCATGGTCTGAAAATTGTGAAGGACCTGATGAAATCACAATCCTGCTTAGCCACTCCACAACTGAAGTACTATGTAGAGTACTGGCCTTCTTATTTAAGGAAGGTTGCAAACAGATTGGAAGCAGTTCAGAGAACATTTGCTAGACCAAGATATAGCTAATACCTAGAATTGACAGGTTGTCTTGTGAAGAAAAGTTGAAGAAGCTCAGCTTCTATCAGCTGGAGTTTAGATGAGTAGGAGATGGCTTAATTGAAATGTATAACATTCCAAAGGGAACAGACAGGATAGATGTGGGAAAGGATGTTCTCTCTTGTGGGATAATCTAGAACTTGGAGTCACTGTTTAAAAATAAGATGACAACATTTCAGACATATGTGGAGAATTTTTTCCTCACAGATAATCATGGGTCTTTTTAACTCACTTTAAAAAGGCAGTGGAAGGCAGTAGATAAATTCTGATAATCAAGGGAGTCAAAGTTATCAGGAGTAGATGGAAATGTGGAATTAATAGATCAGCCATGATCAAACTGAATGGCAAGCCGTGGCTCGTAACTCTTATGTTCTAGAATGAGTTCAGTAGTAGCAGGGAAGGCAAATGTAATGTTAACCTTTATTTCAAAAGAGTATAAGGATGAGGAATTCTACTTGAACTACATAAGAACTAGTTAGAATCACATGCAGAATACTGCAAACAGTTTTGGTCCCTTCATCGAAGGGGAGGTATACTGGCATTTGAGGCAGTCAGATAAGTTTTACTAGGTTGACATTGAGTATGAATGGACTGTCTTATGATGAGAGATTGATTAGGTTGGGGCTGCACTCGCTGAAGTAGAATGAGAGGTGACCTGATTTAAGCGTACAACATACTTAGGGGGCTTGACAAGGCATAAGCACAGAGGTTGCTCCCCTTGTGGTAGAGTTTCAGACCAGACATCATAATCTTAGAATAAGGAGTTGGAAGTGAGGAGGAATTTCTTCTCTCGGAGGTTTGTGAATTTGTGGCATTTATCGCAGATGGGCTATAGAGGCTGGATTATTAAGTACATTCAAGGCCGAGATAGACAGATTTTTAATCAGTAAGGGAATCAAAGGTTATGGGGAAAAAATAGGAAAATGGAGCTGAGGGTCATCAGATCAGCCATGAGCTCGTTGTATATCAGAGTAGACAATGAATTGATTGGCTTTCTCTTGCTCCTACATTTTATGTTCATATGTCAGCGATGGCAGAGACTAAACAAAGCCGAGTACTATCAAATATGAGAGGAAAATGGTGTATTATCCAATCAATTTTCACCCCTTCCTTTCTGAACGTATTGATCCTCTGCTGAGATATAGTTTCAGAAGTCACAGGCATTCTCCACAATTGATACAAGTGGCCACTTATGTGAACCTCAGTAGCAGGCATCAGCAAGCTAATACTTAACTCTGATCTTGTCAGCATCCAACTTCAACTTTAACCCCTCCAACACATATACACAAACTGTTCAAGAATTGGGCACAGATGTAGTGTATTGTTGTTCCTCCTCCCCAAGATGGTAAGTTAGAGACTAGTACAGCACCCCTAGTATTGTCGTGCCATATTATTCAGATAATAAGATACTTGGATGATCACTGAAAAAAATGTGTTTAGGCAAATGGTACACAAAACAAATTCCTTACCTCTCTGCTACAACAGCATTAACTATTGGATTGATGACCCTGATTCTGTTGATATATTCTTGTATTACATCCACGCACTTTACCTAAAATTAATTGCAAGAGATGAATTGTTAAATTTGGATTGTAGTTTGTAACGTTATTTCATACCAGCATCAGAAATTATAACATCTACACAGAGAAACATCTTGGTGATTTATTTTTCTGCTTATGGAGGGGGAATGCAAAGAAAATTACAACAAATATACATGCTTATTCAACCATTAAATTTGCAGCGTGGGGGGAGGATTTCTCTACAAAGTCTAAGCACAAACTCCATATTCTAGCATTATTCTGTTCATGGCTCTAGAGTTTGTAGACTTTGCTTCAAGAACATGTGGCAGATAATTCCATACACTACAAATATGTTACGTCTCCATTCCATTCTACATACTAGATAAAATAGCAAGGGAACTGAAAATGCAAATACAGGCAGTCCCCACGTTGTAAACAGGTATCCAGTTCTGAACATAATACACGGCAAAATAAAACAGCCGTTCATAAGTACAGAAAATGTTTGTATGTCAAATATTTAAAATTACGCCCCTGCAGAGGATTGCATTTAAGTCAGGAACCTTCTGTAAAGTGTAACACGAGTATGAACTGTTCTGCCATCACTCTCATTTCACTTTTATTTTGTAACATTGTGTCTGTAAACATGAAAAATAGCGGTGGCAGTACTAGTTGTGAAACATGGTATTAATCAGGGGAAGAAAGAAGTGTGCAGCATGGGTAACCAAGTTATCATAGGAAACAATCTGCATGTGAAATGAGCGAATCAATTAAACACTACAGCTGTGGAATTTCTGAAGTGCGGCAAGAATAGTTCTCTACAACTGAGGAGCCAAGTGGAGCACATACTATACTTGATCTAGTAGAATGTAATCAAAAAAATGCCAAATAACAATCATATTTAAAAAGAACCTTGGAGATGAGTGACCGCAATATGATAGAATTTGACATTACGCTCGAAAGTGATGCAGCTGAAGCAAGGATGTTAAATTTGAATAAGTGAAATTATGAAGCCTCGAGGCACAAATTGACTGAGATGGATTAGGTAAATACATTAAAAGGCATGACAAGACACAAGCAATGGATATTTTTTAAAGAACTATCAATGATATACAGCAACTATACATTCCTTCAAGGTGCAAAAACATGGCTAACAAAGGAATTTCAGGATTGAATAAAATTAAAAGAAAAGGCCCATAACATTGCCAGAAATAGCAGTAAATCTGAGGTCTGAGACATTTTAAGAATAGGAGTACCATGAAACTGTTCAGGAAAGGGAGAATAGAATAAAATCCAGCAAAAATAAATATAAAAGCAGACTATAAATGCTTCTATTCGGCTGCAAAAAAGAAACGTTTGGTTAAAACCAGTGTGGACTCATTAGAAATTCCACAGAATTTCAAATGAGGAATAGGGCAATGGCAAAGAAGTTAAATGATTGCTTGGTTCTGTTATCACTGAGGATGATTATAAAAAACTTCCAGTATTAGTGAACCAGTCTTAGTAAGATTGCACTAGAGAAATTAATGGGGCTGAAAGAGGATAAATCCTGAGGACTTAATATTCTACAGCACAGTTTTGAAACACAATAGAGATAGTTGATGCATTGATGCTTATGTTCCAAAATTCTATACATTTTGGAATGATTTCCACAGATTTGAAGATAGCAAATGTCACCTCACTAATTAAGGGAACAAGAGAGAAAACAGGGAACTACAGACCTGTTAGCCTTACATTAGTAGTTAGGTAAATGCTAGAGTCCGTTGTAATGGATATAATAAATAGACACTTGGATGTTAATGATCTGATTAGATGTTATCAGCATGGTATATGAAATGAGAAATTGTGTTTGACAAATTTAAAATTTTTTAAAGATGCTAAAAACAAAACTAATAAAGGAGAGTCAACAGACATAGTATACTTAGGCTTTCAGAAAGCTTTTGATGATAGCTTGGATTATGATTTTGTTTTGCTGTTAGCCAGAGAGTAGTAATAAATGGGTAATTTTCATATTGGCATTTTGTAACTAGAGCTACAGGATCAGTACATGGGCACCAGTTCACCACAACATATATTAATGATTGGGAGGTGGGGACCAAATGTAATATTTCCAAGTTTGCAGATGATACAAAGCCAAGTAGAAATGAGAGTTATGGGGTAGATAAAGAGGTTTCAAGACCATTTGGAAAGGCTTAATGACTGGGCTAGAACATGGTAGGTGGAATATAACGTGGAAAAATGCGAGGTTATCTAGCTTGGTTTGAGGAACACGTGCAGACTATTTCTTAAATGGTAAGAGTTTAGAAAATATAGACATATAAATGGACCAAGGTGTCCTTGCCAACAAGTTACTGAAGGTTAATGTGCAGACACAGCACGCTATTAGGAAAGCTAATAGAATGTCTGCCTTGATTGCAAATGTGTTTGAGTGCAGGAGTAGCGAAGTCTCACTCCAATTGCACAGGCACTAGTTAGACTATACCTGGAATATTATGTGCAATTTTGGTCTCCTTACCTCAGAAATAATATTACTGCTACAGAGGAAGTGTAACAAAAGTTCATCAGGTTTGTTTTAGGATGGCAGGACTGTCCATGAGAGAATGGGCAATTAGGGCCTGCATTCTCTGTACTTCCAAATAATGAAAGCTGATTTCATTGATGCTTAAAGGGATACACATAGTAGGGGCAGGTAGCATGTAGCCCCTAGTTGGGGAGTCTAAAATCAGTGGACAGAATATAAAAATAAAGGGGATGCTACTCGAATCCAAAACGAAATTTTTTTTTAAAATTCAGAGGGCTATGCACCTTTGGAATTCTCTATCACAGCAAACTATGGAAACTCAGTCATGGAGTATGTTTAAGAAAGAGATTGATATATTTCTGGAATACAGGATTATAGCTATGGGTTGGGAAAATGGTATTGAAGGGTTGCATCAGCCATGATCATACTGAGTGGTGGGGCAGGCTCAACAGGCTGAATGGTTACTCCAGTTCGTATGCTCCTGAAGCAAAATGTCATCTTGTACAATAACTGTTTTGAAAGAATAAAGGCTTGTTGAGAATAATTTACAAATGGTGACATCACTAAATGAGTATGGGATATTAAAGGCAATAATCAACATTTTATTTGATGCTATAAAAGTATTGAACATATACTACAGCAAGCAAAACTAAACTGGAATGGCAGATAAATAATCAAAGTCACTTACTATTAAACTAGTCACTGTGACACTGGAGGCGACCCAGGACAGGCATGTCACCCAGGGAGTGGGAGGGGAGTTGAAACGGTTTGCAGCCAGAAGGTGTTGTCGTTTGTCGTAAACAGAGCGCAGGTGCTCTGCAAAGCAGTCTGCAAGCCTCTGCTTGGTCTCACCAATGTAGAGAAAGCCACATCAGGAGCAGTGGACGCAATAGACCACATTGATGGATGTGCAGGTGAACAGCCGTCTGATGTGAAAGGTTTGATTGGTGTCTTGAATGGAGGTGAGGGGGAAGGTGTAGGGGCAGGTGTAGCACTTCCTGCGGTTACAGGGAAAGGTGCCAGGTATGGTAAGGCTAGTAGGGAGTGTGGAGCAAACGAGGGAGTCGCGGAGAGAGTGGTCCATACGAAAGGCAGATGGGGTGGGGGAGGGAAATAGATCTTTGGTTGTGGGGTCGGATTGTAGGTGACGGAAGTGGCGGAGAATGATACATATGATACGGAGGTTAGTGGGGTGATGTGAGGACAAGGGGGATTCTGTCTTTGTTTTTGTTGGGGGGCGCAAAGGGATGAGAGGGCAGAAGTGTGGGAAACGCAAGAGATGCAATCAAAAGGATTTTCGACCACCGAAGTGGGGAATTGGCGGTCTTTGAAATAAGAGGACATCTAGGATGTTCGGGAGTGGAACGCCCCATCTTGGGAGCAGACATGGCGGAGGCAGAGGAATTGGGAGTAGGGGATCGCATTCTCGCAGGAAGGTGGGTGAGAGGTGATGCAGTCTAGGTAGCTGTGGGAGTTGGTGGGCTTGAAACAGATGTCGGTTTCGAGGTGATCACCAGAGACAGAGGTACAGGAAGGAGAGAGGGGTATCAGAGATGGTCCAGATGAACTATTAGGTTGGGGTGAAAGGTGTTTGTAAAGTTGATGAACTGTTCAAGCTCCTCATGTGATCAAGGTCTGCGTCAGGGAGGGGGGAGAAATGGCACAAGAACTGTGACCCTGGACTGCACATCCTGTACCAGGTGGGAATTCAAGGGCAGCGTCTGTGTCTTGAATGATAAGACTTCAAGGCAAGACAGGTTAGCTGTCTGTCAGAGCTCAAGCAGCAGCTGGTGTCACTGAGGCACATCCATTAGGTTCAGAGTTTTGTGAATCGCAAATTTATGCACTCACCTACAGCTTAAGGGGTTACAAAGAGAAGGGAATAAGTGACCATCAGGCATTCAAGAAATAGGCAGGTAATGCAGGACTGAGTGCATCCCACTCTTCAACTAATATTCAGCTCTAGTGAGTTGCAAAACCAGACAGCCACATGTAAACATGTTATAATGAAACAGAGGCTTAGCTCAAAGAGGAAGAACTGAGAATTAAATATTCCAGGATAGAAGGTGCTCAGGGAAGATAAAGAAAAAGGAAGGAACAGGAGTGACAGTACTGATAAGAGATAACTTTTCAAATAAGGAACAAAAAAGGCACAAGTGCATTGACATTGCTGGTGTAGCCTATAGCCTACTATAAGTGGGAAAAGTGTAGAGGAACAAATTTTCAAGGAAATTAGAATCCAACAATGCTAGTGTCATAATAGGAGACTTTAATTATCCAGAATACACAGCAGGATAGTAGCAGTATAAAGTGCAGAGAGGACAAGACTTCCTAGAGGGTGTTTAGGAGAACACTATGAACTAACGGACATAAATAAGGTGCCAAAACAAAAAAACAAAATCAGAAACAAAACAGAAGTTGCTGGAAAAACTTAGCAGGTCTGGCAGCATCTGTGGAGAGAAAGCGGAGCTCACATTTTGGGTCCAATGAAAAACTTGGTATTTATGCAGAACATGGGGAAGTGGGAAAGGAGTAAATGGTAGGTAGAAATAGAGCCCAAAGAGACAGAAAAACACCGTTGGATGGAAAAAGGAGAAAGAGGAGGTAAAAGGTCAGTCTGGGAGAACGAATAGCTGCTAATGGGGACTACAAGTAGCTGACAATGGGTTGCATGTGGTATCAGCCCATGTGATGACAAGGCTGGGTACATGGGGGTTGGGGTAAGGATGTGGAAGCTTTTCCAGTGGTAAGCCATTCGGCCCCTCAAGCCTGCTCCACCATTAAGTAACTTATTCCACATTTCTGCCAACCTCCAATAACCTTTTGCCCCTTATCAAGAATATTTTTAATTTTAGAAGTATGCAAAAAGACTTTGTTTTACCACCTTTGGAGAAAGTAAGCCCCAACAACTCAACCCTGTGAGTAAAAAAATGACCTTAATGGATGACCTTCGACTTCTAAACTGACCCCTAGACCCTCCTATGTATTTTCCATATCTACCATGTCAAGAGCTCTTAGGATTTTACGTGTTTCAATCAAAGCATCTCTTGCATCCAATGAAGTTTAGGACAGCAAGTCGGGCCTATCTAGCTTATCCTTGCAAAGCAATTTATCCAATCCCCCTATTTGTCTTATGATCCCAGCTGATGTTATTACTAGACAAGTCAGCTTCCGAAATGAAATCTGGCTTGAAAGATCAGATTTTGCTTTGGCTTTAATGAGGTTGTACCTCACTGAAACACCAGCATGTACTGCTGCATATTTTGTTTTAACAGTAAGTTCATTAATATAAAGAAACAAAGATAAAATAAAAGGAAACCAAGCCATTTATTTATAACACAAAGATTTTTTAAACACAATAACGTATAATCCTAATGATCCCAAAACACTCCTTTACATATTTCAAAAAACATTGCTTGCACAGTATCCAAAGCACACTTTGTACTGTACTCACACCAGCAAAACCTACCATACATCTTAGCTTGAATGTACTCAGTTTCAAATAACCTCAAGGTTTTATCCAAATACTTATATTTGTGAACTTTTATTAATTCCTTCTTCCAAGGTAAACTCGCGTTAACAAATCTAACCATTTTCTTTCTTTCTAAGGAGCAGAGATTTATATACACACTTTCATCAAGCAGTTTGTAGAACTCCCAAAACTGAAGCTAAAATGGAAAGGTTTCTCTAATCAATAGGTATTTTCCCTAAGCTTTAAAAAAGTCAAGCCCAGAAATTTCCAATAAACTTTGATGGACAATTGTTTACCTTACTTGATTCAAAACCTTCCCCCCACCACACTTTGTACACAAAAACCCATTTGTTCTGAAAGCTAGTAGAAATATTTACAAGTTAATTATTGAAAATGTTCCACTGAAGTGGTTTATAACACTAGCAGACTGAATGTAAACACCAGGAAGCTTGGAGGAGACCTTGCAAATGGTGGTGGTGCTTCCATGTGTCTACTGCCCTCGTTCTTCAGGTGGTAGCGGTCTTAGGTTTGGAAGGTACTGTCTAAACAGCCTTGGGTGAATTATTGCCATGTACCTTGCAGATTGTCCAGACTGCTGCTACTATGCATTTGCTGTGGATGGAGTGATTGTTTGACAATGTGGTGTCAATCAACAAGCTACTTTGTGTTAAATGGTATTAAGTTTCCTGAGTGTTTTTGGAACTGCCAGACATTCAGGGAGTATTCTATCACACATTGGACTTGTGCCATATAGACGATGTACAAGCTCTGGGAAGGCAAGTGGTGAGTTATATCCTGCAAGATTTCCAATATCTGAGCTGCTCTTTCTGAATCATGAGAAGAATGTGAAGAACTGGGAAAACAGGCAAACAAATGGCAGATTAAATTTAGTGCGCAGAAATATGAACTAATGCATTTTGGTTGAAAGAATACAGAGACAACATAAACAGAAAGGTACAATTCTAAAGGGAGTGCTAGTGCAGGGTAATGCTGGTTACATATGCATTAACTAACTGAAGGCAGCAAGGCAAGTTGACAGATTGCTTACTAAAGCATACAGTATCCAAGGAAGGCTATTGTGGGGCAGTGGTAGTATTCGTATCCTATTAACCAGGGTCAAATCACACTATCCTGCAGGTGTGTAAACATTGCTCAAAAAGATTATCAATAGAACCACAGTATCCTGGGATTTATAAATTGGTGCAGAGTACAAACACAAGGAAGTCATGTTGAAATAGTATAAAACACTTCAGCATCCAGTTCTGGCCACCACACTTTACAAACTATGCCAAAGCAATAGAAAGAGTGTAAGGTGCACAATAATGATACCAGGGATGAGGCACTTCAGTCACATGGATAGGTGGGGAAACAGAAAATGTTTACTTTGTATGAATGACGGTCCAGAGGAGATTTGAGAAAAAGAGAAAAGCAAAATATGCGAGGTTGTGACGGGGACAAGTGCAAACTAAGTCTTTCAAAAAGACAACTCAGATCATCATTTTAAATGAAAACTGCAAGACTACGAGGAAAGGGTCAGGAGTGGCACTGGACCAAATTTTTTTTACAGGGCCAGCACAAACACAGCGGGCCGAACGTCCGCCTTCTGCGCTCTAATCTATCGACGATTCAAATGCTCAAACTATCAGGGTGAGGGGTGGGGGTGAAACTGTGTGGATTGCAGAGTATCTCCGGACAAACGTACATTGACCAGCGGCATCGTTCACACGGGACTGTTGTTTTCCAGCCAGTTGTGACCTTCGCTGATGAAGAGACGAGTGTAACCAAGACCAACTGAACCACAGCTGGCAACACCATAAGCCAGATAATCACAACACAACACGGTCAGGAAATTAAAAAAAAATCAGCCCTATCCCCGAATGACAACCGTTTCACATCATTCCGTTTTCAGGTCGGAGATCTGTCACAACTTCCGCGTTCGGGGGAAGGGGATGAGGGGGTGCACCTTGGCCTCAGCACCTCAGGCGACTGCTGCAAGCCGGGGCGGCCAGGCCGGCTCGATCTCCCGACCGGCTCGATCTCCCGACCGGCCCCGCAAACCCCGTACCTGTCGTTGGCGGATCCTGCGGGCCAGCTCGACGCCGGGCAGCAGCAGGAGGGGCTGAACGGCCGGCGGCACCGGCCGCAGGTCCCGGGAGCCGAAGGACTGCACGAGCGAGAGGAAGGCGAGCAGCAGGCGCGAGACGACACGCAGCAGCAGCGCAAGGCCCCGCTCGAACACCGGCCGGGACATGTCGCGCGCCCCTCCAAAGGACAGACCAACCGTCTCTGCTCGAGACCGGGCAAAAGGCGGGACCCGAGGGTGGGACCTGTGTTCATGCGTGGGCGGGGCCTGAACGAGAGGAGGGGGCGGGACTATCTTCACCCTAGGCACCACCCAGATCTCCTCACTCTCCGCATTCCCTTCCACCCTACTCTCCACCTCCTCTCTTCCCCTTTCCCGCCTATTAATCTGCACAACTGTTTTAGTCATTCGGTAACTTTACCACTGTGTTACCATATCTCCATAGAGATAACAAGGTGTAGAGCTGGATGATCCCG
>NC_063345.1:57784072-57786909 GCF_021869965.1 Rhincodon typus | reverse complement strand
GCTGCTTGGCCTGCTGTGTTCATCCAGCTCTACACCTTGTTATCTCAGATTCTCCAGCATCTGTAGTTCCTACTATCTCTAATACCATATCTCCATGTTCTGTTCCCTTCAGACTTGCAGGGCGCTGCTGAGGGGGCCATACCAAGAGCAATACCAGGGTACTATAGAGAGAGAGAGAGAGAGCAATGATGGGATCAGTTTGTGTGACAAAAAATACTGGATGGACACAAAGAAAAGATTTACAAGGATGTTGCCAGGGCTGGAGGGTTTGAGGAAAGGCTGAACAGGCTGCATCTATTTTTCCTGGGGTGTCGGAGGCTCGAGGGGTGACCTTATAGATGTTTACAAAATCACGAGGGGCATCGATAGAGTAAACAGACAAAGTCTTATTCCCAGGGTGGGGGAGTCCAAAAACTAGAGGGCGAAGGTTTGACGTGAGAGGGGAAGGATTTCAAAGGGACCTTAGTGGCAACTTTTTTCAACAAAGGCTGGTGTGGTGCAGAATGAGCTGCCAGAGGAAGTGGTGGAGGCTGGTACAATTATAACATTTAAAAGGTATCTGGATAGGTCAATGAATATGAAGGGTTTAAAGGGATGTGGGCCAAATGCTGGCAAATGGGACTAGATTTGTTCAGGATATCTGGTCAGCATGGATGAGTTGGACCAAAGGGTCTGTACAATTCTGACTCTACAAATGATTTCAAGGCAATAATCACATTTCAAAGTCATTTAAACAATTTTTTACTTAGATGTCTGCAAAAGGAATAGATTCGGGCCTTGAACCTTCATGGTGTGCCTTGGCCAATCTGAGTCAACTTAACAACCACACAGCACCCTTTTCCCCTGCAGTCTAAATTGATCTGATCTTTGAAATTTGGTGTACTGATTTGTCCTGATAAATGTAAGATTAAAGCTTCGGCATCATCTTTTGCTGGGTCAAAATCCTGGAATTCCCTAAGGGCATTTTGGGTCTACAGACAGCACATGAATTCGAGAAAACAGCTCACAACCACCCTCTAAAGGGTAACCAGGGATGGGCAATAAATGTCAGACAGCCAGCAATGGCCATGTCCAACAAGTGAATTTTAAAAATGGTGTTTGTGGGCATAAACTAACATAAAATACTTTCTGTGAAAAATTATCATTCAGAATGAGTCCATTTTTACTCATGCTTTTAAACTTATTTTTAGAGCATACAGAAACAGAAGAACATCAACATTTTTTTCTTTATTCATTCACAGGGTGAGGGCATTGCTGGCAAGGCATTATTTATTGCTCATCCTGAATTGCCTAGAAGGCAGTTTAGAGTTAACCACATTGCTGTGGGTCTAGAGTCACATGTAGGCCAGGTAAGGATGGCAGTTTCCCTCCCTAAAGGACATTAGTGAAGCAAATGAATTTTTCCCTGCAACAGTCAACAATGGATTCACACTCTTCATTAGATTCTTAATTCCAGATATTTATTGAATTCAAATTCCACCATCTGCCATGACAGGATTCAAACCTGGGTCCCCAGAACATTAGAGACAACAAGATGCAGGGCTGGATGAACACAGCAGGCCAAGCAGCAGAAAGGCTGACGTTTCGGGCCTAGACCCTTCATCAGAAAAGGGGGAGGGGAAGGGGGTTCTGAAATAAATAGGGAGAGAGTGGGAGGCGGACAGAAGAGGGATAGAGGAGAGGCTAGGTGGAGAGGAAACAAACAGGTCGAAGAGGCGGGGATGGGGCCAGTAAAGGTGAGTGTAGGTGGGGAGTTAGGAAGGGGATAGGTCAGTCCAGGGAGGACGGACAGGTCAAGGGGGCGGGATGAGGTTGGTCGGTAGGAGATGGAGGTGCGGCTTGAGGTGGGAGGAGGGGATAGGTGGGAGGAAGAACAGGTTAGGGAGGCAGGGACGAGCTGGACTGGTTTTGGGATGCGGTAGGGGGAGGGGAGATTTTGAAACTTGTGAAATCCACATTGATACCATTGGGCTGCAGGGTTCCCAAGCGGAATATGAGTTGCTGTTCCTGCAACCTTCGGGTGGCATCGTTGTGGCACTGCAGGAGGCCCAGGATGGACATGTCGTCTGAGGAATGGGAGGGGGAGTTGAAATGGTTCGCGACTGGGAGGTGCAGTTGTTTATTGCGAACCGAGCGTAGGTGTTCTGCAAAGCGGTCCCCGAGCCTCCGCTTGGTTTCCCCGATGTAGAGGAAGCCACACCAGGTACAGCGGATGCAGTATACCACATTGGCAGATGTGCAGGTGAACATCTGCTTGATGTGGAAAGTCTTCTTGGGGCCTGGGATGGGGGTGAGGGAGGAGGTATGGGGGCAGGTGTAGCACTTCCTGCGGTTGCAGGGAAAAGTGCCGGGTGTGGTGGAGCTGGAGGGGAGTGTGGAGCGGACAAGGGAGTCATGGAGAGAGTGGTCCCTCCGGAAAGCAGATAAGGGTGGGGAGGGAAAGATGTCTTTGGTGGTGGGGTCGGATTGCAGATGGTGGAAGTGTCGGAGGATGATGCGTTGGATCCGGAGGTTGGTGGGGTGGTACGTGAGGACGAGGGGGATTCTTTTTTGGTTCTTATTGCGTGGACGGGGTGTGAGGGATGAGTTGCGGGAGATGTGGGAGACACGGTTGAGGGCGTTCTCGACCACCGAGGGGGGGAAGTTACGGTCCTTGAAAAACGAGGACAACTGAGATGTACGGGAGTGGAATGCCTCATCCTGGCAGCAGATGCGGCGGAGGCGAAGGAATTGGGAATAGGGGATAGCATTTTTGCAGGAAGGTGGGTGGGAGGAGGAGTATTCTAGGTAGCTGTGGGAGTCAGTGGGCTTGAAATGAATATCGGTTTCTAGGTGGT
>NC_063345.1:57718232-57783972 GCF_021869965.1 Rhincodon typus | reverse complement strand
GGGGGGGGAAGTTACGGTCCTTGAAAAACGAGGACAACTGAGATGTACGGGAGTGGAATGCCTCATCCTGGCAGCAGATGCGGCGGAGGCGAAGGAATTGGGAATAGGGGATAGCATTTTTGCAGGAAGGTGGGTGGGAGGAGGAGTATTCTAGGTAGCTGTGGGAGTCGGTGGGCTTGAAATGAATATCGGTTTCTAGGTGGTTGCCCAATATGGAGACAGAGAGGTCCAGGAAGGGGAGAGAGGTGTTAGGGATGGTCCAGGTAAACTTAAGGTTGGGGTGGAAGGTGTTAGTGAAGTGGATGAACTGTTCGAGCTCCTCGTGGGAGCACGAGGCGGTGCCGATACAGTCATCAATGTAACGGAGGAAGAGGTGGGGTTTAGGGCCGGTGTAGGTACAGAAGAGGGATTGTTCCACGTAACCTACAAACAGGCAGGCGTAGCTTGGGCCCATGCGGGTACCCATGGCTACCCCCTTTGTCTGTAGGAAGTGGGAGGAATTGAAAGAGAAGTTGTTGAGGGTGAGGACGAGTTCGGCTAAGCGGATGAGGGTGTCAGTGGAGGGGGACTGGTCGGGCCTGCGGGACAGGAAGAAGCGGAGGGCCTTAAGGCCATCTGCATGGGGAATGCAGGTGTAGAGGGACTGGACGTCCATGGTAAAGACGAGGTGTTGGGGACCGGGGAATCGGAAGTTCTGGAGGAGGTGGAGGGTGTGGGTGGTGTCAGGAACATAGGTAGGGAGTTCCTGGACCAAGGGGGAGAAGATGGAGTCTAGATAGTTGGAGATCAGTTTGGTGGGGCAGGAGCAGGCGGAGACAATGGGTCGACCAGGGTATTCAGGTTTGTGGATTTTGGGAAGGAGATAGAAGCGGGCAGTGCGAGGTTGGGGAACGATGAGGTTGGAGGCCGTGGGTGGGAGGTCACCTGAGGTGATGAGGTTGTGGATGGCTTGGGAAAAAAAAAAATTCAAGCCTCCCCAGAACATTATCTGGGTCTCTAGATTAACAGTCCAGTGATAATACCACTGAGTCATTGCCTCCCTTTAGGAGCTGTTGTAAGGTTTTCAGCCCTTCAAGCCTGCTCCAGCATTCAATACGATCACAGCTGATATCCAACTCAATACCCTGTTTCTGCTTTCTCCCCATACCTTTTGATTCCTTTAGCCCCAATAACTATATCTAAATCCTCTTATAAATATTTCAATGTTCTGGCCTCAGATGTTTCCTGTGGCAAAGAATTTCGTAAGCTCACCATTCTCTGAATGAAGAAACTTCTCACTTCAGACCAAAATGGCCTTAAACTGTGACTCCTGGTACTAGACTTCACGGTCATTGGTAACGTAATTTTTGCATTTGTGCTAAATCCTGTTAGAATTGTATTGGTTCCGATAAGATTCCCCTCATTCTTCCAAACTCGTCTCGTCAGTCCTCCCATCCATGGAATTATATTGGTAAACCTTCAAAGCACTACTTTTATAGTCAGAACATCCTTCTTCAGAAGAGGAGACCAAAACTACATGCAATACTGCAGATATGGTCTTACCAAGGCCCTGTACTGCAGCAAGACATCCCTCCTCCTGTGAAATATGATGCCATGCGTGAGTCAGCAGTTGTGGCAAAGGGCGCTGTGTCCCGAAAGGCAACAAAATAGTCGTGTAATAAAGTCATCAAGAAACCGTACAAGAAGTAGAGGAAGACTTGGAAACAAAGCTATTCATAGAATCCCTACATTGTGGAAGCAGGACATTTGGCCCATCAAAACGACACTGACCCTCCAAAGAGCATTCCACCCACACACACACCCTTACCCTATCCCTGTAAATCTGCATTTCCCATGGCTAATCCACCTAGCCCGTATTTTCCCAGACACTATGGGCAATTTAGCATGGCAATTCCACCTAACCTACACGTCTTTGGACTGTGGGAGGAAACCAGAGTATCCAGAGGAAACCCATGCAAACACAGGGAGAATGTGCAGACTCCACACAGATAGTCACCTGAAGCTGGAATCGAAGCCAAATCCCTCGCTTTTGTGAGGCAACAGTGCTAACCACTGAGCACCAAGCCGCCCTTTCCCAACCTACGTGTACTAGAGGCGATCCGGGCCGACTTTCAATAAGAATTTCATCTAAAGCCATGAAAGTGAAAAACTCCCGTGTTGTCCAAATGATTGAGTGTGTCGCCTCAGAGGTTTTGCACCTGATTCACTATAACAAGCATCAAATCATCCCAGTTAAGGAGATCTGGAGGACTGCCCACCTTATGCTGCCAGGGAAGTGGCCAAAGATGCTGTCTCGTTAGGCATGAAAGCAGTCATCAAATGCAACAGCTTCTCTTAGGTCAACAATGTTAAAGAAAAATAATCTCTGTCCCCGTACTCCAATCCTCTCGTCATGAAGGCCAACAGACCATTTGCTTTCTTCACTGCCTACTATGCCTGCATGCTTACTTTCACTGACTGGCGTCTGGTTGCTCCTCACCCTTTCCCAATCTACCATTCAGATGAAAATCTGTTTTTGCCACCAACGTCGATAACCTCACATCCACCCACATTGTACGTGAGCTGCTGTGCGTTTGTCCACTCAGTTCACCTCGTCCAAATCACCCTTCAGTACCTCTGTATCCGCCTCACAGTTCTCCCTCCCACCCAGCCTTTGTGTTGTCTGCAAACCTGGACATTTAGTTTCCTCATCTAAATCATGAACGTTTATTGTGAATTGGTTGGGGCGGGTGTCCAAGCACTCATTCCGGCGGTACCCCGCACTGCGGAAAATACTCGTTCTGAGGAAAGGGACAGCGGACCCCGAAACGTTCACTCTGATTTTTTTTTTTCTCCACAGATGTTGCCAGGACCTGCTGAGCTTTTCCACCGACGTCTCTGGCTGACAGCATCTCAATTCTTTCGGGGGTGGCGGGAGGGGCTGCTCTTCTCCTCACCTGCTGCCTCCAGCTGGCTGTTGACATCTCCCTCTGCCGGCCGCTAGGGGGTGAGAGAGCGGGCGGGCGAGCGCTGCCGCCGACGTGTCTGATCGGCGCCTGCGCGGAGACGGAGGGCCGACTGAAGTAGTTGGGGGAGGAACGGGATTTTTCTTTGTAGCGGTTGGCGGCGTTTGTGGTGGATGATGGCGGGTTAACGAGATTGACCGACCGATCGAGCCGGAACCATGCTGCGGACCAGGGCGACGTGGCAGAAGCTGGTGCCGCTGAACAGAGCGGCGTCGGTACTAGTGAGGGGTAGCGCCAGGAGACGAGGTAAGGTGAGACGAGGGGACGGTTTGGCGGACGGCTGGCTGTAGGCCGCGGGTTTTGCTCTCGCCGCCGGGGCCAAGGTCGTGGGAAACTCCGCAGGCTAAAAACTTTCTGCTTCTGGGGGCCCTTTCCCTCTCCTCCCCACTACTTATCCCGTTCGTCCAAGCATGTGCCTTGTGCACCCTTCTCTTCACCTTGGTTTTCGCTGGTAGGTCACAAGCCAGAAGTTGCAGGCTGTGCCTCGCTCTGCATCTTCTCGCACTTGTCCACAAAGCATTAACTGCACGAGCGGATCTGCCCAAGAAAATACTATTCTTCGGTGTGTTTCAGTGTCTTGCCCCCCCCCCAATCAGGTACAGCTGTTAGTTTTACGAAAGCTGTATAGGTCTCGCCCTGGCACTTGGCATTTTCTTTACTGGTCCAAGGAGAGAGAGCAAGCTAATGTTTCAAGTCTAGATGACTCTTCCTCAGCGCTGTAAAATGAGATTAGAATGGTTAAATGGCTATTTTTGACTGGTTAAGTGGCAGATGCGATGGGATGAGGAGCCTTTTTCTGTATTGTAGATCTCTATGATAGGATGAAATGACAGAAGAGACAATGAGCAAGGCAAAAGAGTGGTAGTGGAATCAACCATCACCAGCCCATGATATTTGGAACAATGATTATGGGCAGTGGTTATGGTATGAAAATGTTAAATTTAATGTTAAGACCAACATGGTTAAGATGTCTAATTGAAATATGAGACTAACTTCATTGAGATGCCCTTTGAGCTTCATGGGATCAGTGTAGGAGGCTCAGGGTGGAGAGGGAGAGAATTAAGAAGGCAGGCAAGCAGGCACTCAGGATTACACTGGCAGACTGAATAAAGGTGCCCTGGAAAGCAGTTTAGTATGTTCTTCTCACTAGTGGATTAGTGTATACACTGGTTAGTGTGCCATGGAAACAGTTGATGGTGTTAAGAGTGCATCAAGCTGCTGCAGAAGGACTGCTCACTTTGAAATAATGAACAGGGTGGTGGGCAGAGCAAAAGGTGGTGGTGTGCTACTGGAATTGCAGGAAATCTGGAGAATGACCTAATGAAGATGGTAGAAGGTAAGGACAAGGGAAACATGTCATAGTCGTGGAGGGAAGGAAAAGGCTGAAGCAGAAATGTGGAAATGAGATGGATACAGTCAAGAGCCCTTTCAAAGACAGTGCTAAATGCTCGTTAGTTTTATGTTAAATGATCAATTCTAGGCATTTTCTCACAATTACATAAGAACGTGAGAAGCAGTGGACCCATATTCACCTTAAATTTGCTCCACTACTAAGTAATATCAATGATCATCTGATTTTGGTCTCAATTGCTGTTTCATCCTTATTCTCCATAACCATTGGTTAATTTAGTTCAAAAATCAGTGTATCTCATGCAATCCTTAAGCTCTTTAAGTAAATATTTCCAAAAGAATCATGTTTCTCTGAGAAAAGAAATTCCTCCTGATCTCCATCTTAAATCAACAACATATTATTCTGAAACTATGTCCCCTTTTTATCAATTCCTCTATGGGGGGAGTTTTCTCAGTATCTACAATGTCCAGTGACCTTACAATCTTGTGATTCAATAGATCACTTCTCATTCTTCTAAACTCCAATGAGTATAGGCCTGACCTGCTTAATCTTGCCTCCCTCCTTTCATGAAGTGGCATTACATTTGCTGTTTTCCAACCTGCAGGGACTCTTCTTTTAGATTACAGCCAGTGCATACACTATTTCTGCAGCCTTTTATTTTAAGACCATCAGACTACCAGGCCCAGGAGACATTTGTGAACCTTTAGTTCCAAATGTTTGTCTGATACTTTTTCTTCAGGGACAATGGTCGTTTTTTTTTTTTGTTCCTCCCAAATAATGTTAGTGCATAGTTACTCAGTTTATCTTTCTCTCCAAATGGCAGCAGTGTCTAAGGTATGGCACACTCCCCTTTGAGTTACCAGTTTGCACATTCAAGCTGCAATCTTGCATTTAGTACGTAATCTCTGCTTGCAACATTGAGGCAATGTTACACTGTCGATAGTGTCCTTCAGATAAGTTCTTAAAAAATGGGTAGGCACAGTGGCTCACTGGTTAGCACTGCTGCCTCACAGTGCCAGGGACCTGGGTTCGGTTCCAGCCTTGGGTGACTGTCTGTGTGGAGTTTGTGCGTTCTCCCTGTGTGTGCGTGAATTTCCTCCGGGTGCTCCGGTTTCCTCCCACAGTCCACAGATGTGCAGGTTAGGCGGATTAGTCATACTAAATTGTCAGTATTGTCCAGGGATGTGTAGGTTAGGTGGATTTGCCATGGTAGGTGTGTGGTTATAGGGATAGGGTAGTGGTCTAAGTCTGGGTGGGATGCTCTTCAGAGGGTCAAAATGGACTTGATGGGCTGAATGACCTGCTTCCATACTGTAGGGATTCTAATCAAGGATCTGCGCTCTCAGATGAGTGTAAAGAATTTCATGGCATTATTCGAAGAAGTGCAACATATCTTAATTGCTGTGTTGGCTGCTGTTTATCACTCATAAAGATCAGATATTGACTATCTGATCATTTATTTAATTGCCACTTGTGAGACTTTCTGAGTACAATTTGGGTGGGGGCATTTGTGGTGTAGTGGTAATATTTCTACCTCTGAGCCAGGAGACCTGTGTTCAAGTCCCA
The DNA here is from genome assembly GCF_021869965.1 of Rhincodon typus. Taxonomy (NCBI): domain Eukaryota; kingdom Metazoa; phylum Chordata; class Chondrichthyes; order Orectolobiformes; family Rhincodontidae; genus Rhincodon; species Rhincodon typus. The sequence continues at coordinate 57,778,050 of NC_063345.1, read as the reverse complement.
CTTGCTCCAGAGGTGTGTTGATGCATCTAAACAGGTTAATTAGAAAATATTCTGTACAGTTTGGATACTGCACTTCCCACATCTACAACAGCCACATTTTAAAAGTATAGTGTGTTCTATAAAGCACTTTAGAATCTCCTGACATTTTGAAAGTTGCTCAGTAAATGCAAGTTTTTTTTTTTTGAGCAGTTTATATTGACTATGCTGTGATCCTTTTTGCAGTTTCCATATTTACTAGTTAAAAATTATGGCTAGGGCCTCCACTATCTCCTCTCTGACTACTGTCTACAGCTGGCATAGCATGTCTGAACCCAGTGATATAACCTTGTTTATTCTATTTCTTCTCCCCAAAATTCCTTTTCAAAACCACTAACAGTTGTTCCACGTTTATCATAATGTATTTACTTCCACCATCATTTGTGAAAGCCCATACAAAATAATTGTTTTATGTCTTAGCAACTGTAATCCAGGGCTTTCCAAAGCTGGAGCTGAGATCCCAAGTTGGCAGCAATACCCACAAAGGAGCTCCAACACCCCCACATAGGCCACTCTCGTAGGTCTTGTCTCCATTATCCCCTGCTCTCCTTGGTCACTCCACCCTTGCCCACCAGCACCCTCGTAACCACTACCACCAAGGTTTCACAACAATTTTCAACCTCAATGGGTTTGCAGTGGCAAAACATTTGGGAAGTGCTTCCTTAAGCCTTAACATTTTGTCTCATTTCAGTTTTGAGTGATCCTACTCTCTGTAACTGTTCCTTTACTTTATACTTTTACACTGATCCTTATTAATATTCTTTTCAATATTTTCGACTCTCCATTTTTATGTTTCTTGTTTGTCCTTCTGATCTTGCTGTTACACTTCCACATCACTCATCATTTTGGGGAGAAGGTGACGAGATGTCATGTTGCAGCATTTGTAATCCAGAGGCCCAGGCTAATGCTCAACAGCTGGTGATATCTAACTTCCATAAATAAAATCTGGAATTTAAAGCTCGTCTCAACCACAGTGACCATGTTGGAAATATCCTTGTGTTTCAGTAATGTCAATTAAACAAGGCAATCTGCCATCCTTATCTGATCTGGCCTACATATGATTCCAGATCCATAACAATATGGTTGACTCTTAATTGCCCTCTGAAATGGCCTGGAAGGCCACACCATTTAAGAGTAACTAGGAATAGACTACAAGTGCTGGCCAATGACTCTCATATCCCATGAATAAACGTTTAAAAGTTCTATTATGTGTATTAAAGTATTACTTTATAATAACTGATCTGTGCTTTGTCCCATCTTTCATTTGAAAATTTTCGATGGCTAGATCTATTGGCCTATTTGTAAACTTTTTTCACTATTAATATAACTTGTATGTCTTTTTATATTGTAGAACTTTGGTTTTGTTTAAGGTCTGACATACTTGTTTTTGCATCATTGCACCTAACCAACCCTGCTGTGCAAATTATAGAAATCATGTTCCAGTAAGGATGAAAATCTACCTATAATCTGTTAGTGTGTTGCAAAAACTGTGAAATACAAACTTGTCATGTACTAATATACGCTGCTACTTTCTAAGGAAATTCTTAGAGCCTCATCTTCTAAATACTGCCAAGCTATGTATTGCCCTGCATTCGAATTTGTTACAGTTTAGGCTACTCTTGCTGGAGAAATCAAAGCAATTTAACGAGGATATAATGGGTGGTGTCGTATGCAGATAAATCAGTAATTTGCTGATTGTTTTGTATTACTTAGTGTGCTGTAGATGAAGCACAGCTTTATAAACTTGAAACAATTCACCAGTGTTGTTTCTTACAGGTTTGAAATGAGAAATGACTTTCGAAAATTGTAATTCATTACTTGAAAGAACAGAAGTAGGAAGAGCTGGGGTTGTTGACCTTAGAGCAAATGAGATTGTTGGGAGGTTTGATAGAGGTGTAAAAAATTACAGCAAGTTCAGATGAAAAGGGTGAATGGTCTCAGCTGATCGTACAATGACTCGGAAACATAGGTTAAAGATTTTGGGCGAGACATGCGGGGGACGTGTGAAGAACAATTTTTTGTACAATTAGTGATAATGACTTGGACCTCCCTCTACAATGGTGATGAAAGCAAAATGATCAGTAATTTCAAAGGAAATTCAATGCATGCTTGCGAGAAGTAACTTGCAAGGCTATAAGAATAGAATAGGGAAATGAAGCTAATTAAGAACTGGCATGGCCTCCAAGTGACAATGGCTCAATGATTCTATAATGGCTCCTGTAACTTGTATTTCCACATCGCCCCAATCTCTAATATAGAGTTTAAAGCATTTGGGAATGATTGCAGACTGTCTGCTCAAACACTAGTCCAAGGTGGCAGGTCTGCTGAAGCTCTCTGAATTACATAAGTCCACTATGAAGTAGTGGCTTAATAACAATTGGCTTTATTTTCTCTAATGTATGATCTGAATATAAAATCAGAACTAAATATGTTACTTAGTATAAACCATAAAATGAATCTATGGGTTCGGTAAGCCATCAGCCGTGATTGTACTGAATAATGGAACAAACTCAGCAAGCCATATGACCTACTTCTATTTCTTATGTTTTTAACCTAATAATTTTACCATTTAATAAATAAAATTATTCTGTGATGCCTGAATGTGTGACTGTCTTCTATAGCCTGATAGTGGTCATTTCATAATTCATTAATGGTTCAATTTTTTTGGTGAGATGTGTAATATTCAAGTAGTGAGGTTGTTCAATTTGATTTTATTGACGTGTACCGAAATACATTGAAAAGCTTTGTTTACGAGCGGTACGGGCAGATCACAACATGCAAAGGATGTACAGATCAAAAAGACTTAGAGGCATGCAGGTTACATTATTTGAGGCTAGAGTACATCCAATAGTCTGATAATGGCTGGAAAGAAGCTGTTCCTGAACCTGTTTGTTTGTGTGTTCAGGCTTCTGCCTGATGGAAGAGGTTGTAGGAGATCATTACCGGGGTGCGATGGGTCTTTGACGATGTTGGCCGCCTTTCCGCGGCAGTGAGCCATGTAAGTAGAGTCCATGGATGGAAGGTTGGCTTCTGTGATGGTCTGGGCTGTGCACACCACCTTCTGTAGAACAGTTGCCTTACCAAGCCACTGTGCATCCGGACAGTATGCTTTCAATGGTGCATCTGTAGAAGTTGGTGAGGGATCTTATGGACATGCTAAATTTCCTGAGCTGCCTAAGGAGGAAGAGGAGTAGTTTTGCCTTCTTGACTGTTACGTTTACATGGGAAGACCAGGACAGGTGTCGGTTATCGTCACTCTGAGGAACTTGATGCTGTTCACTCTCTCGCCCTCAGTTTTGTTGATGTAGATGGGGGCATGCTCTTCTCCTTTCTTTCTGAAGTCAATGATCAGTTCTTTAGTTTTGCTGATGTTGAGAGACAGGTTGCTTTCATTACACCACATCACCCAGCCCTCTAGCTCCCTTCTTTATTTTGACTAATTGTTAGATATCCGTGCTACTGTGTTGGTGTTGTCAGCGAACTTGTAGATGGCATTCATTCGGAATTTGGTAACACAGGTGTACGGGGATTACAGTCGGGGGCTGAGGACACCTCCTTGGGGGGCTCCAGTGTTGTGTTATTGTGGAGGAGGTGCAGTTACCTATCCTCACTGCTTGCGGCCTATGGGTCAGAAAGCTGAGGATCTAATTGCAAAGGGCAGAGCCGAGACCAAGGTCACGCAGATTTGAGATCAGTCTGGAAGGGATAATGGTGTTGAAGGCAGAGCTGTAGTCAACAAGCGGGAGTTTGACATAGACGTCCATGTGGTTTTGAGCTTCACTTGATAGAATTCTAATCTTATTACTCTTATCCAGCCTTTCATAATTGTCAAAGATCTATCATCAAATTCTGACAATTTTGCAATAATTTTATCTTTCAGGCACTTTGTTACAACGATGGAAGCTTCCCATAGACCATCAAATGAGCAGGCAAATGGCTAGCGGCATTGAACCTCATGGCTCAGGCACAGTTTATTTTGTGCTTTTTGGCTTGACAAGTTTAGGAGCTGGTGCATATGTAAGTAGCAGCATGTTTAATAAAAGGAATGAGCTTTTCACTCTTTCTGTCGGTAACTTCCTTTTTCTTCCACTCGGTTTTCTCTGTCCTCTTTAAACGCATTGTGTTTTTCTGTTTAGGTAATTAAGGTAGTTGGATGACAGATTATAAAAGACCATGTAGAATATATAAATCATGTAATTTTCCTTATCAGTTTCCCTTGATATCATTGGCCTCTAGAGCCCTTTTCAATTATAAATTTTATTGCTGTAGCACATTTTTTCATTTCATATTTGTCATGGGATTTTCAGTTCACTTCATTGTTCTAAAATTCATATATTGGGTAAATGCGTAAGAATAGAATTTATTCTCTGTTTTCAAAAACAGTACGAGTGGAGAAGGCATTCCCTGTGAATGCAAAAGACTGTTTAACTTACCTTCCAATTTGCAAGATGTGAGTGACAGCAGCCATAATTTATTCCAGTCACTTCTAGAGAAGTGTGCAGGGTTGGGGGACAACGAACTTGAAGACAGTGGAGGGGAAATCACAAGATGGAATGAGGTTAGTGACTGTTTGAACACAGGTTGATGTTCCATGGTGGGTCATGGTCCGGCGCTGGGGTTGGGGGTGGGGGGGGTGGAGATAGGAGGAGGTTATATGAGAGCTGGGGCTCAGCCTCTGCAATGTAGGAATGTTGTGAAACCTGCAAGCTTTCAGAAAAGATTTACAAGGATGTTGCCGGAATTGGAGGATTTGAGCTGTTGGGAAGATGATGAATAGGCTCCGAGATAGCAACAACTGCTGGAGTCAGAGATAACAGTGTGGAGCTGGAGGAACGCAGCGGGCCAGGTAGCATCAGAGGAGCAGGAAAGGTAATGTTTCGGATTGGGACCCTTCTGAAGAAACATTACCTTTCCTGCTCCTCTGATGCTGCCTGGCCTGCTGTGTTCCTCCAGCTCCACACTGTGTGTTATATCTGCTGACTAGACTGGGGCATTTTTCCCTGGAGCATGGGAGGCTGAGGGGTGACCTTATAGAGGTTTATAAAATCATGAGCGTCATAGATAAGGTGAATAGCCGAGGTCTTTTTTACCCTGTGTAGGGGAGTCCAAAAACTAGATAGCATAGGTTTAAAGTGAGAGGGGCAAGATTTAAAAGGGACATAAAGGGCAGCATTTTCATGAGGTTTTCATATAGATTGCACCTTTTTCAAAAAGGGTTGTGGAGACAGCCAATCTGTGCTGCATCCTCGTGGCAACACCCATACCAATTGGAATCAAGTTCTTGATCTGAAGATTAAGACTGTCAGTTAACTGTTCTTGCTGTATCTCCATGTCAATGATGGCCCAACTAATCAACGCCCTTTTATCATGCAGTATAAAGTTTCTTTTTGAAGCCTGTTTCTTGCATCTTCACTTCCTTTGTTCTGATGTCAATTTCTGTCTAATTACACTCCTGTTGATCACCTTTCACCATTTTCTGACATTAAAGATGCTATATTAATGCAAGTGACTGCATTGCTGAGGTGAGTCAGCAAGGAATGCATAATTAGGAAGAATAGAGGAACTTATTTAAATGGAGAAGGCTGCAACACGAGTTTTGGAGTCCTCGTGTATAAATCGTACGTTGAGCAGATAACAGGGAAAGCAAATGGCGTGTTGACCTTTGTATTCAAAGGGATCAGAGTATAAAATATTGCTAAAACTATACAAAGCATTAGTTAGGCCATACTTAGAATACTGTGAACAGTTTTAGTCCTTTTATTTAGGAAAGAGCAATCTAGAATTTCATAAGGTGGATCTAAGGTACAGAGAGGTTGAGTAGGTCTATATTCATTGGAGTTTACAAGAATGTGAGCTGACCAAATTGAAACAAATAAGATTCTTAGAGGGCCTGATAGGGTAGGTACTGAAAGGTGTATCTCCCTGAGGGAGAGTCTGAGACCAGAGGGCACGATCTCAGAGAGTAAGGGGGTCACCCAGAAAAGACAGAGGTGAGGAGGAATTTCTTTTCTGAGGACATGAATCTAAAATTCATTACCGCAGTGGGCTGTAGAGGCTGGGTAATTATGTATGCTAATGACTGAGATGAGACAGATTTTTAATCAGTCAGGGAATCGATGGTTATGGAGAAAAGGCAGGAAAGTGAAATTAAGATTTATTTGATCAGCCATGATCTCATGGTATAGCAGAGTAGACTGAATGGGCAGAATGGCCTCCTTTTGCACCTATGCTGTTATTTTCCATCTGGATGAGATGTCTTAAACAAATTCTTTTTTTCGGTTGTATTGACGTCTACCAAAGCTGATCTTAATTTTAAATGAAACTTGATTAAACTGCAATAATTGTATATAAGATCATCCCAGAAATATACATCCCAAATATCTTATAATCCACAAATAATCATTAGAACAGTCTGAAGTAAGTGAAATAAACTAAAAGATAAATAGCTCCATTTTCTACAATGCCATTAGCATTTGTAAATGTAACCTTATTTTCTCTAATCTGATCTACTGGTACCTCTCCAATAATCTATTGCTACTTTGCTTGCTCTGGTCTCTACTTAAACCTTCGCCCTAATTAACTGCATTCAGACTTCTAGCCCTGGCTGTGCATAATGTCATCCATACGTTGGCTTCAGATACCTGAAGCTGAAGCACTATTTTTCAGCCGAAGTTCATTTATTTTCGGGATGAAAGTCTAAAAATTAACAGTTATTATCTTGAACTAGTCATGTGTGTACATTTTGCATGATGAACATTTACGAAGGAAATTTTTTTCTCCTATCCGCTTCCTGAAAGCACTAAAATGCTGAGATGCGTTTTGCAAACATTGGTCATCCTTCTGTAAGCTTTCCCACAGAATCATCAGTTCTTGCATTGGCCTAACAATGGGCATTGATGTGCTGTTGAATCATGGAGGACATCATTCCACTTAAGTTTTTTTCCACCTGTTTTTCTTTCCCTTCTGTCTTTCTCCATGCCTCATCCCAGCTCGAGTACTGAAGCCAATTGTAACATCCCAACTGAGATCATTCATGGGAAACTCCACAATTGGATTTGCTGGTCTATTCATTTATGTTATACTGGCATTGTCTTCACCTGCTGGACTGCCAGAAGAACAAGAATATTTGGCATGGATAAAACAGTATGCAAATGAAATCTGTTACCATTACTGTTAAAAATCCAGGAAGTCTTGATTTAACATTGAAATAGTGAACGCTATTTCACTTCTTTGCTAATGAAGTTGTGATAATATAATCTGTTTTCTGTTGTGAATTTGAATTTAACGCTGTTTTCCACAGACTTTGTTCTGTGACCTGCCTGCTATGTCTCCCTTTTCCCCAGTGCTTCCGCTCCTGCTCTCAGTTCTGAAGTCTCTCTTCTTTCTCTGGCTCTGATTCTTAATCTCAATTCTTACTTTTAAAACCCCCAGTGACCGTTGCCACAGCTGGGTGGTACTCGAGCGTTGCTTATATTTTCTTCCTATTTGCCTCCTCGCCGCCTTCTTGTTCCTGTCACTGCCCTGAGCTCCTCTCTCATTACTACCACCTGGTCTTACCTTTAGTGTCTCCAATGTCTTCTCATCACTGGAGACTTGCTGCATCGCTGTTCTCCTGACTTGTTTGAACTTGCCCTGAAGCCCTGAGCTCTACCTTGTGGTAGAAGTTGGTATGTGCAGGAAGTTCTGGATTTAAGCTGCTACTTGCACTGACCAATTTCTGAATCGAAATGGAGCTGGGTCAATTAAAAATTCGTCAGGTGAGTGTTATTTTAATATTTGTTTAAATTTATACTGTATTGTATTCCTTTCCTAAAATGTATTTCATTTTAACTCGTTGCATTTATGTATTTAGGCATTTGAGAATGTACACCATTTCATCTTAATGTTTTACAGATGTTTTCTGCTGAGAAAGATCCTTTAGTGTAAGCACCTAACTGTACAATGTTTAGTGACTTACTTTGTTTTGCAAGTTATTGCATCAAGGCTCAAAGAATATTGAATATGTACTTTGTAGTGATTTAACCTGTACACTTTTTCCTAGGCAAGAAATATTTGAAGGAAACTAACTCCAGTTTTAACATTGACTTCTGTGGGAATCAGTGATTCATGTCCACAATTTTTACATGAGGACAAACTGTAAAAGCTAAATGAATGATAGCAAAATAAAGAAATGGAAAATTGCAAGAAAGTTGCATATTTTGACTCTTGATTATTAATTTGGATTGTTGAACGGTTATGATTGAACTAACCGCATACTAATATTACTTGACAGGTATATAGGACAATAAAAGAAGATCGAGAAAGGTACAAAGAAAGAGTAGCAGAAATACTTTCAAGATCAACTTCAGAAAAGAAACCTGAAGAATTGTCAACAAAGAGTATGTATGCTTATTGTCTCACTCTCATAAAAGTACAGTCCTGCAGGGATGCCATTTTATATTTGGCAGCAGCCCTTTGGAATCGTGATGAAACTGTGAATCTGGAAAGTATGAACTGGCAGACTATTGACTTTGGGGTGTGGGACATTGCCATGGAATCATAATCTGTGCCCTTTGCCTTAGCGCACATTTTCCACCTGAACCACTGGACTGCAGGTAGAATTCAAAAGCCTGTATGATTATACATTCCCTTGTACTTTCCTGCCGAGCCTGATTTGGTTGAGGCCTCATATGGTAACACTGGTATAATTATGATATTATTGGCTTGATTTACACTGTAATGAGCCCTATGTTGATTTCGCCAATACAACTCTGCACAACAATTGCCACTATATTGTTACGACGGGGAATGGCAGAACCCCTTTGATGATTACCCCCGAAGCAGCCAGTAAAACTCGTCTTTCCCCTTGTAATCTAATAAAAGAGTGGTTAAAAGGAAGAAATCCCTGATCTCCACTTTACAAGTAACAAGAAACAATTTATTTATTTAACCCAACAATGAACAAATTAACAAAATTACTAACAAACCAACAATTCCCTCCTAGACTGCTAACTATTTCCTAACTTGTCTACATTTTACTGGAATGTTGTTTCATAAAGACAAGTCCCACTTAATAAGAAGCAATAAATTATAACTTAATCCCTCCAAGTTCACACAGATTGTCTTCTGGAATATTCTGTTGTCTCAGCTGTCTTCACAAATGCCTTTCTTCTGTTAATTCTGCTGGCAGGAATGTTTTACCTCTATAATTTCTTCAGTGAGGACTTTGAGCTAAAATACCGTGGTAACTTTGATTAATCAGATGGGCTTTCTCTGAGAGCTGAATGGTGCTAACTCTGACCGGTGGTGGATGGCTCTCTGTTTCAGATGGCAGTTGACTCTTTCTGATTTTCCAAATGTCCTCATCTTATGTACCCGTAATGATATAATGAAATTCTTATTATATGATTGGTTTCAGGTTGTCAACTCCATCAGATTTAAATTCAATTGGTTTTGATTTGCTGAATTTGGTTTTAAATTAATTGGCTAATTCAAACTCGTCTTGTTTTGATGTGACTGCTGTTCTGCCTGCCACCTGTAAGGCTTTTTTTGATACACTTGTTTCAATTTTTGAGGCTGTCTGTACTGGTAATTTCAACTGCTGCTCACAGAAATTCATTTTTCTTTAAAACACAATCTCATAAAGGAACCACACATTTTAGCTTCCTGCCTTCTACCTCACAATTACTCTTCCTAACTTCGTAACATCTTCCCCTGAAGAAAAATGTAAACCATCATTATGAAAAGATGGCTTCATTTTTTTTCTAAATCTTATATATTTCATGGTAGTAGTGTTAATTCAGTACTCTAAAGTCATACCTTTCATACAAATTCAACTGTATAACATTGGACCATACCAGTCCTGTCTTATCTAGACACTTTCTTTGAACCCGCGATAATGCATCTGCAACATTTTTCCGTCCCGCAACGTGTACAATTTGTAAGTTAAACACTTGTAACATAAGACCCCAATGAAATAGTCTCATATTCTTGTCCTTAAATTTTTCGAAAAAAGTGAGAGGATTGTGATCTGTATACACAACTGTCTCCAAAGTATTGTTCGTAACACAAACCTTAAAATGTTGTAAGGCCAATACCAAACTCAATAATTCTTTTTCATCAGTGGAGTCTTTTTCTCTGAATATTGAGTTTCTTCGAAAAATATCCAATTGGCCTTTTAATTTTGCCATCATCCTCCTGCATCAACGCAGTTCCAACCCCTATATTGTTGGCATTGATAGCAACTTTAAAGGGGTTGAAGAAATTTGCTGTAGCTAAAACTGGTGCGGTGGTTAATACGGCTTTTAAATTGTCAAATGCTGCTATTCTATTCACCAAAATTTCTTGTTTTTTTTAGCAAATGCGTCAGCGTTGTCACCACGTTACTAAAGTTTGGTACAAACTTCTGGTAGAATCTGCTCAGTCCCAAAAATCGAAGTACCTCTTTCTTCGAGGATGGTCTTGGAAATTCCTCGATGGCCTTCGTCTTTATGTTCCTCGGGGTTATCCTTCCATGTCTGATGTTATGTCCCAAGAACATCACTTCTGCCTTAGCTAATCCGGTTTTTACTAAGATTATAACCAGTTTTGACTCCTGTAGTCTTTTAAAGAGCTCTGCCAAATGCACCATGTGATTTGTCCATGAATGGCTAAAGATCACAATGTCATCTGTGTAGACAGCACAATTATTCAGTTCTGCCACAAATCTGTTCATAAGTCTTTGAAATGTAGCTGGTGCATTCTTCATACCAAAGGGCATTATTTTAAATTGACACAGCCCATTTGGTGTCCCAAATGCAGAAACCTCTTTTGCTCTCGTAGACTAAGGTGCTTGCCAATAATCACGGAGTAAGTCCAACTTGGTGATATAGGTGGCTTGTCCATCTTTATCCACACAGTCCTCCAGTCTTTTAATTGGGTATGAGTCCAATTTAGTTATGGCATTGACCTTCTGATAATCCACGCAGAGCTGTTGAGTACCATCAGGCTTCGGAACCAAAATGATCGGTGAATTCCATTCACTTTGACTAGGCTTGATAACATCTTCTCGTAGCATCGCTTCCACTTCCTCCTGTACCTGAACGAGTTTAAGAGGATTAAGCCATTGACGATGTTGTTTTGTTGGAACAGCATTCCCTACTTCAACCTCCTGCATTATAGTACTAGTCCTCCCCATTTTATTCCCACAGATGACCTCATTTCTGCAACAAACCTTTCAGTTCAGTCCTCTGTTCTGAGACAGCTCACTATCCTATCCCATTTTATAAAGATTTCATCATTATTTAACTTACTTTGAGGCACATCAAAATCAAATGATTCAGATCCTGATTCCTCAGTCTGAGGGGCAGTAATTAATACCTGTTTCTCTGGTTCCCAGTCCCTGTTTTCGGGTTTCAACATATTCACATGACATACCCGATAAAGCTTCTTGCTAGCTGGCATCTTTACCAGATAATTCACCTGACTTAACTTCTTCTCAATCTGATAAGGACCACTGTACCTTGCTTTGAAGGGGTCTCCTACCACTGGTAATAGAACCAATACTTTATTTCCACCCCCCGGGAAAACATCTGAATTTTAGATTTCTTATCTGCTTCTTGTTTCATCGAATGCTGTGCCACCTTCAGATGTTGTCGAGCTAATTCACCAACTCTGTTTAATCTTTGTCTCACCTCAGATAAATAATAATCCAACTCTGAGATCTCTGACTTCAGCCCTATCAACTTTTCCTTAATTAACTTTAAAGGCCCTCTTATTTCGTATCCGAATATCAACTCAAATAGAGTAAACGGAGTTGATACATTTGGGGCCTCTCTAATAGGATACATTTATCCCAATCATTTGAGTGATTCTGGCAGTAAGCCCTCAGCATGGTTTTTAGGGTCTGATGCTGCCTTTCCACTGCTCCCTGGGATTCAGGATGGTACATACTTGATTTAAAGCGTCTGATGCCTAAACTACCCATGACATCCTTAAATAGTTTGGCAGTGAAATTGGACCCTTGGTCGGTCTGACTGAATCTCCCTGGGTAGGCCATAATGTGTAAAGAAAGCAACCAACTCTTCCACAGCCCTTTTTGCCTTGACACTCCATAATGTAATGGCCTCTGGAAATCTGGTAGACACATCCATTATGGTTAGCAAATACTGGTTCCCACTTTTTGGTTTTAGAGACGGGACCTATGCAATCGATCATTACCCACGTGAAAGTTCTTCAAATGCTAGAATTGGCATCAAAGGTGTTGGTTTTATGACTGCCTACCGTCTCTTACATATGACAGGTACGGCAAAATTCAACCACATCTTCATGCGATTCAGGCCAATAGAAGTGCGTTTGTATTTTAGCCGGAGTCTTCCTCACTCCTAAATGACCTTCCACGGGTAATTTGTGTGCTATCCATAATACTTCCTGCCTGTATGCTACTGGCAACACAATCTGGTGCACTTCTGCCCATTTCTCCTCTGCACTAAGCTGCTCAGGTCTCCATTTTCACTTTAGGATTATATCCTTGAGATAATAACCCTTGGGAATACATTCTGATTCCTTTTCCAAGTAAGCTTTATGATATAGATCTTTTATTGTCTCATCTTTTTGTTGTGACTCCAGTAATCTTTCAGAACTGAACATCTCTGCCTGATTCTTTACCTCTAGGTTTTTCCTTGACCATCTCTTGACACCTCATCTGGCAGTGCTGCAAATGCCTCACTTGCCCTGCCTACCAACTTAGCCTGAATTAACATTACCCACATATCATCTAGCCACTTTCTCAAGTGAAATGAAAAAGGCCTCTACATCTTCTTTATCATTGAATTTTGACAATGTTTTAACATATTTGTACATACTCCTTGGCTACAATGGGTTTGCTCATCACTCTCCTCCTTACTAAACCTATCTTTTACCTTCGTCTCCGTCCATTTAAATTGACTTTCCTGTTCAATTTGCAACTTCTGAATTTCACACTCTCTTTCTTTCTCTCTTCTCTTTTTTTTGCTCAACTAAGAACTTTTTCTCCCTTTCTTTGTCTTCTAACATGGCACTTCTTTCTTCTGCTTGTAACCGTAATTAAAACTGTCTCGCCTTCCTTTCATTCTCTAACTCCAGTTGTCTCATTTGCAATCTAAGTTTTTCTAACTCCACTGCACTTGGCTGCTTCTCTGATATACCCAAGTGCTTTACTAACTCCATTACAATTCCAGCTTTCCTTTTATCCTGAGTTAAGCCCAATTCTAATCTGTTGGCTAATTCTAATAGAATATCCTTCCTCTGTTTTTCTAAACTTTCTTGGCAAATTTGGGAAGCATCTTCAAACCCCAGACATCCTTAATGTCAAGAGCCATTTCCCTCACTTTTAATTTAGCCTACCACAAGTAACCGAAATTAACCATTTTTTTCTCACCTAAATTTTATTTAAAGATCTAGGAAATTAATCCTGAAGTCTGTTTAAATCTGTCCAAATCCATCCAGATCCCTACATGAACCGTCCAGATCCCAGACTTGAACCCACCACATCCTGGACGAGCTTCCAATTTTTTTTGATACGAACGGGAATGGCCGAACCCCTCTGATTACCCCCGAAGCACCCAGAAAAGCTTGTCTTTCCCCTTGAAAACTAATGAAAGAGTGGTTGAAAGAAAAAAAATGCCTGATCTCCACTTTACAAAAAACAATTTATTTATTTAACCCAGCAATGAACAAATTAACAAAATTACTAACAAACTGAAAATTCCCTCCGAGACTACTAACTACTTCTTAACTGGTCTAAATTCTACTGGAATGCTGTTTAATAAAGACAAGGCCCACAAATATAATTCCAATTAATAAGAAGCAATAAATCATATCTTAATCGCTCCAAATTTGCACAGATTGTCTTCTGGAATATTCTTTTGTCTCCGCTGTCTTCACAAACACCTTTCTTTCGTTAATTCTGCTGTCAGGAATGTTTTATCTCTATAATTTCTTCAGTGAGGACTTTCAGCTAAAATACTGTGGTGACTTTGATTAATTAGATGGACCTTCTCTGAGAGCTGAATGGTGCTAACTCTGGCAGGTGGCAATTGTCTCTCTTTCAGACCGGAGTTGGGTCTTTGCGGTTTTCCAAATGCCCTCATCTTGTATGCCTGTAATAACATAATCAATTTCTTATCAGAGATAGTAGGAACTGCAGATGCTGGAGAATCCGAGACAACAAGGTGCAGGGCTGGATGAACACAGCAGGCCAAGCAGCATCATAGGAGCGTTTCAGGTTGTCAAGTCCATCAGATTTAAATTCAATTCGCTTTGAATCGCTGAGTTTGGTATAAGTTAATTGGCTGAATTCAAACTTGTCACATCAAAACAAGACTGCTGTTTTGCTTGCCACCTGTAAGGCTATTTCTGATACACTTGTTTCACTTTTTGAGGCTCTCTGTATGGACAACTTCAGCTGCTGCTCACAGACATTCATTTTTTTTCAAAAATAAACACAAATCTCTTAAAGGAACCACACATTTTAGCTTCCTGCCTTCCACCTCACAATTACTCTACCCAACTTCATAATGACCTTTTATTGACTGAGCCACCGGGAACTTTACAAAATGATCAGTAGTTTGCTTGATTCCATAATAATTGAAATTTTTAAAAAAAACCTGCCACTCCAAAGTTCTGTTGATCTAGTAAAAAAAATCTATGTTATGAGCAAGTTTATCCTTCATTAAATATAATTTATTTGATGCAGAGAACACCAGTAGTTTGCAGCTTGCTACCTTCATTATTGCAGTAAACTGGAAGGAAAGTACAGGAAGATGAAATTTATAGACAATTAACCAATGGCACAATATCTAAAAAGAATGATGGCCCCCTAGTTAATTTGTATTCTAATGTTCGTCTTCCTTCCCGTGTGAATAATTTTTACAAGAGTTTTATAATAGTGAAAGGTAAATTTATTTTTGATTTCATTCTAATGAGTCTTAGAACTGACATGCTCATTTATAATGTTTTAGTTAAAAGTGTTAGAAATGGTAAGTTGTGCTTTCTTTTAAATTTAGGTGAGAAAGAAGAGGTGGTACCGGCAGATAAAGGTGAATCTTGAATTGCATTGTTGCTTTATTCTTCCAGTCCATGGCATTGTTCACAGCTATATAAACCAGCAGTTAATTCCAGAATAATAATTTCAGCGTTTTTCATGATTTTCTTTGTTTCAGCTTCTGATTCAGGCCAAGTTAATTTATGGTTTATATAGAGGTGGATCAGGAATGAAAGTTTTCCTTTTATCTTTGCAGAACTATATGTATGGTATTTGAAAAGTTAGTGTCAAATGACCTCCTAAAGCTTTAAACCAAAGCCATTGCAACTCTTGAAATCTTATCTCTTGCCTGTGTATTATCAATATTCCAGCACTTTCAACTGGGAAGAGAAAGGTGGGAAAAGAAAAAATATTATTTCAATATTAATGAGTTTTGTTTGTAAAGTAGTTGCCAGCTATAATGCAGATAGCAGGATGTAGATGGTAATTTGAGAAGGTGTTAGCTAATGATTCTGCATATAGATTGGGTAAACCAATTGAACACAGCAACTGTGGAGGATGTATTTCTGGAGTGTGTTAGGGATGGTTTTCTTGAGTAGTGTGTTGAGCCATATTGAGGACATGCTGTTTTTGTTCGACTATTACGTAATGAAAAAGGGCTAACTAATAACCTTGTGAAAGAAATTTTAGGAATATTTGACCGTAATATGATAGAATTTTACATTATGCTTGAAAATGAGGTAGTTCAATCTGAAGCAAGGGTTAAATTTGAATAAAGAAATTATGAAGACATAAAGAACAAATTTACTGAGGTGGATTAGGAATATACATTACAAGGAAACGTAATAGGCATGGGTATTCTTTAAAGAGCCATGACATGATTTACAGTAACAATACATTCCTTTAAAGTGCACAGACTCAGAAGATTTCATCAAGTATGGCTAACAAAGGAAGTTCAGGGTTGTATAAAGTTAAAAGAAGAGACCTTAAAAGATGCCAGAAATAGCAGTAATTGTGATCAAAGGAAGACCAAGAAATGTATAAGGAGAGGAATAATAGAACGTGAATGCAATCTTGCAAGATACATAAAAACGGACTGTATAAGCTGCTGTAGGTATAATGAAAGGAATTGTTTACTTAAAACGAACATTACAGGCAGAGTCAGGAGAATTTATGATGCTGAATAGAGAAATGGCAGAGAAGCTAAATGATTACTTAGGGTCTGTTTTCAGAAGAAATTAAAAGCCTGCTCCCAGAACTAGAGATCCAAGTATCCAGAAAGAAAATTGGAGTTGACGGAAATTAGTCTTAGTGAGAAGCTGTACTGGAGAAATTAATGGGGCTGAAAGTGGATAAATCCCAAGGACCTGATGTAGACCTGGTGGGTATTGAGGTAGTTGAAGCATTGCTGATCATCTTTGAAAATTCAGTAGATTCTGGAATGATTTCCGCAGATGTAAAAGTAGCAAGGTAATCTTTTAAAAGGGAGTGAGAGAGAAATCAGGGAACTGAAGATCTGTTAAATTTATAAAAATTGAAAGAACTACGGATGCTATAAATCAGGAACAAAAACAAAGTTGCTGGAAAAGCTCAGTAGGTCTGGCAGTGTCTGTGAAGGATAAAAGAGTTAACGTTTTGGGTCCAGTGACCCTTCCTCAGAACTGATGGAACTATACTACCTGGACTATACATCCTTACACCCCACTTCCTGTAAAGACTCCATCCCATTTTCTCAGTTCCTCCGTCTCCGTCGCATATGTTCAGATGGGGCCAACTTCAACAAGGGAGCCTCCAAAATGTCCACCTACATCCTCAATCGTGGATTCCCCAGCTCCGTTGTTGACGGGGCCCTCAACCAGGTCCGACCTATCTCCCGCACTTTTGCCCTCACACCTTCTCTTCCCTCCCGCAACAGCGATAGGGTCTTTGTATTTGATGGCTTTAATTCAGGTAATACAGTGATGAATTTGTGGTGGTAGTTTTGGATCTAGCTGTAATCTTTGGATACTTTATGGTCTTGATCTTACAGTTAAAATGTGAGAATGTTTTCCACTGCTGAAGCGTCTGTAACTCAAGCAGAGCTGATTAATTATTATGGCCTTCCCTTTATAAAGGGAAGGATACAAAAACAAAACTATAGGAGCTTAATGTCTGTTATTGAGAAAATGATAGATTCTATTATTAGGGATTTATTAGCAGATCATTTTAGAAATACATAATGTGATCAAGCTGAGTCAGCATGACATCATGAAGGGGCAGTCATACCTCAAAAATTTACGGTTATTTTAGAGTGGTAACTATCAAGGTAGATAGAGGGGATACAGTGGATATAATATATTTGGGCTTTCAGAAAACAATTGATGTATGGTACTACAACCGGCTACTTAATAAGATAAGGGCCTGTGGTTTTAGAGATGGTACGGCAACATGAATAGAGGATTAGCTAGCTCATGGACAGAAAGTTGGGATAAGGGGGACATTTTCAGGATGGCAACCTGTGGAGTGGAGTGCCACAAGGTTCAGTGCGAGGGCCAAAATTATGTACAATATTAGTGACTTGGATGAGAGAAATGAATTTACTGCCATGTTTGCAAATGACACAAAAATAGTTGGCAAGACAAACAATGAGAACGATACAAAGAGTCTACAGAGGGGTATAGATAAGTTAAGCGAATAGGCAAAATCTTGGGCAGATGAAATAAAGAAAAGTGAGAGGATAGGCATTGGCAAAAAGAATAGAAATATCAAAAATTACTTAAATGGAGAAAGCCAAAGCACAGGAATTTGAGAATCCACATATATGAACCCTAAACAGCTAGCATAAAATTTCAGTGGGTAGTGGGGAAGGCAAATGGAATGTTGGCTTTTTTTTAAGGGGAATGGAATATAAAAGTAGAGAGGTATTGCTAAAACTGTACAAAGCATTGGTCAGACCACAACTGGAATAGTGTGAAAAATATACTTGCATTGGAGGCAGTCACATAATGTTCACTAGGCTGTTACCAAGTATGGGGGGGAATATATTATGAGGAGATGTTGAGTGGATTGGGCCTGTTCTCTTCAGAATTTAGAAGAATTGTGGAGGGGGTGGGGTGACCTTATTGAAACCTACAAGATTTATGGGGGACTTGACAGGGTAGATGCCAAACGGTTGTTTCCCCATGTTGGGGTGTCAGGACTAAAGGGCATAATCTCAGAATAAGGGGTTGCACATTTAAGACAGAGATAAAGAGAAATTTCATCCCTGAGGGCGGTAAATCTGAGGAATTATTTACTGCAGACGTCACTTGAGGCTGGGTCGTTAAATATGTTCAGAGTTGAGAGAGACAGATTTTTAATCAGTAAATGAATCAAACATTTTGGGGAAAATGCAGGAAAGTGAAGTTGAGGATTATGGGATCAGCCGTGATCTCATTGAATGGCAGAGCAGTTTTTATGGGCTGAATGGCTGCATTCTATATCTATATCTTGTGGTCTTCTAGCTAGACTATAATTTGTTTTGTATTGTAGTGTAGCTCTGAACCTGGCACGACAGGCAAATTTTGTCGAATGGTTCGTGATCGCAGAATCTGCTACTTCAGTTGAAGCCTCATAAGGGCTTACCATGGAAGTGCCTCAGTAGGCCTCTGAGAGTTGATTGTTCTGGAACTGAGCAACTCAAACATTTGAAAATGGTATAGATAAGGTGGGTCCTAATTGGCTTTATTTTCCCATTAAGCGCACACAGTATTTTAAATGCTATTAGGACCTTTTGTAAATCATGAAACCAAATTAGTTCAAATATTAGATCAATTATATATTTGGATTTACAAGTCATAATGATGTATTTTTATCTGTTTACGGTTGATATTGCTCTGAAAAGATAATTTTTACACTATGATAGCATTTTGTGTTAAACGTAGTGTTGCGTATCTTACCAACACTAAAAGAAACGTGCAGTTAGTGATTTGCTTGCTTCTGTTGTTCTCACTAGTAAGGAAATGTATGTGAGCACCCTATTTAAATGACTAAGCAGGAATTCAGTAATTGAGCAGTGTAGTTCCACATCTCGAAACTTCGTTTGTTTTACACTTGATTACATCAATTCAGGTGTCGCATCTTGCATTTTTAACTTTAATTTCCTTGTTTATTTCATGTTATTAATGTAGCTCATTAAAAATAAACTAAAGCCTGTTGTAAAAGAGTATTTGTATAAAAGTTTGAATGATGCTGTTAGCCAAAATGTGATCTAGTTTAGTGCTAAATATATATAAAGGAGAAGACCAAGACACAGATGCCAGGGATGAAGAAAAGTTCAACATATTTGTTAATGATTGGTTTTGTGTGCAGTTTAATTGCCCTGTTAACTGTAGCAGAGCAA
The DNA here is from genome assembly GCF_021869965.1 of Rhincodon typus. Taxonomy (NCBI): domain Eukaryota; kingdom Metazoa; phylum Chordata; class Chondrichthyes; order Orectolobiformes; family Rhincodontidae; genus Rhincodon; species Rhincodon typus. Next base: position 57,758,674 of record NC_063345.1, on the reverse strand, counting down.
ATGATGATGACAGGAGAAAGAATTCAATACATGTTTCAGTAAAACAATCCTTCTGCGAAAAGATATTACCATCTTTTTAATTGATTGGGCTCAAACATGGAGATAACATTTCCAAGAAGCAATTTAAAAAAGGTAATTGTAAACAGTTGATGAAATCCATAGCAATGAGGAGCCCTTTTGTACTTTTGAATATGTTGTCACCTGGAAACATTTGTGGAGATGCAAATTTTACCTATTACTAATTAATTTTCTTCTGATAAATTTTGTTTTATTTTTGTTTGAGGTCTTCCTGTTTTAATAAGATTATTGCTAATGCTGAATACTGTGCAGATAGGATTTGGTTAATAAAGATGCTCCTTTCTCTTCTGACAGCATCAACAGTTACGCCAGTCAGTGCTAGGCCTGACATCCCATCACATGCTCCTTATCTTCTGATTGGTGGTGGAACTGCTTCATTTGCAGCAGCTAGATCTATCCGCGCACGAGATCCTGGAGCAAGGGTTGGTAATGATTTCACTTTTCATTAGACATTAGTCTAATTACGTGTATTTTTGGATGACTGCATCCCCATGATGTTTAGATGATTAAGGCAGTAATCAGGAGAGCCCTACATTCAATGTCTGCTATGATAGCAGGGCAGAAACTGGAAAGCTGCAACTGACTTCAGTACCTCCTTTTTATAGAAGGGAAAATCACCTGGCCTACTTGCTCTTGATTGCTGCTTAGTGACATCTTCTGGAGGCCAATGCATGCAAGTCAGTTGAAGACTGGATCACTTTTCCTACAGTTGACTATCAGGCTGATATTGTGTAGCCTTCAGGATCTCCGAGAGAATGGACATTTGAGTGAAGTATTGAAACTTGGCTACTACCAGTGGGACCTTATTCCAAGAAGGATGCAGTGCTTTCAGAAGTTGAAGGGATAAAGTAAATTCATGTACACTAGCCTGAAAGACAATGTATTCTCAATTTATAGCAGCAAATTTTAGTTCTGTGTTGTATTCCCTCAAAACAAAACTGTATCCATCTCTCAACCAGCCTTTCCACTTACTTTTTTGAGGGAATCTGCAAATTCGGCTGCAGTACCTAGTGCTTACTTCCTCCAAGTCATTACAATATATATTGTAAACCATTACAGTCTCAGTACTGATGCCTGTGGAACCTCATTGATCACAGGTCCCAACCTATTACAGTACTTAATATTTGATTCTTTGTTTTGTCAAAAAAAATGTAGGACAGGAATTAAAGCTAAAGGCGAAACTGAGAACGAGATGAGGATACAAGCATCTTATATTATAGCATGTCATTTGACTCATCTTGAAAGTTTGTTAGTTACTTTGGCAAGGAGTAGAGGTAATAGAATCCAAAATGAACTTCCGTTGATGAAATAGAAAATTAGCACAGAATTTCATTTGGCTAAGAACTAAAAAGCTTCTTCCCATCTGTGATATGGCATATTTGTTGAATTGCTGTCTTGGTTGTCGAACAGCATTCTAATGGAGTTTAGTCACAGTCTGGATTTCCAAGTGCTTGATATTTTGTATACGTTTCAGGTCCTGATCGTTGCAGAAGAACCAGATTTGCCTTATATGCGGCCACCGCTTTCGAAAGAGCTGTGGTTTTCTGATGACTCCAGTGTACCAGAAACATTGAGATTTAAGCAATGGAATGGAAAAGAGAGAAGGTAAGCATTTGACATTGCTTAACAAAGTTACTGTTTTCTGTTCCAACTTTACAATGCAAAATCCTAACACCTAATTAAAATATTACGAGTAGTTTTGAGCCCCATATCTAAGGAAAGATGTGCTGGCAATAGAGGACATCCAGAGGAGGTTTACAAAAATGATCCCGGGGAATGAAGGGCTTGTCATAGGAGGAACAATTGAGGACTCTGAGTCTGTACTCCATAGTGTTTAGAAGGATGAGGGGGGACCTGATTGAAATTTACAGAATACTGAGAGGCCTGGATAGAGTGGATGTGGACAAGATCTTTCCACTAGGGAATCTAGGATCTCAGGACACTGCCTTCAGAATGAAGGGTTGACCCTTTAGAACTGAGATGAGGAAGAACATCTTCAGCCAGAGGGTGGTTAATCTGTGGAACTCATTGAGTGCATTTAAGACAGAGATAGATAGGTCCTTGATTAGTAAGGGGATCAATGGTTATAGGGTGTAGGCAGGAGAATAGGGTTGAGAAGCACATCAGTCATGATCGAATGATGGAGCAGACTTGATGGGCTGAATGGCCTAATTCTATTGCTTTATCTTATGGTCTAACATATAGGATTTTTGTTTCTTTTGATTTTCATCTTCCCAAAAAAGCATTTGCGAGAGAACACTGAGCAATTGGCCTCCTTTCCCCTCTTTACGGAACTGTAATTAAGTGAGATAAAATAGATATGGAAAAAGTCGAATGTTTTTCACAAAATATACTTTTTATATTTTCTTCTTCTAAGGTACATTACCACTTCTTTTAAAAGAGGCAAAAAGATCATCCAGGGTTCCCATTCTTGACCATTGAGTGCCCCTTCAAAACCAGTTTTTGTAGCAAGGTTGACCAGATTATCCACTAACAACATATACATGGAAAAGCTAACTTAGATGAAGGGATCAAAGGTATGCTAACTTAGTTTACAAATGACACAAAGATAGGCTGGAAAGTATGTTGTGAAAAAAACAGAGGTTGCGGGTGGATAGGTTGAGTGATTGAGCAATCTGACAAGTGGAGTGTAATGTGGGAAACTTTGAAGTTGTTCATTTTGGCAGGACAAGTGAAAAAGTGAATGGAGAATGACTGACTGTAGAAGTCCAAGATGTGACAGGATCTAGCTGTTCTGATGCATGCATCAGAAAAAGTTAGTATTCAGGTCGCTCAGTGGTTAGCACTGCTGCTTCACATCACCAGGGTCCTGGGTTCAATTCTCGCCTCAGGTGACTGTGTGGAGTTTGCATGATCCCCCCCCTGTGTCTGTGTGGGTTTCCACCGAGTACTCCGGTTTCCTCCCACAGTCCAAAGATGTGCAGGTTAGGTGGATTGGCTATGCTAAATTGTTCCATAGTGTACAGGGGTGTGTAGATTATTTGGATTAGCCATGGGAAGTGCAGGATTACAGGGATAAAATAGCGGGGGTGTGAGTTGGTGTAGACTTGTTAGGCTGAATGGCCTGTTTCCACACTGTAGGGATTCTGTTCTAAGATACAGCAAGCAGTTATGGCTGAGGAATATTGTCCTTTATTATAAGAGGAATTGAACATGAAAGTATGTCCTTCAGTTATACAGGACTTTGGTGCGACAAAATCTTGAAGACTGTGCAATTTTGGTCTCCTTATTTAAGGATAGAAGTCTGTTGAAAGAGGTTTATTGATGGTTTGCTAAAGTGATAACCTGGAATCTGTGGTTGTCTAATGAGGAAAGATTGGACATATCAGATTTATTTCCATGGGAGTTTAGAAGAGTGAAGGGTGACTTGATTGAAGTATAAATACAAGTATTTTAATCATGGATCACTTAACCAGTGAGCTAAACATTAGAAAATAAACTGGTAAAACATGAGTTTCAAATTCAAATGATATCATTTTATCCATATCCAGTGCCATTGTGCCCAGCATTTAAAAAGATGGTGCAGTCACACAGTTAGCAAGTTCGGTGATTATAGTATTGTAATTTTAAATTGGAAAACTAACTGAGACTGTGCTCATTATACAAAGAGAGACAACTTGTACATACAGGCACCTGAAAAACTTAAAATACAAAGGCTAGACTTGAGCCTGTAATTAAAGAATTTAAGTTGGTGCACACCAAGCATTTGCTATTTTAAGTCACCAGCCTAGCAGGTAACCAGTCTTGGGTGTTCTGAATTTCAATGTTGTTAAGTGTCACCATTTTTTAAACGCCTCTTGCTTTATTACTCCCTGTACACTTCATACTTACCACATCACGTCCGAAGCTAGATTAAATTTCTGTGAAACCAACTTTTGTAATTATCTAATTGGAATCACTGAGTTCGAATATTCCTACATATTTCGGCTTTCATCTAAAGCCTAAAATTAATCTGCCAAAGTGAAACAAGAACAGTGGCACTAAATTCTGTGGTTTGAGTGGCTGAAAAATCATTAAATGCTAGGCATTCGGGTTCCTGGACCTTGAAATTTCTTTGTGGGATATTAGGCACAAGATTGACTGACTGACTGAAATTCTCTCTCCACTGTCTCGAAATGTTGAATGAATGCTTTTGTACCAATTATCAGAAAGTTTAATTTAAATACCCTGATTTTTAAGTTGTAATGTTACTTCTCAATTTCAAAAGATGTAAAAAACAGTTAACCTGCAATCTTTGTATTTACAGCATTTTTTTCCAGCCCCCATCTTTCTATGTCAGTCCTCAAGACTTGCCTTTTGTGGAGAATGGAGGAGTGGCAGTGTTGACTAGCAGAAAAGTAAGTCCAAAATCAATGATTGTACCAGCTTAGTATCAGAGTCTGTAATTGGAAATGGTGAAGATGTTGCATAATTACCCATAAATCGATATGCGCATAGCATTAGTTTTAGACAGGGATTGGCTCCAAATTGCATGTTCTTGCATTTGATAGAAATGTAACAGGACTTTTGTTGGGTTTAAATGCAGGATAAAAAAGAAAATTTTCATCGTTTTGTGTGGGGGAGGCCTTTCTTAATTACAAGATCTGTATGCAATCTGTTTCTGTAGGTCTTGCACATGGACGTCCGAGGGAATAAAGTAAGATTGGACAATGGTTCAGAAATTACTTATGATAAATGTTTAATTGCAACAGGTAAATTTTTTTTTATCATTCGCGATCCTTTGACTTTAATTTATGGCCGTTTCTGAGTTGCATATTTATTGCAATTTATATTTTATACATAAGCTTAAACAATTTGTGCTACTTAGTTTTAGTATTAAGCTCAAGTGAGCTATGGTAGAAACATTTCTATGGATTCCATATATTGTGAACAGAAAATAACTTCAGAAGCTAGTTTTGTTTTCTTTGGACAGTATTTTAGTTTCAGATGTGCACCTCAGGCCCTGACATTCTTTCCCAGGCTCAATGTACAAAGACAGGAGAATTCCCAGTTCCACAAAACCGACCTGTAAATATGGTTACCCAGATGCCCTATTTTCAATCCGGGCAAGCAGGCTGGGTTAGAAGTCCAGAAGCTCATAGAATCCCCCTGCCCCCACTCATCCATTCAGCACCATCCTGCAAGTGGAAGTTACTCCCCCAATGTATCCCAGGATCATATTTTTGGAGGGTTACAAAGAGTTACTTTGACTCGTCAAAGGAGATGCCCTGGCTTTTGAAACAAATCCACAAAATTCCGACCTACACATTGCTGCTGCTGCTGAGTTAAATGACCAGTTGATTCCTTAAAACATGAATGTGCAAAACCTGGCCTGACTCCTCTCCCACTCCAAAGATAATAGGAAGTACTGTTTTCGGAAATGGGACTTAACGATTTTGGGTCATTTCTGTCATTTCACCACAACTCTCTTATGCCAAACATTTGGGCTTTGATTTCTCTTCTCTGTATCTGATCTTCCCTGGCAATACTCCTGCGATCATTTGGTGCAAAATCAAGGCTCAGTGAGTGATGATTGTGAGGTGAAAGCCCACAGCCCTCTGACTTGTATAGTATGTCACCTCTGTGTTTTATTGCTGCCGTATTGAACATTTTTTTTAAATGATTCAAAGAACGTTTGCTTAAGTTGATTCTTCCTCCTCCCCCATCTCTCTTTTCCTTACTCAGTTTTCTCCTTGTGTCCCTAGGCGGTACTCCACGTAACCTTCCAGCACTTGAAAGAGCAGGAGAAGAGGTGCAAAAGCAAACAACTCTATTCAGAAAGGTACTATATTACTTGTGAGTTTTCTCTAAACTCTGATTCAACTTTTTGATTACTTTTTTCACTCTCCTGTTGCTTAAGCTCCAACATACAGTCGTAGAAAAGATTTTAAATGTAGGACAGGAGGATTCCGGTTTCAGTCCTTGGCCTGTGTTAAATTAGCTGATTGGGAGAGATAATAGTAGAAATACTACAGTTAGCCTCAGTGCCCCTCAATTAGGGGTGGGTAAATTATCTGGTTAGGGTTCTAATTGTAATCAGTGATCCATATTCATTGTATGTGTGCACTTGAGCAGCTATACACACATAAAGGCGGGATGGGTCTGATGCTGTCCAGAGCCAAACTGGTTATTAACGCTCCCTCAGAGCCAATTAAGGGACATACTAGAGGACTACCAGCCCTTTGTAGAATGTAGGAGATTCAAGATGATAAAGCTATCAGATATTTGGACATGCTGCTCAATTCTGCTACATTGTTTGATCACAGCAAATGCATTGTCCTGTCATTTTGTTCATTGCAATTTTACTTTATTAACTTGTGTAATGCAATTAGATATAATCCGATAGTTATGATTTATGGGCTGATTCAGGACAATTAGTAAGCTAGCATGGAATATTTAAACAGGAGATCCCTAAATGCAAAGCAATTAAAAAAAGAAACTCAGCTACACCAGGAAAATAGTAATTTGAAAAAGTATATTGTCATATGTTTTATTCTTATTTTAGATTGTCTTCCTACGAGCTTCTATCTCATAACAATTTTCCTTTTAATTTTCTTAATTAATTAACTTGATATATCCCGATTCTTCTAGCCAGACCTAGTGACTTGCATTATAATGCTCAAGCTCTATTTTTGTTTATAATAAAAAAAATGCTATGAATTTTGATCCCCCAACTTAGTTACACATTCACAAAGAGCTAATCTAAAAGATAGCTGATTTTACAATGCAGTTATGGCTTTCAAACCTTGATTCAGTAACACCTACCCATCACAATATATAGTCATAATACAGTGTATACTGCAAAACAACATTTGACCAACCCCTTAACCTGGTGCACGTCTAGTAATAAGTTTGTTTCACCATATCTTTGCACAAAACATTTGCCTTTCTCTACATCTGTCTTGAATGTAGTGACTAATCCCTGGGTGTGCTGATACGCAGTTGCGAGACACTCTAGCATTATACCTCACTGACCACATGTGAGCTTAAAGAAATACAGTTGTTTTCCAATAAGTGCATACTTTTCTCTCACCTGATGCTTATGTACACAGTACTTGGCATAATCTATTGCCTTTCTCTCCATCCCATCCACCCCTTCTAAACCTTGAGTCTCTGAATCCAGTTGTGAGATGCAGCATTAGTCTGCCTGTGATCTGAACAATAAACATTGGTTAAGGATGGAAATGGTATTCATTTAACTTTGCACCTCTGTGGTATGCATGGTTAAACAGGTTTGACGTTAACCAGCTATGCCAGCAGCCAAGTCAATGATCAAACATAAACTCCCCTGATGTTAGATCAAATGTTTCCACATCCAGCACAGCTCTCAGTTTCAGGAAATACTGCTTCTTGTGTAATGAGGTATTGGTAGTGCTGGCAATGTAGGTAAAATGAAGCAAAACTGAAAAATAGCAGAAGTATGACATTGCGATGGAGGATAAGCCATGATTACATTGAATGGCAGAGCAGGCACTTAGGGCCTAATGGCCTACTCCTGCTTCTGGTTTCTCTTGCTATGTGTGGAGAATGTAACCTTACTGACACAAATTAAACATCACTACTGGATTCCAGTTCCTCCAGTCATAAATATGTAATACGTGCATAAGATAGAAAATCTAATCCTAGTTCAATGCATGGTTACCTTTGCAAATATTCCTGCACTTGCAAATAATAGCTAGCGTGCATGCACACGAACCTGATGGAGAAGATTGGCCTGGATGCTGGATACTTTTCATTGCACCCGTGGCCCATCTCAAAATCTCTCTGTCTGGCCGTGTACTGCCATTAACTGTGAGGCCTGAGAAAAAGTACTGTACTCTCTCACCGGTGCAGTTCTTAGCAATAAACTTGTTTAATATGATACAGCTGAGACATTTTAAGATGATTTTAAAGCAAGTTAGTAATTCATGATATGGGGTTTAAGAAGCAACTTTACTACCTGTACAAAATACATTGCATCCTTTAAGTAGCTAACTATTGACCATGAATTGTCCATTACATTCCATTAGCTGTCTACTAACTGAGGACTTAAGAAAGGGAGCTACTTGAGACAATGGATTCAGATAGGGCGTTCATGTTACAACCAAGGAGATGGAGGAAGATTTACAGATATTAAGTCGAAGTAAGGGAGGAAATATTACAAGCAATTTTGGTATGTTCAAAGTTAGCCCTTGAATGTGACCTGATTTGCTGGATATGGAACTCGAAATCATGAATAACCCCAAATGAAAAGCAAAAAAGAAGCTGGTTTTGCCTTAAATTACAGATGAAAATAAAATCTAATCCATTGGAGAACATCATAAAACCTGTCCCTGTTTGAAGCAAAATCAGTTTTTCCTCTGTAAATCTTTGAATTTTCAAAATGGGCCACTGTATTATGTTGAATAATGAGACTCGTGTTTGCTGAAAAATCTCATAAACCACAAAGTGATTTCTAAAATCCCAAGCCAAATTGTTTGCTTTATACTGTGTATGACAACAGTACTGCTGTTCATTCTTGTGTAAGGTTATCTGGAGGAATGCATTCAAAGTCCAATGGAGAAGATGATGTAGAATATTTGATGCAAGTTTACCTGGCTAATTAAATTCAAAAACAGAATATCTAATCTAGGGTTTTGTTTGGATTTGATAGAAGAGAAAATAAGGTTAGTATGATGATGGAGGAACAAATTATAAGTCTGCATTTTGAGTTCTTCGTACTAAGTTAAACATTATTAGGGGCAGAGTAATGCCAAGAAAGTGGACAGCAGACAAAATGATATTATGCCGTTATACTAGGAGAAATCTCGTTTCAACAGATTGCTTAAACCTGAAAATAAATACCATGCTGTAATTTTAAAAGGTTTGGAAATAAAAAGATGACTTCTGTTTTGTAATACAATATATGGTAGAAGTTGTTAGGAAAAATATATTAAATATGAAACAATGCTGTAGTGTATTTGTGTGTAATGTTCATGATATATATTGTGAACAATGTCTGCTCTACTTGATACAGAATTCATAGACTGCATTATAGAGATGATTCTGACTAGTGGTGCAAACACTCGAGCTGAATAACTGTCCTTGGCATTGAAAATAAATCAACTGTTGTCTCCACACATCTGCTATCCGTTCTGTTCGTTAATTTTTCAAAGGCTAGGTAATAAGTCAGGGCTAGCGTATTCCAGGGAAAATGATTTTCAATGCCCTTATCTTATGTCTTGTCAACTGTTTCTACGCCTTGTATAAGGTTCCCATGTTATCTCCAGTTAATATTTCTTGTACGTTTTGGATTGGTTATATTCTTTCCATTCCTGCACATAGATGAAGCACAGCATTTTATTGCAATCTGAATGATATTTAGTCCTTTTGTTAGCAATTTTTAAATATTTGATGTTATACTTTTTACTTAAAAATGCTTGGGGTGGGGGTCATTTTTTTTTTTTTTAGTAATTAAATGTCAGTGAGGATTTCTTATTGTTGCGTTTCTGTTGTTAAAATTCACCTGCTCTTACCATTAACCTTCTGTATCACTGACTGCATTTAACCAGTGATTCAGCGATGGGATTCTTAGAGATTCTAAAATCCAAATATAACCACTAACCTGACCGCCCGTTGTCAACCCACCAAATGTCAGAGAAGTCAAGTTGACATAACCAGTTTTCTTTGGGAGAAGCAGAATTATACTTGGAGTTCTTTATAGTACTAAGTTACTTGGACAAATTGTCATAAAATTGAGGAAATAATTTGAAATGTTTAGTACAAACTCAATTAGTCCCCATTAGTGAAGGCTAAAACTGGATTAGATTTATTTTTCTAAATTTGGGCTTGTAAGTGTGAAACAATGAATAAAATATGTTTTCAAGTGTTTAAACTACAGACATGTTCAGAAAGAGAAACTTTACAGAAGACTAAGACAGGTTTTGCATCCTTCCTATTTTGAATGAATGAATGAAAGTCTTTCCCAATTGTACATGTCAGCATATGTGAAGCAACTATTCCAATCCCGTTCCCAGTAGTTCCCTGTAATCAGCATTGAATTAGTGTGATATCTCTCACCATATGTACAAAATGGCTTTTGTACAAAATACAACTTACATTGCCAAGTTAGTATGAGACGGGATTGGTACAATTGTTGAGCCAGCATCAAATTTATGCTGTATGTGACCTGGAGCATAATAAATAGTGCATGAAAAATAATGCTATCTCTGTCAACCTTTGTCATTACAAGCTCAGATTTACTTTAAAAAAAGTGCAGAGAAGTTGGTGAAGGAATGTGATTTTAGTTACTAAATGTCATTGGCTTTTTTATTGATTTATATGTTCTTCTTTGCAGAAGAAACCAATTTCTCTAATGTTGACTTCAAATCCTCTTGCAGATAGAAGATTTTAAATCATTGGAGAAGATTTCAAGAAATGTTCAGTCTATTGTTATTATTGGTGGTGGATTCCTGGGTAGCGAATTGGCCTGTGCTTTGGGAAGACGTGGTATGTTTCAGTTTATTATTGTGAAAAATTGAGTAGAATGGCCTATATTCTCTGGTATTTAGAAGTGATCTCATTGAAATGTTTCACATTTTTAGGAGGGTGTGCTAGCTAAACACTGAGAGACATTTCCCCCTACCTGGGGAGTCAAGAATGAGGGAGATCAAAGGGATTCCATTTAGAACCTAGATGAGAAATCTCTTTGCTCTGAAGTTTGAAGGTTTTTGACACTCTTTTATATGCAGAAGATGTTGGCTGCTCATTTGATAAATATATTAAAGGTGGAGATTGACAGATTGGACACTAATGGGGTTGGGAATGTGGAAGTGGGGCAGGAAAATTGTATGGATGGGGAAGTCCATAAAGTTCATCTGTGACATTGAATGACAACAGGCTTGAGGTACTATAGGTCCTCCTGTTTATATTTCTTATCAGATGGAGGGCTAGATTCTTTGCACATTCATAGGAGATGGATTGGAAATCTAGGCTAGAACGTACTTGTACTATGCTCTTGCAAGTCATGTTTCTGCATGACTCTGATAGATGAGTAGCATTTGTGGAGGAAACTTTATTAAGTTTTGGGGAAAATCAGGGTATGTTGTTAATTTACTAGATCTTTTTGAAGTTGCATTGTTTTAAATTAATGTGGCCTGGTCTGAAAGTTATATTGCAATTCGTACGTCAGCTGCCTTTGGATTAAAAGCTAAAATATATGCATTGATTAAGCTAAATATGGATTTCAGTTGAAACAGCTGGTAAATATAAAGGTATGGCTTACTTTACCAGACTGAAGAGACCTCAAAATTTATACACATTAACTGCTGACATGCCAACTTTTCTGTCGTGAGCTCATCATGTTAATGGTATCTCTCCTGATAGTGCTTTGAGTTCAAACAAACAGGCAGTCAATTCCACTGTGTGCTCGAGGAGCTGATCTAATCTGGGACCACCACCTCTTTGCCTTGATTTGACCCTATACCAATGGAATAAGATTTGGGAAGAAAACTGGCCAGGTTTAGAGCATGCTGAATGGACGGATGATTGTTGACATTCTCTATCTTTGCTCACAAGTATGGAATGGCCAAATTAGTGAGAGATTTTGTACATTTCATCTAGAATAGCACATGCCATGGGATCTTCAGCAGAAAAAAGAGACCTGTTAAGCGTAACAAGACTGGATTAATCTGTCTTTCTAGTCAACAGGCGTTAAAACATTGATATCCTCCATGTAATATATAAAGACTTTGCAAAATTGGTTGTGTGATTAGCAGTTATTGATGCTCAGATGCCTCACTTAGCAAAATATCTTTTATGTTTGCAAAAATTCTAAAGCTTTTGGAAGTCCAGTGATGATTAGCAAGCATCAAATGTGAAAAAAAACTTTCCTCCTTACCTAACAATGTTTTTTGTTTCTTTTAACTGTAATATGTTAAATTACAGCACGGAACACAGAACTCGAGGTGATTCAGATATTTCCAGAGAAAGGAAACATGGGCAAGATTCTACCAGAATACCTCAGCAATTGGACAACTGAGAAAGTAAGGAAAGGTAAATATTTCTGTTTACTATTTGTAAAATCTGATTCTACAGGATTTAGTTGGCAGAGGGCATTACACTCTGGAATTTTGTTTCTCCATGTATTACAAGTAAAGCATACTTGCAAGGTGTCTAAATTTTTGACTAATATTAGTGACTTAACATTATACAACTTCCAATATGTACATTCAATTTTAAATCTTGTGAAAGTTTAAGATTCAGTATGACAAAGGGAAATGACTTTTATTTCTAATAACTTACTATAGGCTAGAAAATCCTATCTCTCTCCTCTGTGTTTTCTTCTTCCCATCAAAGATTTTGTTCTGCTGATGTTTCAGATTAAATTGTTACACTCAGCATATATGTATTGTGTGATGCAAAACAGAACACTGTATAATAAAGTATATCGGATCATTACTCATTTGGATTTGCCTGGTAGGGGGTTAAGCAAAAAAAACAGTATTCTTTAAAATTAGCATTAAGTAAGTTGCATAATTTGCCTTATAGGTGGTAAAATTATATTTAATGTTGTGAATTTTTGTACAGGAACAGGAGTAGGTCATTTAGTCCTTCTAACATATTTCACTATCCAATTTCTTATCAATGTGTCAGCTTATAACTCAGTTGATAGCACTCTTATCTCTGAATCAGAATGTTATGGATTCAATTCTCACTCTGAAGACGAACGTACAGATTTAGACTGCTACTCCAGTGGAGTACCAAGAAGGTGCTATGTTTTGGCCAAGACATCAAATTGAGGCAATGGCTGCTCTCGGGTGTCCTGATGCACATCCCGCACAAGCTTCCCTGAAACAAATTATTTGGTTTTTATCCCATTCCTTGAGTATTGGTGAAGTTGCACCCATGCAGGCAAATTGAGGGTATTGCATCACATTTGTGTCTTTTGTCCTGTAGATACTGGATAGGCTTTGAGGAGTCAGAAGATGACTTATTTACTACAGAATTTCTAGCCTTTGACCTGCTCTTGTACTGCAGTGTTTATGTGGCTAGAATTGTAACTCCCTAGGATGCTGCTAGTGGGAGATTTACCGATGGTAATAACGAATATCGAGGGGAGGTGGTTAGATTCTCTTGTTGAAAAGGCCATCAATTGTATTGTATGAATATTATTTGACACATAATTTGCAATGTATGAACTTAATGGTCTGTTTCTCTCATCCAGTGAACCACCATGTCCAAAGCCTTTTAATTGATTAATATTGGTCAAAAGCATTGCTATTGTCATGTAACAAGATTCCTTTTCTTCAGAGGGTGTTAATGTCATGCCCAATACAGTTGTGAAATCTGCAAAATATCAAGATAAGAAAGTTATTCTGAAACTTAAGGATGGGCAAACAGTGAGTATTCTTAACATTAATTTGCAAGTTCTTGTATGTGCAGTATTTAAAAAGTACTTTAGTCTTGTTGATCAAAGTTCCAGTTAAACACCTTTGCTATCCTGTTTGCAGATAAAGACTGATCATGTTGTTGCGGCAGTGGGCCTTGAGCCTAGTGTGGAATTAGCAAAGTCAGCAAGGATGGAGTTGGACTCAGACTTGGGTGGATTTAGAGTAAATGCAGAATTGCAAGCACGTTCAAATATTTGGGTGGTGAGTATATCGAACATAGCCATTTGGAAACTGATTTTTAAAAACCGTATTTTGAAAATACTGATGCTTGTATTGTTTCAGAGTAGAAGTGTCTGAATATGGAAGTATGATCTATGGTCATGTTTATTTTATTGTGTCTATTATTTTCCTTAGGAAGTTTTTTTTTAATTTCAGATAAAGATAAATTTATGGTAAAGTTCTGAAACTGAGCACAAATGCTAACATGTTTCACTTAAGAAATATGATACAAATATATAAATTTAATCTTTCAGAAGCAAATTGCACACTGCCTTCTTAACAAAACATGGAAATGTTTATTTTGAGTTTTCTTTACACTGTGCAGGCTGGAGATGCTGCTTGTTTCTATGATCTTAAATTGGGAAGGAGGCGTGTGGAACACCATGACCATGCTGTTGTGAGTGGCAGGTTGGCTGGTGAGAACATGACTGGAGCTGCAAAGCCTTACTGGCATCAGTCAATGTTTTGGTATGAATTACCTTTGTATCCACTTTCAGCAAATGTTTATTTAATAATGGTGACACATGTAAATGTCTCATACTGACCAATTTGTCACAATATGTAAAATGTTTTTCCAGGTCTAACTAAATTCTTTCTATTAAAGGAGTGACTTAGGTCCTGATGTAGGATATGAAGCGATTGGTATTGTAGACAGTAGTTTACCTACTGTGGGAGTATTTGCAAAGGGGACTGCTAAGGACACCCCCAGAGCTGTGACACAAGAATCTGGTAATTACAAAATGTTACTTTTGTTTCTTAAAAAGATATAACACGATTTGTGTGTAATTCACCTTCAATTAGTACTGTTTGGTTTTTTGTTTGTCCAGTGTTTTATGATACTATTTTTGGATTCAATAACTTTTTTTCTCAAACAAACTAATGCTGTATTAAAACAACATTAGAATTGGTGGTTATTTTCTATTAACATCTTTCAAAAGTCTGCTACTTTTTGAACTAAGTTGTATTTGAAGTGTTTGACCTGAATTTAAACATAGAACGTGACAGAAGGTGGACAGTAGCAGAACGGCTGCCCTGCAGAACTGTCTTCAGCAGAATAGAAAATCAGGCTGGGCATATAACAAAATCTTTCACTCTAGAAAAGGTCTAACTAGCCCTGAGATGACATGTTGCTAAGATGTGAGCGCTAGAACAATCCTATCCTTGTAATTGTCTAGTGGGATCTGCAAGCATCCAACTGGTTTGAGGGAACACATGATGGTCATGTGTTAATTATAAGGGATAATTGGGTGAGCAGTTGACTGTCTGTCTGCATGAGGTACAATTAGTCAGCATGGTTGGAATTCGTGGTGTGTGAACTAGAAATAGAACTGACTAAAAAATATATGACTGGACTCTGTCTAACCACTATTTTAGTTGTGGTATTTAACAATCCTCTCTCCCAGGTGTTTGCTGTGTTAGCTGATAATAAGGTCAGAGTAAAGGTGCTGTGAGTTGTAATATTACTCCAAGGTAGAAAGATTGGAAATCGCCAGGATTCTGGTTTGTGGTAACTATTCAATGACTCTTGGTCTACATGGTATACATTTTTGTAGATGGCATGTGAAATTGTAATGTGTTATCTTTGGAACATAATCAATGTGATTGGAAGATTGGCTACTCATTAAACAGACTTTTTACCCCATTCAGATAGCCAAAATGTCTTGACCATGACTGCTGTATGTTTTGTTCTTGAATGTAGGGACAGGAATCCGTTCAGAAAGTGAAACCGAAGAAGTAGCCACTTCTGTAAATGTATCTGCTGGTGCTGCTTCTTCAGCTCATCCACCTCAGGAAGGGGAGGACTATGGAAAAGGTGTCATCTTCTACTTGAGAGACAAAGTGATTGTGGGAATTCTGTTGTGGAATATTTTTAATAGGATGCCGATTGCCAGAAAGGTTAGTTTATTACATTGAATGTTTTGTACCGAAACAGGCTATTTGGTCCAACTAGATTGTACTGGTATTTTTGGCCCACGTGCGCGTCCTTCCCATCCTACTCCTAATTCTAATCCTATCGATGTATCTTTTTACTGCTTTCTATATCATGGACTTAACTAGTACCCCTTTAAATATATCTGTGCAATTTGTCTCAACCACTCCAGGTGGGAGCAAGTTCCACATTCTAAATCACATTTTGGGGGGACCCAGGGTGGTAGAGTTGAAGAAGAAACTTAATTTCAGTGCTATAATTATGAATTGTCTTATATTTGTAGTCTCAAGTTTTGGATTCCTTACAAGTGGAAAATTCTTCTCTATCTCAAACATCTTTATATTTAAAGATCTCTATTAGGTTATCCTTCTCTCCTCTCACTAATTTAGCTGACTAGTGAAATACGGCACCATTCAAGTTTGTTTGGTTTAGAAGCCATTGTAATTGTATTTTAATGATCTACAGTAATCCTAACCAGTGCACTTACTCAATTATTTATATTCTTATAAATTAATATAAGCAAATTGTAAATTCATACCAAGGCTGTTTTTATTGCTCGAGTCTGCAATGGAAACTTCAGTCAAAACGTTTACTGGGGAGAATGAAAGACTTAAATTCTTCCGTTCCAACTTCTGCCCTCCCTACGACACAAAATATCAACAATTAAAGTCATGTGGGATGCTGATTGTGAACATGGTATAATGCCCTCAACTTTTGCAAGCTTCAGATTCAACCACATCATCCTTATATTAAACCAAAGAACTGTAGATGCTGGAAATCTGAAACAAAAACCAAAATTGCTGGAGCTCAGCAGACTTAACTTTTCCGTTCCCGTTCTGAAGAAGGATTGCTGGACCCAAAACATTAACTCTGCTTTCCTTCCACAGATGCTGCCAGACCTGCTGAGTTTCTCCAGCAATTTTTGGATTTTTTTTTTTGTTATCCCTAAACTTTGCCCAGTGTCCAGCTCCATTGCACTATCTCTCCAGTGTTATCTGTCTGCCTGTCTGACAATGACCAGGCTTCTCTAGCAACAGTTTCTTATTCACTTCTTTATTTGTCACCTTTGCATTCTCTCGAGGATCCATTCTTGAACTTCATCCACATCACTTCCTTATCTGTTGTCTGGTGCAAGATTCTTAGATGTATCCTAAGCTTCCACACAAGAAAAAAAGACTGTGCTTCTCCAAATTCCTTCACTTGCCAGTCTGCTATGCAGATTTAAGAATTTCTGTTTTGGATACAGTTGTGAAATGGCACTCAAAATGGATTAATTTGGCTCAAGTTCATTTGCATAACGACTAATGTAAAATCCGCAAAGAGCTAGTGCAACTTGTTAGTGTGATGTAATAGCCCCTTCTTCTTTATAGAAAAACTTCAGTATATTTAAAAATGGTAATGATGCAGAATAATATGTTCACCAGAAATAAGTATTTGTTTTCATTAGTGTATCCAACCTTAGATTTATGAATAACCTTGTCAAAAATCACTGAAAATGTCTTTTATACATTATACTGGACTATTTCATAGTTTCGGTTTGTGATGCAGAGTGAACCCAAGATTGTTGGTTTAATTGCTGCACCAGTTGAGGTTACCATAAAAGGTTCTCCTTCTCAACTTCTCCCCTTGCCTAAGACATGGTGATCCTTGGGTTAAATCATCACCAGTTGTCTGTCTCTAATGACAGAGCAGCCCCATGGTCTGGTGAGACTATGGTGACTTTACCTTTTAATATTAAAAACTTTTAAAGTGTTTTCATTGCTCCTTATGCACATGAGAAAATGAACCAGAGCATTTGATGGATTTTTATAAAACTAAATTGTGGTGGCAAAATGAATCCTAAGCCAGTGTAATTGATGGTGGAAAACATTAATAGAAGTGATTGTTGTGGTTTTTCCTGGTGGTTTTCAGATGGTTTCATCTGCAATGCTGAGACATGCAGAAACTCTCTGTCCAGTCTTGGGTCAGTCTCAACCTTCCCTAGGTAAAGCTATCATCTTTGCCTGTCAGTGATTCCATTTTTGTCCCTACTCACTGCTTCATGCTGACCCAGACTCTTCAGAACCACGGCATCCTACTTCACCTTAAGGTGAGCTTCCAAATCTATATTTAACAACAATATATTCATTTTTAAAGCTCATTTCAATATAGAAAGACCACCTCATAAAGATATAAATAAATAAGATGAGAACAATAAGAGGTGAGCTCATTTGAACATAAAAGATTCTTGAGGGTTGAGAGGATAGATGCGGGGTAGTCTAGGGCTGGAGTCTGAAAATAAAGGATTGCCCATTTAAGACCGAGATAAGGAGGAATTTCTTCTTGGGGTAGGGAATTTGTGGAATTCTTTACCAAGAGGGTTGCTGGATCATTAAGTCTATTGAAGGCCGAGAGAGGCAGATTTCTAATCGGTAAGGGAATCGAGGCAGAAAAATGGAATTCAGAATTAGCAGATCAACTATGATTTCATTAGAGAGCAGAGCAGACTCAAAGGCCTGAACGGCCTACTTTTTTAAGTCATGGTCTTGTAGATCTTGTCTAAATGAGAAACTACTAGGAGAGTTGTTAAAGTTCTTGATTTTAGGGAGGGTTCAAGGATGAGAGATAGAGGTCAAGGGATTGAGCAAAGGAATTCCAGAGCAAGGGTTTTGGCTCCTAATGGTGAAGGTAAAAAGGAATGTTGCAAAAGTGACCAGAGTTTGGGGGAGTTTGTAGGACTTGAGGTCTCTTGGAGAAAGGGTGGAGAGAGCGCTTTAAACACAAAGGTAAAAGTCATGAAGCTGAAATAGTGTTGCTGAGTGCCGTTGTAGTCAACAAGAGTCAGGATGCTTGGCAAATCAGTCTTGTTGTGGGATAGGTAACAGACGGCAGAGTTTGAGGTGATAGTGAATTAGAAGGATAGGAATCCAGTAAGAAGAGCTTGCAGGCATTCAATCTGAAAAGGACTCTTGCATCTCAGGATTTCCTGACCATTCTTCCAGTTTTATTTATATTCATTACTCACAAAAAGTATGTTCTCACAATGTAAGTGGTTGATCTCCCCTCCTAATTTCTCCTCCTCGATCTAAGTTTCCATTTTGTTTTGCCTCTGCGAAGCACCCAGGGACATCTTCTGTATCAGAAAGACCATGTTATTTGAATTTGTTAAAAGTCTCTGTTCACTGCATTCTTCAAAACAAATTATTTTAAATGTCCCATACTCATCTGGGGCTCAGAGGCTGAAAAACTAGCAGCTTCCAAAGGTTTGCCTATTGTACAAAATATGAAACATGGTTAAATGTTAGAATGGAACAGCTGAGCTATGTGTCATTTCAAAATGGACAGCATTTCATTCTCACTTACGTTAATTTGACAACATAATTGTTAAAAAGGCGTTAATTGTTTAAATAATAATATTTACATTAGTTACTTGCCCTACGCCCACCCTGAATACTTCTTGAAACAAAGACTTGCATTTATAAAGTGCTTTTCATGACCACCAGACACTGCATAGTGCTTTACAACCAATAAAGAACTATTCAGAAATGTGTCACTGCTGTATTGTAGGAATCACAACAATTAATTTACACACAGCAAGTTTCCAGCAAACAATGTCATAATGACCAATCATATTATTTTAAAAATTGTTGGATTAATATTAACCAGAACACAGGGTGGCATGGTGGCTGGGTTGCTCAGTGGTTAGCACTGCTGCCTCACAGCACCAGGGACCCAGGTTCGATTCCAGCCTGGGGCGACTGTGTCTGTGTGGAGTTTACACGTTTTTCCCCATATCTGTGTGGGTTTCCGCCGGGTGCTTCGGTTTCCTCCCGCAGTCCAAAGATGTGCAAGTTAGGTGGATTGGCCATGCTAAATTGCCCATTGTGTTCAGGGATGTGCAGGCTAGGTGGGTTAGCCATGGGAAATGCAGGGTTACGGGGATAGGTAGGGGGTTGGGTCTGGTTTAGATGCTCTTTGGAGGGTCATTGTGGACCTGTTCGGCTGAATGGCCTCTTTCCACACTGTAGGGATTCTATGGCTTTGACTGAAACACCAGTGTTAACTCACTGCTCTGTGCCTTGGAATCTTTTACATCTATCCCAGTAGACAAATGACCCTTTGTTTGATGTCTGATCTGAAAAATGGTACCTCCGATAATGCAGCACTTACTCTGGAGTCAGTGTAGACTTTTATGCTCAAACACTGGAGTGAGATTTGAACTGGAACCCTGTGGCTCAGGCAACAAGGCTACTATCTGAGCCACAGCTGACATACCTGCCCCTGGCAAAAATGTTTCTGTTGACATGCTTTTAAATGCTCGCTCCTTAAATAAACACCAAAAACCTCAAAGACCTTGCAAAGAGCACTGTTTATTTGAACTACTTCTTAGATGTGTGAAGCTACTTGTTGGGAAGTGTTCTCTCATTTCCGTGAAGCTTGCCATGGGATGTTCATTTTTATAGTTATTATTACTGCAGTATTGTAAAACGTTCCTAACTAAGGGTGCACAATCTGCCAAAGGTTTTGGATAGTAGCTGAGTGATGCAAAATTGAAGTCAATTGGAAGGACTTCAAAATCTTAAAATTTGACAGCAGAGTCAAACGCATATTAAATCTCTACCAATATTTTCTCTAGTGAATTTCTTAGTCCAATCCCATCTGGAGCATAAATTTATATAAAGCCTTTCGTGATTTTGATGTCCTGTGCAGTGCTATCACTGTAATGTGGCTCGACACAGCAGCCAATCCATGAGTTTGTTCACAGTAAGTGAATAAACTACATTTTTGGAGTTATTTTCAACCATTCAGGGGCTAATATTTAACAATGTGGCTGCGACCTGTAGGATGGATGGCAGGAAAAGTATTTAAATTGGTCAGTAGATCAGTAGGAAAAAAAAATCAGAGGAAATCTCAGTGTAGTTTATCATTCATATTAATGAATTCAATTCAGTATTACATATTAATAAAACTATTTTTGACACCTGTAACTTAATATTCTAGTAGTGTTTGGTCATGTTTCTGTGCATTAAACAAATCTTAGAATTACTTCATATTAAAAGCAGAAGACAGAGCAACTACAGTGAAAAATTAAACACAACTTTTTTAAAGATGCAGATTATACTTTCAGAAAATGGTTTCTGTTCATGGATCATGGGATTATCCTGGCCAATGAATTAATTGCCTCAGTAGCAAGATACTGCTTCATATTCACATTTCTCCACACCCATTCTCCTTTGCCACTCATTATGTCTTCCAGCAGACAATTTAGAATCACATTGGTAGGAACTTTAGGATCAGTTCTCCTATTCTCCTACAAGCATACAAGTTTCATACCTCATCTGAGATAATCTTAGGTCCAAGTCTACTCAGTCCAGAACACCAGTGGTTTGCCATATTGGAAGTTGACGATCAGAGTGTACACTCTTGGTGGAGGAAGTATACAATGCAGTGGCGAAAGCCTAAAGGAAGGCACTTCAGTACTGTGCTGAAAAGGTCTAATGAATCCTTTTTTTTCCCCTATAGGTCATTAAGGATGGTGAAGAACATGATGACCTCAATGAAATTGCGAAGTTGTTCAACATTCATGAAGATTAGAATGCCCAAAGTTTAACTGTGTATATAAGAGTCTAGATTTTTTTTTTAAATTGTAAGCATTCTTTCATGCAGGAAATCAAGAGCTTGAATTTTCAGAGAATGAAAGTAATATTTTGTGAACTTTCCCATGATCTACAAATTGACTGAGTAAAAATATTTGTACCATGTGCACACAATCAAGATTTTCTGAACTAAATATTAAATGTAAAAAACTGCATTTAAAAACATATTTCCATTTAAATCTTTCATGATTTAATTTTCGGTCAGTTACGTTTTTAGCTCATAATGATGTAGCAAAGAGGATATGACAATCCCATTCAGATCGAAGTTCAATATCAGTTTCAGGTCAGTAATTCAAAGTAGTTGTCAGATAAGGGTAGAGAAGTATCCAACAGGCAGGAATATTTTGACATGGAGTCATCTTGTTGATGAGTCAATCGATGCATGAAATTACAGATAGTTTCGTAGGAGCAGCAACCAAGCTCTGAGTGTAGTTCACCTAGTTTCCCCTAAGAATTATGAAAAGCTCTTAAAAGTACGCAGAAAATAACCTGAAAAGATAGAACATTACCATGGGTAAAAGATTTGTATCAATATAACTGTTGGTTTCTCCATGGAAGAAGCTAATTTTTGCAGAAACAAAATCCTTTTTGTTGCTTTGTGTCTCGTCATTTCAGACTTCTTTCTCTTAAAAACTGCTTCACCGATTTACTAACAGAGTGGCCATATTATTTCAGAGCAACTTCATTGTTATTGAGGGAGCACAGTCCAGCCTGGAAGTTGGTGAAGTATATATCTGATCATGTATTTGATGTACATTGGATATATTTTTCATCATTATGCAGCATACCCAAGCATAGTATCCTTTTCAAATAACACTTCATGAAAGTTTTAGCCAAATGATAAATAACTTACAATGATGGCACACTCAAACTCATTGTAATTAAATTTAGTTTCTAGTAGCTCAAACCAATTATCCAAAATCTAATTATCTTAACATTATTGAAAGACTTCAGAACAGCAAAATTTGAAAAGCGAAGTATATTTACATGTAGCATTCAAATCTTGGTGGCTTTGCTTCTTTTAAATTTTAGTCATATTAAATTGACTGAATGCGCTAAGACAATCTAAAGACTCTGTAGGCCTCTGTTTCACTAATTATCATTCTTGGAGTAGTCTCATCAGCTGGTGAGCATGCAAGCTCAGCGTTTTACAGCCAAGCCCCAATTGACATTGTCTGTAAATGGACTTTCTGATCATTTCTCTCTAAGCTGAGAGTTGTTCACCACCAACACCATTTTAAAAGTCACCCATATGCGTTGATATTTTGTATAAGCCAGCAGGTAGTTTTGTATTTGCTCCCTTCAGTGAATACATAAAAAGTCTGAATGATGTTTCACTTCTCTTCACATTCTTGCTGCTCATGCTTTTTCCGCGGGTGACTTTTGTGATCAAACATTGATTCATTAAGGATTCTTGTGAAAATCCTCTTAACTTATATCTGTCCCGAAGGTGCTAACTTCTGCTGGGGCACAGTTCCAAAGATTCATGCAACCTCTGGTAGCATCATTGCTGAACAGGAATTTGGTTGGACTGGACATCTGCATATTAATTTTTGAGTTGGATTAAGAGACAGTGATCAGGAGCAGAAAATCAGAGCAAATTTCGTTCCTGTTCCAACTTAAAGATAAAAACCAATCTGGGTACTGAGGCTAATTGTAATGCACGTGCCTTGTTTCCCTGGCTTCTTTAACTCCGCATGGATCTGGTATCAACCTTGGAATAATACTGATACGTACAGCCTGGAGCCACACTGGTGTACTTGCCTCATGTCAGGGCTTCCCAAAGCATGTTGCAATTTAAACCAATTGATTCCTATATAATGTTTTTTTTTTCGTAAATAGAATTTAAATGCACCATGCCAGTTGAATTGATCTGTGTGAGGTGGGGCCATGGGACATGAGTTTAATATTGAAAAGAAATTTCATATCAAGGCGTATCAAGAGGCAATTGACCCATCATGCCTGTCTCAGCCAAAGGGAGGAGAGAGGAACAAAACCAGAAGTTGCTGGAAAAGCTCAGCAGGCCTGGAAGCATCTGTGAAGAAAAAATCAGAGTTAATGTTTGGGTCCAATGACCCTTCCTCAGAACTGGAGGAGAGAGGTCTTGATTTGGAACATTGGTTGCAACGCTTCAAGTGAACGTGAAAGTTCTCCTTAAACTCAGTCAGCATTTTATGCCTTTCCAACCTTCTCGGGCAATGTGCTCCAAACTCATCATGTCAAATCCCCTCCATCCTTCTGCCAGTAACTTAAGATATGTGTCATTTAGTGACTTAGCACCCTACAATGGAAATACATCCAATTCACGTATGGCACAAGGAAGCCAGTTCATCCATGAAGCCCCCAGAGCAGTCCAGTTAATTACCCCCTCCAGTCCTGTTCAGTTCCTGTATGCCTTGCAAGTTTAATTCTTTCCAATGTCCATACTTTCTACTTATATTAGTTGGCAGCAAGTTCAAAGTCATTATCACTCAATCTTTTTTTAAAAAAAAAGTTATTACTAAATCCCATTCCTGGGGCATCTTTTGTTCAAAATCTTAAATCTGTGTCCCCTAATCCTTGTACTATCATGTAATGGGAACAGCCAGTCTGTCTCCCTGACTGAATTCATAGCAACTGCAGCTCTTGTGTGTTGCAGTTCCTTCTTGTACCTTCACTTGTCCATTGGTACCATGGTCTGGGATTCACTCCCTCTGGGTATTGCCATCCATGGCATTACACGTATGGAGTACTTGTTTGGGAATGGCAGAAAGCTCCACAACCCCTGCCTTTTCCTGCTTTTCGGGGTGTCCTGTCTGCCTGAGTGGTGGCCTGTTCCCAGAACATGTCGTCGAGGCAACTTTTCTTCTTCCTGATGCTCCATTGTGATTCCAGCTGTTCCTCAGGCTCAGAGATCCTGAGTTTGAGCTTAAGCAGCTGGAGACATGTCTGATACCCACCGTTCCTCAAGACCTTCCTCCTGAAGTTCCCATGTGGAGCTTAACCTATTCTTTCTATATAATTTCAGCGGGGCCCCTTTCAGTTTTATACGCCAGATTTAAATGTGCCCTCAGTTTTCTCTGTTTTAGGTAAAACAATTCCAGTTGATCCAGTCTTTTGCATGATTGCTACAATTATTTATTCTTGGCAATGGTTTCATATATATTCTGTACCTCTCCAGTAAAATCACCTCCTTTATATTGCCAGACCTTACATATAACTTCTTTTGCAGTTCTAGACTTAGGTCTTTTTTTTTAAATTCACTCCTGGGACTTGGGCATCGCTAGCTGGCCAGAATTTATTGTCTGTCCCGAGTTGCCCTTGAGAAGGTAGTGATGAGCTGCCTTCTTGACCCACCACGGTCCATGTACTGTAGGTTGTCCCACAATGCCTTAGGGAGGGAATTCCAGGATTTTGACCCAGTCACACTGGAAGAATAGCAATATATTTCCAAGTTGGGATGGTGAGTGGCTTGGAGGGGAACTTGCAGGTGGCCGTGTTCCCATGTATTGGCCTGATGGTAATGGTTGAGTGGGGGTGTGCTGGGCCACGAGGGTTGCAGATTCCACTGCAGTACAATTCTGCTGCTGTTGATGGCCCACAGTGCCAGTCTTGAGTTGCTAATTTGTTTGAAGTTTGTCCCATTTAGCGTAGTGGTAATGCCACACAACATGATGGAGGTTATTCTCAATATGAAGGTGGTACCTCATCTCCACAAGGACTGTGGTGGTCACTCTTACCGATACTGTCATGGACAGATGCATCTGCAACCAGCAGTTTGGTGAGAATGAGGTCAAGTGTGTTTTTCCCTCTTGTTGGTTCCCTCTCTACGTGCTGCAAGCAGCTATGTCCTTTAGGACCCAACCAGCTCAGTTAGTAGTGCTGCTGCTGCTGCTGAGTCACTCTCGGTGGTGAATATTGAAATCTCCTACACAGTGTACAATTTTGCACCCTTGTCACCCTGTGTTTCCTCTAAATGTTGTTCAACATGGTGGAGTACTTATTCATCAGCCAAGAGAGGATGGTACGTGGTAACCTGCAGGAAGTTTTCTTGCCCGTGTTTAACCTGAAGCCATGAGACTTCATGGGATCCAGAACCAATGTTGAGGACTCCTAGGGCAAAACCTTCCTGACTGTACCATTGTGCCACCATCTCTGCTGGGTCTCTGTCCTGCAATGGGACAGGACATATCCAGGGATGGTGATGGTGGTGTCTAAAGTACGGGGAGAAAAAGGCCCTTCAAGTTTGTGTTGGTCAAAATCATGCATCTAACTGTTCTAATCCCATTTTGCAGCATTTGGCCTGTAGCCTCTTGGCATTACAAGTGCACATCTATATAGTATTTGAATGTAACTGGGGTTTGACTGTGCCACCCTTAAAGCCAATTACTTGTAGCTTCTCACCATCCTCTGGATGAAAATGTTTTTCCTCACATCCCGTCTAAACCTCTTCCCCTTATATCTAAACCTCCTGGTGATTGATTCCTCCACCAAAAGGATAAATTGCTTCCTGCCTACCCTATCTATGCCCCTCATAGCCCCTGAGCACTGCTCAGTCTCCTCTGCTGCAAGCAAAACAAGCCCAGTCTAATCAAATCTCTCCTCATATCTGAAACTCTCCAGCCCAGACCACATCCTGGTAAATCACCTCTGCACCTTCTCCACTGCAATCACAACCCTTCTATTATGTGGTTTCCTGAACTGCACACAATACTATAGTTGTGAACGAAGCAATGTTTTGTAACTTCCCTGTTCTTAAGCTCTATGCCCTGGCTAATAATGATAAATATACCATATGTCTCCCAACTGCTTTATCTGTTCCACTATATTAAGGGATTTATGGACAAGCACACCTTCGTCCTTCTGACTTTTGGTGCTTCCTATGATTCTTCCATTCATCATGTATTCCCCTAATTGTTTATCCTACCATCACCATGCTCTTAATTGTACTTTAACATGCATGGTCTACACCCCAAAATGGAAATTCTCGTGGAAAGTATTATGTTGGCCTTTTACTCAACATTATCTAACTTGCTTGCTATTTTCAGTGACCTCTCAATATGCACTCTATGGCCTCTCTATTCCTCTACTTATCTCAGTCACCTACAATTTGTGCATGGAGTTGCCTGATTTCTCCAAATGCATTACATCAGACTTCTTTGGATTGGATATCATTTGCTACTTCTATGCCACATGTCCAGTCTGTTGTTCACTTCCTGAGTCCACAGCTTTCGTCCGCACATACAACCATATGACCTTTTTCTTGCAGCATCGGTAAGCCATTGATACAAACCACAAGAAGTATGGGAACTATTACTGAGTGCTGGAAACCTCCAAGAGACAAAACAGCAGATGTGGAATCCAAGGTAGACAAACAGGAGGCAGGAAGGACACAGCAAGCCAGGCAGCATCTGGAGGAAAGGAGAAGTCAACATTTCGGGTATTACCCTTCAGGGAACGTTCTGTCTTCCAGTCACAAAAATACCCATTGACTGAAATCCTTGATTTCTACCCCACCACTGAGTTGATTTCAAATCTAATTTGTTACTTTGCTTTGAATTCCATGGGCTCTGTTTGAACTAGTTGGTCAAGTGGACATTTGTCGAAAGTTTTGCCAAAATACAGCTACATCAAATGCACTTTTACACAATATGTTACCTCCTCAACCATTCAGTCAAGTTGCACATCTTCCCTTAATAAATCTATGGTGTGGGTTCTTGATTAATCTGTGGCTGTCTAACTGATGATTTATACATTCTCTCCCAAGATTAGACAAACTTGATTTTAATTGCATGTTCTATTTTCCACTTTTAAACTATGGAGCAAATGTTAGCACCTGTCCAGTCTTCTGTCACCATGTTTGTTGCCAGAGAGGATTGAAGAGGTGAGAGAATCCACCACTTCTTTGGCTCAGCAGCCTGGGGTAAATGCAATCTCGCCTTGGCAATTTTCAACTTTATAAGGAACTAGACTCCTCGCCATGTTTATCCCATCCAATATTTCAAGATACCCTTCGCTACACTGTCTGCCTTGTTCCTCTCTTTTTGTTTATGATGGATACAAAGTTTTGAGAGCTGTACTACTTCTTGCTCCTTCATGCAGGGAATATCATTTTATCTGTAATAAGGCCTAAATATTTGAGTTATATATATTTATAATACAGACCCCATGGGTTCTCCTGAACTAGCAAATATTGTTTCATGTCCTCTCTTTGCTTTCATCATTTCCTGTTAAATTGCACCCCTACACTGCCCATATTCCTTTGCACTCTGTGCAGTGCTGAGCTATCTGTATCTTTTGCTTTATCGTTCTCTATTGCATTGAACTCCATGTACAAACCCATACAGAACAAAACCGGAAATGACACTACTCACCATAACGCACCAAACAGTACAAATTCCAAGCGGAGTAGAACAGTGCTTCATCGGAGCCCTCACCGATGATGCCACCTAGCATGGTGGCAAAACATCGGAATGAAAACAAGGCAGCTTGGCAAGCAAGTCCACAACCTGAGCTACAAATCTTTGCTAAAGTTCTAAGCACTGCAATGATGCCTGTTGCTGCTCAACCTCTGAAGTCCAGAGCTTGAGCTTCTCCAGCTGATAATGTGTGGTTGTCCAGAACGCAAGAGGGATTAAGATGCCCCACCACGCCACTATGAGACTTTTATTTAAACTTGGCAGCAATAAACTTGTGACTTCTTACCTAAGCCAGACAAAAAGAAATCTTCACCAGTTCCTCCCAAATCAGCCTGCTCCCAGCTGCGCTGACATCACTCTAGATGTTTTTATTGTGTTTCCCTCACACAAGTCTCCATTACCCTGAGCTTCTCTGAAGGCCTATTCTACTTAAAAATCTTCTGCCCCCTACAGGTCTCTGCTGGCTTGGTGATCTGGATTCTTTCAGAACGTCTGAAAGGTGCTGTCATTGATTCTTTCCTCATTTTATATGCTGGTGTCTTACACTATTTCCTGTTAGGCTCTCTCTGTTTCTCTCAAATGTGGAAATCCTCCCCTGGTTGGAGTTTCACCGTGGATAAATCTGAAACCATGCTCCGTCAGTACTGCACTGGAACATCAGGCTAGATTATACGCTCAGGTACCTGGAGTAATGATGTGGATGGAAGTAGTGAAACTGGCACCTTGTCAAAAAGCATATGATTGGCACAACCATTTTCAGCGTTGTATTAAACTCGCCAAAATCTGTGGCAAAATATAATTCCATGCTAACAGAAAAATCGTATCGTTTTTCAAGTGAAAGTTAAACTACAGATTTGATTTGAAAATGTTCGTACATTTCTTCATTTTTGTTTCTTCTCATCTGAAGTAATTTATTTTATTAATCCTCTACTGCTAACCTTTTCATGTTATTTCAGTTCATTTCCTGTTCTGCGCCCCGAAATGGCTGCTAGGATTCTTGTAAACAATAAACAGTCTCATCATCCGTTCTCATGATTTTGTGGTGACTTGAAATCAGACGCAACAAATATAGTTGGATCACTGGGTATCTCTGCAGTGCTTCATAAATACTCCCCGACTAAACCTTGCAGGCTGCACACTGATTTGGCCAGCAGATGGAGACAATACTCCATGCAGGTATAAAATTAGCCTGCGGTCATGCCTCAGTTGTTGTCTCCGCAATTACCCTGGACTCACCGTGGTTTAGTGAAAAGCAGTTGACATTTAAGGCAGACAAAGTGGCTGTTCAGTATCATTGTCTCAATTGTAAGCCAGTTTATGACAAAATCAAAAATGCAAAAACCATCGAGACCTAAAGTATCAATTCCGTTTCTCTCAATGGATAGACCTATTAAGTGTTTGCAGCATTTTCTGTTTTCATGTTAGATGGCCAGTTTCCGGGTTATTTTGATTCCAGATCTCACCCCCGTCTCAGCATGGTCCGTGGTTTTGTTAGCTCCAGGCTGGCCTTATCCAATTAGGCTTGGCACCTTAAAGCAAAGGTATTGCAGGCAATTTTTTATTCCCTCCATACGTTATGATGTTATCAATTGACCTTTCACCTGTCATTTCTAAATCCAAGCGCAGTAAAGCTGCCTTTATCTTTGTGGGCATTTTTTCTTCGAGCTGTTAAAATTATTAGTCTAGCTTTACGTAAGTAGCAGCACTCCAGAGCAGACTAATCCGGGGTTGTGCATTGATGTGTGTGGATTTTCCAGGCAGGAAGGGACAAGTTCAACCAGTTGCCCTTGACTTAATCACGAGCTCCTTTAGTGATTTTACCCCTGGTTGGTTGGGCTTGGGCTGGTTCCATTGTTTTCTCATTCTCTCCCTCAAGCCTCCACCTGTGGGCTTTGCAAACTTTATTTATTCGTCTAGGGGATGTAGGGCTTGAGAAAGTGGTGGTGAGCTGCCTTCTTGAACCACTGCAGTCCACTTGCTGAATGCCATTAGGGACGGAATTCCAGGATTTTGGCCCAGGGACAGTGAAGGAACGGCGACGTAATTTCAAGTCAGGACAATGAATGCTTTGGAAGAGAACTTGGGGTGGTGTTCCAATGTATCTGCTGCTATTTCCCTTGTGGAATATGCTATATTTATTGTCTCTGCACAGATGTTGTAAGACCTGCTAACCCCAGCACTTCTTGTTTTTGATTTCCAGCATTTCTGTTTGAATGAGGGATACCAAACCACTCAGAATAGCTGGGAGACTATGGATTTATTCTCAATTTCCCAGCGGCTGTTAACAACAGCCTGGGAGATGTGATAGTACTGTGCCTTTAAGAGAGATGTGTTCTGTCCTGTTTCTCTTGCAAAGAGGTGTCGTCACGGTGGTACCAGAATGTCTCCTTTGAACAGGCAGTTGGTAAACAGCTTGGAGTTGTCCCTGGGTGTCTTTTTTTTTGAGACTAAAGAATCATGAGTAGGTGGGGTCAGGGATCACACAGACCCCGGAAGGTTTTTAGTTTTGCTTTCAGTTAGTGAGAAAGTTTATACTATGCTATAAGCTGGAGCTTTATCTCTGCTGCTGGAGAGAAGACAACACGTGAAAATAAAACCGTTTTGCTAAATTGCCTTGTCAAGGGTCAGTTTGTGGGATGCTGCCTAAGTTGGAACACTTGGTGATTAGTGGTTGAATCATATAATTTCTTGTTAAATATTTCAATAGAGTTATATTCTTCTTTTCATTTGTATTTTAATTATGTTGTAAGAATAAAGTGTGTTTTGATTAAAGCCTAGTGGTGGACCAATCAAAACACATCTGGAACATAGTGCCCTCCATTGCCTTTAAATAAATATAAAAGTTAGGGTCCAAGCTATGTCCTTACTATATTTTGGGAGTGTCTGGTCTTGTCCATAAGAGATTTTAACACTGTAGGGTTGACCCCATGTGGCCTCAGAGTCCACTTAACTGTAGGAGCTGGATGACTTACGATCCACAGGCAGCACTCCTGCACTGATGGAAGAGGTTGTAGGTTTGGAAGGTGCTGTCTAAGGATCTTTGGTGAATTTCTGCAGGGCATCTTGTATATCGTAACACCACTGCTACTGAGCGTGAAGGGAGTGAATGTTTGTAGTTGTGGTGTCAAGCAAGCAGGATGCTTTGTCCTGAATAGTATCAAACTTCTTGAGTGTTGTTGGAACTGGAGCCATCCAGTCAAGTGGGGAGTATTCCATCACACTCCTGACTTGTGCCTTGTAGATGGTAGACAGGCTTTCGGGTATCAGGAGGTGAGTTACTCACCACAGTGTTCCTAGCCCCTGAACTGTTTTTGTAGCCACAGTATTTGTGGTGAGTCCAGGTGAGTTTGTGGTCAATGGTAACCCCCAGGCTGTTGATAGTGGGGGATTTCAGTGATGGTAACACCATTGAATGTCAAAGGATCTTGGGCACAGCATAGTGGGGGAGAAAAAGAGACAGGGTAGAGAGCAATGACATTTGCCAGCACTGAGAGACAGCATGTGTACAGTCGAGACATAGAGGTCTCCCATTATCTCACTGTCAGGAATCACCCAACACCATGTGTAGTCCAACAGGTTTATTTGAAAACACAAGCTTTCGGAGTCTCACTCCTTCTTCAGGTGTAAATGAGATGGTATCAGACACAGAAGTTAAAGATTAAAGGATCACACCACTGATGAAGATGTATTAAACAAACCTAAGATGCTGTTAAATCTTTAATCACTTAGAAGGTTTTAATTGATTAATATGTATTTGTAAATCCCCGAATTCCTTTCACATCACTACCCTGAGAGAACTAAAGGTTTTATCAGTGTAAAGAAGAGGTGACATTTTATCTTTTTTATTGCATCAATCAGTAAAGACAAATCACTTTATTAAACACTATTAACATTTCCCAGCCAAGGTATACTTCAGAAACACCAAACAGATTACTGCTTTTAATAACCACATTATTTGGTGTCTTAGGAATATTCAATTTCCTAGAAACAATCTGATGCGGTTATCAGCTTCTGGTCTTGTCTTTTCCTTTGTACTACTTCCACCATAAGAGATTCTATTCCAGCCAGGTTCCTACTCAACATGTACTTAATCTTCAAACTGAGGATGACCTCCAACTTGCACGGTGAATGAGAGTCAGCATTTTCTCTGCTTAAGGTGCAGGCTTGTTTTACAGTTACATTATGCTTTCCAACTCATTCAGCTACAGACTACACAAAACCAATTACAGCAGGACCCCTTCTGTTTGTGACATCTCTTGGTTAACAGGGAAATCTCAAACTTCCTCTTAAAATGACTTCCAGTCTATGGCAATGGGAAATGCATTAGTGCTGATACAAGTAGAAACATTAATGTAATCACGAAATCTGCAGGTTAATAGTGGTGACCTACTTTCATCTTAACAAATTGGTTCCATCTCAGCTGTTTACAGCCTGATGCTAATAATACCTTTCCACATTGTGAAAGCAAAGAGATTCTACATCATTATGAAAATCGCTCCAGAACCCCAAATCTGGAAGTCCTGTCCTTGAACACGGCACCTACCATTTTCATACAGTGGGGCAATGGGAGTTACCAATGTGCACATCAATAGTTCAATGAGACAACAAGAAATATTGAGGTGGAGCTGCCTAAGGTTGATCAGATTTTCACTTATGGAGTATCCAAAATATGACTTGTGCACTTTAGACCGATTGAAACATGTCTAAAGCTGCTAGAGTCCTCTGAAGAGCTAGCATACAGTGTGGAAGCAAGCCATTTGGCCCATCAAGAGCATCCCACCCTGCATTTCCCATGGCTAATCCACCTGGTCTGCACATCCCTGGACACTATGAGCAATTTAGCATGGCCAATCCACTTAAAACATCTTTGGACAGTGGGAGGAAACCCACACAGACACGGGGAGAATGTGCAAACTCTGCACAGAGAGTCACCCAAAGTTGGTGTCAAACCCAGGTCCCTGTCGCTGTGAGGCAGTAATGCTAACCACTGAGCCACCATGCTCTCCCTTGGGAGAGGTATGGTATCCTTCCTGATATGGTCCCTGGACATCTTTGGGGGAGGTCAACTATCCTTTGGAGAAGAAGGATTCCCTTTGAGAGAGGGAAAGTATCCTTTTACTTATTTTTAAAAACATAATGAATGTGCATATGCAAGTGCAAAAAACTCCATGGAACTACTCTCATCGGAAGTATCGAAGGCACTGTTAAGTTGACAAGGCATTTAAACCTCCTGCAGCTAATATTTGAAGAAATGGTCTCATGTTTTAAAAAAAAAGGTCAGTGTTAGCTAATTTGCTCTGACTTTTAACATTAGCCTGAAGGTTAGCATTATAGGATTTTAACAGTCTCGTGTACAGCAAGCTTTGTTTTAACTGTCACTCTTGATAAACCGGCGAACAAAATATAAATGCCTGAAATACTGGAAGTTTACTGTATTATCACAATCCCCACGATGTCTGAAAGGTCAGTTGAGGGCGAGAAGGCTCTCCACCGGTAATTTTTATTTAAGGCAAAGTTGCATTATTATTTTACAGAATAATGCTGTTAATAAAGCATAACAGTGATGTGTATATCCCCTGCTTTACGTTTCTATTACTTAGTTATGTGTTTATGCAGTGATTCTGCATACCTCTTGATTTTGCGGAATATTTAATCAACCAGTACACTCCTAGTTCCTTAGGTGCCTGCTAATTAAAAGTTCACTACTGTATTTCTGAGTGGTTGCTATGAACAACCCCTGAAACTCTTTACTTATCATTATCAGGATAGTGTAAAATTATAAATGATTTCGGCAGAAGGCCGGCATTGCCTCGTGGAAATAGGAAATAAATGCAGCCTTGCTGGTGCTGCCCATGTCCCGGTCAGAAACTGTCCTGAGTGCCTTATTCCTTGCTGCTTCTGATTGTACTTGTGACATTTAGGATCCAGCAGCAGCTGCTTAGATCCCAGTCCCACTCACCCGCATTTCGAGTAGCTCCACTATTTTCTTCCTAACAGATGTCTATCCAAGACCGTTTTGAGAGATTTCATTTGATTGGCTTCTACCATGAGCACTCCAGATATCATAACTCAGTTGCGTGCAAAAACAACTCACCTCTTTTCATCTCTGGCTCTTTTGCCAATTACCTTGAATCTGCGTCCTCTGCCTTTCGCAGTAATGGGAGATCTGCACTCTTGTGAGTGAACAGCAACAGGTTTTATTGACTGTAACTACACACAGATGGGAAGTGGGGACAATTAACCCAGAGGCTAACAGCCACGGGCACCAGTTCTCTGTGATTTGACATCAATAAGACGTAACTCCCTTGTGCACATGCTCAGTAGCTGTATTCAGAGTAAACAAACCATGACTTTTCCTCAACAGTTACTGTTCTTTCTGCTGTTTTGTCTTAATTATTCCATTTTACAGATTTTGAATACTTCCAATAAATGTTCCCTTTAGCTCCTTTGCTTCACAGTGATGACCCGTTGTAACAACCAGACGTTTGTCTTATCATCTGGCATACAGATATCTGAAGCCTCCACAAGCTGAAATGAATAAGTTGCATGCAAGGAAAAGAAAATGCCACAGAGCAGTCCCCATCTCTCCCCAAAGCTGAATCCCTTCATTCCTGCTAAATTCCAATTAATCTCTTCTCCACCCTCCCCAACACTCTGTGTAGAACTGAGCACAATATGCCAGCTGCGATGTAACCATGCTTTAGAAAAGTTGAGCTCAATTCCATTTCTTTTGTGCTCTAGTCTGCTATGTATAAAGCCAAATGTTCTGTCACAGCCTTTTCTACAATTCTGCATACCTCCAATATTTCTGCATATGAACTCCCATGTCTTTCTGCTCCTGCATGTTCATGTTTTCCAGCAACTTCTGTTTTTGTCCTCCAACGAGATGCCACCACCAGACACATACTCCCCTCCCCTCCCTTGTCAACCTTCCGCAGGGACTGTTCACTCCGGGACACCCTGGTCCTCACTTTGTTCAACCCCAACACCACCCACAGCCCCACGGCACTGCCCCTGCAACCAGCGAAGGTGTAACACCAGCCCATTTACCTCCTCCCTTCCCAGTATCCAAGGGCCCAAACATACCTTCCAGGAGAAGCAACACTTCACCTGCACTTCCTAGAAGCTGGTCTACTGCATTCGCTGCTCACAATGTGGTCGCCTCTACATTTGGGAAACAAAACGTAGACTGGGTGACCGCTTCACAGCACATCTACGTTCTGCTGCAAAAAAGACCTGATCTACCTGTTGCCTGCCACTTTAACACACCACCCTGCTCCCTGGCCAACATCTCTGTCTCAGGTTCACTGTAGTGTTCCAGCAGAGCTCAATGCAAGCTGGAAGAACAACACCTCATTTTCCGCTTGGGGACCCTGCAACCCTCCAGACTCAATATCAAGTTTAATAATTTTAGGGTCTAACTTCTCCCATGTCCTAGCTGCATATCCCACACACCAGGCCTTGTTACCACATAGCCTGCCATTACACACCTCCTGTTGTTAGTCACTAACAGTCCCCATTAACAGCTATTCACCCTCCCAGCTGGATTGTTATCAACTCCTTTTTCTATCAAACTGCTCTTCTCTCTCATTGGGGTCTATCCTATTGTTTATCCTCTACCCCATCCCCCTCCCTATTTTCTGCGTATAAACTGACATTTTCCTAGATACCGTCAGTTCTGAGGAAGGGTCACCGGACCCAAAACGTTAACTCTGATTTCTTTTCTTCACAGATGCTGCCAGACCTGCTGAGCTTTTCCTGCAACTTCTGTTTTTGTTAAAATGGCATTGCTTCACTTCCCCATCAATTCACGTTTGAACACGCCTAAACTTCTAGAATCTGCCCATTTCAATGATCTGTGTCCTGCTGAAGTCTGTTTCTGTCTTCCTCAATATTTCCCAAGGGTTGTGTCACCTGTAAGGTTTAGAATCATGTTCTAGCTGTCTCTGACATTGAAATGGAATGAGAAAGGTTGTCACCAACTCCTTCAGCTGGACCACAATGGGCCCCAATATTCCAATGGCCAGATTTCTGCAACACAGATTGGAATTGCCGTGTTGGGACCAGGCAGAGTTCTCAACACAGCTGATTCCAAAGGAATCGCTTGATAAGTTACATTTTCCTGTGAGCAACTCCCCCTGCATCTAGGACCTCCTATGAATGTCCCCCTACATTTGGACACTTAAGAGGGTCCCATTGCATTTAAGCTGAAGAGAAGGAAATCTGCCATCCGTACTTGTTCTGGCCTACATGGGATTCCAGACCCACAGCAATGTGGTTACCTCTGAACAGCCCTCTGAAAGGTCCAGAGTGCCACTCGGTTCTGCAATTAGGGATGGATAGCAACCACTGGACTACCCTGCAACCTCTCCATCGCAGGAAAGAGAAACGAGAAAGGAAGATGAATGTCCAAGAGGGGTTAGTAGGCTGCAAACCGACTCAAACTCCTCAATAACTATTAAATAGAAGCATTGACCTACCGCTCACTCCACTCCAACAAGAACCCCAACCACCCCCTCCTGCCAGACCAAACCCTGCCAGTCCCAGCATGACCTGACCCCGTTAGATCTGAGACCAACTCCCACTCTAACCTGATCCTACCAGATATGAGATCTGCCCTGATACAGACTTCTTGACCTGATTGTACTGGACCCAACACCAACACCTCTACTCCCTGCCACCTCCCCACCACCCACCCCACCTCCACAACTGACACATTCCCTAGGAGCCCTGGCCTGACTTGCGAGAGCTGACTGCATTCCCCCACCACCTCACCACTGCCCTGACACCTACCCCTTGTCCTAACCCCTCACCCTGGCCGTCACATCCTGACCCTAGCCCCCTCACTTCCCGAACGCTACAACTTAAACATCCCTCTCCCCACTCGCACGCAACCCAACACCAAATGCAGATATCAGACAGAGAACTCCCAGCGCCTCCATCACCTCCAAATCGGGCCCATCACTCCACCTTCAACCTGACCGAAACACCCCCCCACCACGCACCCAAAGAACTCAAGAACACTCACAAATGGGACTTATTTGGCACTACCTCCTCAACCAGCTGGCACTCTATCCTTTTACCCACTTGGTACCTTACTCCCCTTATCTACCCACCTGGCATCCTACCTCTTCACCTACATGCTTGCCTTTCTTCGGCCCTTGTCAAATTGACTTTGGGACCTTTAATCAACATAATTCCTGAAATAAGGCAACAGGTGCGGGAAAGAAGGGCCCTGCCTTGGCTTGGATTGCTACACAAGCCCTGAGTGACTTTCTCCCTGGTTTTAACCAATGGGTACTTTCGGGACCAGGCCAGTCAGGAAACTTTGGAGCAAAAATCCTTGACAGGTAAGTAGATAATATTCCAGAGGATTGCTATTTGTCGAATCTGTTTCAATGGTAATCAAAATTGCTGGGCCTATATTTTCACTCCAGTGTTGGAGAGCTCCAAGTGGATGGCACATGAATAATTCTATCAAAGTCTAAAGTGAGCCTACCTGCCTGTTGGAACCTTGTACTATGTTAAAGGTACTTCATAAATGCAAGTTATTGTTCTCTAGGTTTTGAAATAACATATGGAGTGATAATCCTAAAAGAAAGGCAATTTTCATTTTGATGTGCAGTTAATTTGAATGGACTGTTACTCCACAGTTCCAGCTTACCTTATACAAACTTTGCAGAATCTATTGTAAAACATTGAACATAACTCAAGGTTGTTACTGGACTGGAGTTTAAGGAAACGGCTCAGATTTTGAATTTGCTGCCTGCTGATGCTATTAGTTGACAAAACAGGACTAAATATTTCACATTGGGTAGAGGCTCCTTGAAATAATTTGTGAGAAAATACTTTTGCAGGGCAGCCTTTTTGCTCCTCTGATGCTGCTTGGCCTGCTGTGTTCATCCAGCTCTGCACCTTGTTGTCTCGGATTCTCCAGCATCTGCAGTTCCGACTAACACTGAGGTTCTGCTTGTCATTGTAGTTCGGTAAACTAACATACAGGCCACGTCACCTGCCAGCAATCAGGGTTCCTGTGGTGATAGGCCATTAAGTTAATGTTGGAGAATTAGACCAGGACTCAAGTGAATAGCCTGCTTGATAGCGAAGTCAAATCCTTTGACTGTGTGAATGTAGACAGAAACGTAGCAAGGGTATTACTAAGAATTTTACTCCAAAATCCAA
The DNA here is from genome assembly GCF_021869965.1 of Rhincodon typus. NCBI lineage: Eukaryota > Metazoa > Chordata > Chondrichthyes > Orectolobiformes > Rhincodontidae > Rhincodon > Rhincodon typus. The sequence goes on along the minus strand of NC_063345.1, from coordinate 57,720,822 downwards.
AAAAAATTGGTGAAGTGCTAGTTTTGTTGCATTTCAGAAAGTCCACTTAGGAGAGGTGTTTTCGTAGTGGATAACGTCAAGAGGCCTAGACCAATGCTTTGGGGTCAAAGATACCACCAATCCCACCACACCAGCTGGTGGAATTTAAATTCAATTAATAAATCTGTAAATGCAAAGCAAATGTCAGTGATGGTGACTGAAGCCAACATAGTATCAATTCTCTGACTTTAAGTTCTGTACTAATTCTCTGACTGGAGCTAACCTAGCATTGATTCTCTAACTGTTGGTCTGCCCAGTGCTAATTCTCTGATTGGAGTTATACAGTCATAGAGTCAAACAGAGCGTGGAAACAGACCCTTCGGTCCAACCAGTGCACGGCCACCATGTTCCCAAACTAAACTAGTCCCACTTGCCTGCATTTAGCCCATATCCCTCCAAGCCTTTCCTATTCATGTACTTATCCAAATATCTTTTAAATGTTGTAACTGTATCTACATTTACCACTTCCTCTGGCAGTTCATTCTACATACAAACCACTCTCTGTAAAGAAGTTGCCCCTTATGTCCTTTTAAAATCTTTCTCTTCTCACCTTAAAAATATGCCCCCGTCTTTTGAACTCCCTCAACTTAGGGAAAAGACCTTTGCTATTGACCTTATCTGTGCCCCTCATGATTTTATAAACCTATAAGGTCACCCCTCAACTTTCTACGCTCCAGTGAAAAAAGTCTCAGCTTATCCAGCCTCTCCTTATAACTCAAAATCTATTCCCAGCAACACCCAGGTAAATCTTTTCTGAACCCTCCCCAGTTTAATAATATACTTCCAATGACAGAGCGACCAGAACTGTACACAGTGCTCCAGAAGAGGCCTAACTAATGTTTTTTATAACCTCAACATGACATCCCAACTCCTATACTCAAAAGTCTGAGCAAAGAAGGCAAGCATGCTAAAAAAAACCACCCTGTCTGTGATGCAAATTTCAAAGAATTGTGTATCTGAACCCCTAGGCCTCTCTGTTCTACAACACTATCCAGAACCCTACCATTAATTGTATAAGTCATGTCCTTGTTTGTTTTACCAAAATGCAATACTCCACATTTATCCAAATTCAACTTCATTTACTACTCCTTAGCCCACTGACACATTTCATCACGATCTCTTTGTAACTTCCTTCACTGTCGACTATACCACCAATTTTGGTGTCATCCGCAAAATTACTAACCATGCCTTCTGTATTCGCAACCAAATCATTTATATAAATGACAAAGAAAAGTGGGACCCAGTACCGAACCCTGTGGAACACCGCTGGTCACAGGCCTCCAGTCTAAAAAACAACCATCTACCACCACCCTCTGTCTCCTATTGTAAGGTCAATTTTGTATCCAATTGGCAAGCTCACCCTAAACCTCATGTGATCTAACTTTACTAATTAGTCTACCATGTGCAACCTTATCAAAAGCTTTACTAAAGTCCAAGTAAAGAACATCTACTGCTTGCCCTCATCAATCGTTTTGGTTACTTCCTCAAAAAACACAATCAAGTTTGTGAGACACGATTTCCCCCATACCAAACATGCTGACTATCCTTAATCATTCCTTGCCTCTCCAAATGCACATAAATCCTTTCTTTCAGAATCACCTCCAACAACTTACCCATCACTAATGTTAGACTCACAGGTCGATAGTTCCTGAACTTCTCCTAACAGCCTTTCTTAAATAAAGGCACAACATTAGCCATCCTCCAGTCTTCGCCTGTAGTTATAGATGATACAGATATTTCTGCTATTAGACCATAAGAAATAGGAACAGGCTGAGGTGGTTTGGCCCTTTGAGCCTGTCTGCCATTCAATAGGATCATGGCTGATCTGACATTCCTCACGTCCACTTTCCTGCCCTTTCCCCGTAACCCTCGATTCCCCTACTGATCAAGAATCCATCTATCTCTGTGGGAAGGATTTCCAAAGACTCTCAACTCTCAGAGAAGAGACTCCTCCTCATCTCAGTCTAAACTTGGTACCCCTTTATTCTGAGACAATGCTCTCAGGTCCAAGACTCTCCCATGATGGGAAGCATCCTCTCAGCATTTACCCTGATAAGCCCCTTAATAATCCTATATGTTTTAATGAGATCACCTCACATTCTTTTAAACTCCAGTGAATGGCATCCCAACCTTTGCTAATTAGACAATGCCTCCATACAAGGGATCGTCCTACTGAACCTTCTCTGACTGCAATTGACCCAGTGTCAGTCTCCTGATTGGAGTTAACCTAGTTTCAATCCTCTGACTGGATTTAACTCTGTAATAATCCTCCGAACTGCAGTTCGCCCAATATCAATCCTCTGACTGCAGTTCACACTGTATTGATCTGCTGACTAGAGTTAGTCTGATGTTGTTAATCCTCTGACTGAAGCTAGCCCAGTACTGGTCCTTTGAATAGAGTTTGCCTAGCATTAATCCTCTGCACCTAGACCAGTATTAGTCCTCTGACTGTACCTAGCCTAGTATTAGTCCTTTGACTGAAACTAGCCCAGTATTAGATATCACAGTGTGGAGCTGGAGGAACACAGCAGGCCAGGCAGCATCAGAGGAG
>NC_063345.1:57681334-57717832 GCF_021869965.1 Rhincodon typus | reverse complement strand
CTGCTGTGTTCCTCCAGCTCTACACTGTGATATCTCTGACTCCAGCACTGGCAGGTCTTACTGTCTCTGAGTGAGTTATAGCCCAGTACGAGTCCTTTGACTGTCGGTAGCTCAGCATTAGTCGTTTGATTGCACCTAGCCGAGTATCAGTCCTCTGATGGTACCTAGCCCAGTATTAACGCTTTGACTAGAGTTTAAACATAGAACATAGAACAGTACAGGCCCTTCGGCCCACAATGTTGTGCCCACCTATTATCCTCCTCTAAGATCAAACTAATGTGCATACCCTTCATTTTGCTATCATACATGTGCCTATCCAAGTTTGCCTAGCATTCTGCTCCTAAGATGCTGCTTGGCCTGCTGTGTTCATCCAGCTCTGCACCTTGTTGCCTAGCATTAATCCTTATTACCTAGCCCAGTATTAGTCCTCTGACTATACCTAGCCCAGTATTAGTCCTTTCCCTGCAGCTAGCCCAGTATTAATCCACTCACTGGAGTCAACCCGTTTCAATTCTCTAACTGGAGTTAGCTGAGTACTGACTGCAGTTAAACCAATCCGCATCCTCGAAACAGTACGTAATTAACCCCAGTGACGACCTGATGACACACTTACATTCGTCTCAGAAGAGGTTGTTTTCAACTCCTCCCATATGGTCTAGCGGTTAGGATTCCTGGTTTTCACCCAGGCGGCCCGGGTTCGACTCCCGGTATGGGAATGAGAATTTTTTTTTTTGCATCTTCAAATCCTTTTTTTGTGGTTATGGAGACATGTTCAAACAAATGTCCGAACGGTCCCCCATAAGTTGCAGCGACTGCAACAGACGCCGCTGTGACCGATGGTGGGATTGCGCTGCAATGGCCTCCCTTACCTGGGGCTGCCTGGAGCCGGAGTTCGGCTAACATTGGGACAAACTGGGATAGAGGGGATTTTGACTCTATATTACCCTGGAATCCTCCCAAATTCCCGTCCTGTAGCTTCCGTGGGACGTAAAGGGACAAAGCGTGACTCCCGGGGGTTCTCTGTCTATCTTCTGACTTTTCCCATGGTATCTAATGTCGAGCATTCAGGGACTTTTTTGGGAGTGAGGGTCACTTCTGGGAAAGAAGGAGCAGTTCCCTAATCCAAGGGACCGTCTCCAAATTCACTGCCCGGGCAGTGTAAATCATAAGGACCACTTTTAAAAAGAAACACAGTTTGACATTGTTTTCTATTGCGGACAAGTCCGACTCACTTCCAGTCACAGCCGTCAAACGAACACAAGCAAATCTGTCGGGAATTTAAAATCATAAATATTTAAATGTTTCTATCGATGTGGATACTCTCCCAGAGACCGGGACAATGCCCCGTTAATGAACTTAAATCCATCGAGTACAATTATGCCAACGCTCAGAAAACCGACTTCATCCCAGTCCGACCTGGCCCCCTGCACAATTATCCCGCACTATTAAGTTATTATCCAAAGTGAAATTAATTTCGAAATCCCACTTTATCAGAGCAAGTTCCCACCAGTAGCAAACAGAAGCCAATACTTTTTCAGTCTCCTGTTTTCTGTCTACTCTCGTTGTCAAAGTCCCCTGAATCCAATAATTAATTGCACTTTTCCATTTCTTCGCTCCTAGTTAATTCCTACCCCATAGGTGTTAACTCTGCTGCACCTATATGTTTGTGTCTTTTGGGTGTTATATTGTCACCAAATTGAGAATTATTTTGTAAAAAAAAAACTTCGAAAATAGCTTTTTTCTTTAAATTGAAAAGCATTTTATATCTAAGCCCAACTGGAATTATTTAGAATATTCGAAACCGATCTGTGTATGTTGCTTTTGTGGATAATAAACAGTTCTGGCGCCAGTCAAATGCTGTTAATTCTCATCGCATCTGAAGCTTGGAGACCGTCCCTTGCTGCAGAAATTGGCCACAGTGTTATGGAAAAATGTGATTCGCCCGGAGCCAATGGAAAAGACGAGAAACGAGTTAGGAAATCCCCAAACCTTCAAGGAGTTTTGGTGGGGAGTGTGGAGGCAGGCGAATGGTAAAGAGACTTCGCTTCATTGATCAGCACTGACCTGTGTAGAGGTGACCCTCCTCCCACGGTGAGTAGAGAACAAGCTCAGGGTGGGTTTCCTAACTTTTTCTTTGTGTTTAGAGCGAAACTTAGCTGCAGAAGGAAACAGTCCCCTCAAATAAGTAAGTGTGATTACTGGCATCATGTTCAATGATTGCATGCCCCGTGACCCACTGTGCCCAGGATTTTGCTGCGCCTGACGCACGTTTTCTTAAAACGTCTCCACTTCAGTGATCGTACACACTTGCAGTAAGTTGTTTTAAAAGTTGAGCGGATTAAGCCATTGAGTGCGGTAAGTCTGGATGTACCGGTGGATTCAAAGCAGCGTGCTCGAAGCGACCATGCAAACAAGTTAATGACAGCTCAACTCACCAAGCACTACCCCCCACCCCCCACCAATTTTACCGGTTGGGAGTCTTTCAGTCTTTGATAAAATATGAGCTTGTAAATGCAGTGATGTAAGCGCATCACCAGGAGATAATCTTCATCATTGTGTTGATTGCTTCATTTGTGCTTACACACACTCCCTGTGATGTACTGCTGCGATCAAAAAGTCATTGTTGCTGGCGACAGTCCAAGATGTTCAAGGCTATAGGAAACTGAGTGCTTCAACCCAATAACCTGATCATTGAGAGCACTTAAACATACATCATTGAATCCCACTATTTCATAGTTTTTTCCATATATATATATATATAAAGCAGGATAATTTTAATGAAGTTAAAGGAATGAGGGAGGCTACTGAACCAGTGGCTGTGCAATAATATAGTGGGAAAACGTTCTGTAGCTTGGTAGCTGGGAAATTCTAATGTGGGAAGCACCGGTGGTACTCTGTCTTGAAGTAGAATAAACATTATGAATCACCCAAAGTAATTTGAGTGAGGGTGGTGGTGCGTGGGCGGGGTGTGGAGTGGGGAAGAGAGAGAGTCCTGCTCCTGTTCACTGTTTAGAATAGCCAGCATTGACTTCAAAGTCATCTATAAAATTCCATTGGTCTTTTAATGGTCTGACCAGCCTGATTTTTTGGGGGGATACAGGGAATCTCAGAATTGTGAAGCTGTTTGCTGTTTAAAAAAAAATCAAAAGAAAATGTTAAACTGACAGCAAAATTGCAATATGGTTGGAGGAATTCAAATCCAAATTGTAGGATAGAGGTTTTATTTTCAAAATTAAATGTGTGCTCCTATCCATATTGTGCTGTGGTAGTTCTGAGCTGTTCAGTATATTGACTGGCATTTGGAGTTCTGAAAGAGCAGTAAGTGCGAGATGTGTCTTTCCCATGCAACAGCTAAAGACTTTAGTCATTTATTAGGGTGGGATGACAAGAAATGTGAGGATCTTGACCAGTGGGAGTAAGCCAGACAACACAAGAGTAACTTGCATTTATACTGTTCCTCTCACAGCTCAGAACATGCCAACTACTTCACAGTCAAGGAAGTTATTGAAGTGTAGTTACTATTGTAACCTAGGAAGTACAGCAGCTAATTTATGCAGAGCACACCTCCACAAACCTCAATCTATAGATAATCTGTCTGTGATGTTAATTTGAGGGATACGTTGTTGCCAAGACACCAGGGACACAGTCATAGAGTCATACTGCATGGATGCAGACCCTTCAGCCCAACCAGTCCATGGGATGTTTTAATTCATGTAGGAGACCAGGCGGGGCTTCTATTTAACACATCACCCAAGAAACAGCAACACTGGCAGTTTAGTATTCCCTTAGTACTGCATGTTGTCAGCCTAGATTTTGTGGTCAAATTATTGGAATGGAATTTTTCAACATACATCCTTCTCTCACTCTGAGGCACGAGTGCTACCAACTGAGGGACAGCTGAAAGTACTTGTTACATGGTGTCCTGCATGACTGCGCAGTATCTGAGTGCTCTATGTCCAATTTGCTGCTATTGAATTGTGGTAATATCTGAGATTATGTATGGAATGGAGCTTGGAACTTTAACCCTTCTTCTGAGATGAGAATGTTACCAACAGAGTCAAGCTGAAATGCAGTTTTCCCGTGATATCACTACGCGAAGTACTTACCATGCCCTTGGATTGAAGGGTTAGACAAATTGTTGTTTGGTTTTCAGGTCGTACTGGTTTGAAAATGACAGAGTATTAAGATGCTCCAAATAGATTAGGAAAGCAATGGACTCCACTCTGGTTTCAGCCTAATTTATACTTTCTTCTACATTTTAACTTGCAGCAGGGCATATTTCATTCTGTGCTGTAGGCTTCAGCTAGTTTATCCTGGGCAGGAGTTACCTTTCTGCTCTACTGTGTCAGCTTGTTATACTGGTTGATTTCCAGTTTTATCTATTAAGGGAATTAATTTAACCAGTGGGGAGCTGCTGAAGTTTGAAGAGAGCTGTACTTGAGATCTACTGTTCCCTGTAACAGCTAAACCTGTGGTTGTTGACTTGCTCGCTGGGCTGGTAAGTTTGGTTGCAGATGTTTCGTCACCCTGCTAGGTAACATCATCAGTGTGCCTCCGGTGAAGCGTCGGTGTTCTGTCCCACTTGCTATTTAAGTGTCTTGGTTTGCTGGGCTGGGTGGCATCACTCCCGGATTTGTTTCTTAGTGGTTGGTGTATGGGGTCCAGCTCTACATGTTAGTTAATGGAGTTCCAGTTTGAGTGCCAGGCCTCCAAGAATTCTCATGTGTGTCTTTGGTTGGCTTGTCCTAGGATGGCTACATTTGTTCCAGTTGAACCGTGTTACAATCACAGTACTCCTACAGAGGGGAGTGAAGCAAGATTCCATAGAGAGTCTTGCACCACTTTGTTTTCCAGTCATTTGGGGCTTTGAACTTCTACATTCAACCAGGACGGCAGTGGTGTGAAGGTGAAACTGCTCATTTCCAGGCTTCACTACCTTACTTACCCTTGGCCAGCCTTCCATTTTCCACTTTCCATAAATTTAAGCCTGTCCAAAACTCTGCTCATATCCTCCTGTCCACAAAGCTTATCCATCACATCTAGGCTTGTTGATGAACAACCATGTTGATTATTAAAATTCTCAACCTCTGTAACCTCTTCTAGCCCTAAGATGTTCCAAGGTCTCTATGTTTCTTCACCTCTGGCCCTTTGTGCATCCCCCTTTCCCTCTGTTGTCCTACTGGTGCTTTAACTTTCAGCTGTTTTGCTTCTAAGCTCTGATGGTCCTCCCGACGTTGCCTCTATACCTGTCTCGTTCTCTGTAAGAAGTTTCTGAAAGTCAATCTTTTTGTTACACTGTTAGTAACCTGTCAAAATGTTTCTGCCTTTTGATATAATGTCAATTTTCTTTGTCTGATTACAGTGAAGTAGCTTGGTCCATTTTACTATGGACAGAGTCCCATATAAATGTAATTTTTTAGCTGAGAATAAACTTTAGATTTCAGGGCCGAGATGCTGATTGTTATTGCGGATCAGCCCTGTCTCATTATCAGAGTTTATCCATCCACATTCGAAGTGTCTGTGCCTTACAAGCACAAAGTGATTTAGTAATTTTCCAAAGAGGACATTTAGTCTGCATACATTTAGAATGGAATTAGCAACAAGGCTGATGTGATAAATGGAAAAGTTCAAACTACTACAGTTTTGTTCAGAGGTTGGCTTAAGGTATGCTGTTGGAGTATGGTGGGAGAAAGTGTCCCTTGCATATACCTAATCATAACAACCAGATCTGCATCATCATGTAAAGACTGGCCAAGCCTTAATTCTGCCCTTTGGTATGTAGACCAGACCATAGAACCCCAGGGAAATGGAATCCTGAGTTGTCATTTTCTCTTTCCTTTGTATAATATTGAGGCTATTACTAGGGTCTCAATTAATGTACTGGGTGGCATAAGCTAACTTAATGCAGGACCGTATTGTAGGAGAGAGGGGGTAGTTGGGGTTAGTGGGTGGGAGAAACATATATTAAAATAAGCATTTTTAGTTTGTGTATGGAATATTTGAAAGAGAATTATTTCTGAACAGATCTTTTTCATTTGCAGTAACATTTACCCTCTGTAAGTAACCTTCAGTTTTTGCCAGCAAGATGCTTATCAGGGAACTTTTTGTCATCTGTGATCTTTGAAGTTTGGCCTACTCATTCACGTGAAATGGGATGAGAAAGGTTTGAATTGGGGAGGGGGCAAGGTTAATTTAGTCGCATTCTTTTACTGCTATTGTATGTGTTTTTGATTTTAATTGTGCAATTCAGTGACTGATAAGCAAACGCATTGTAACTGCAATTTGCTAAGGTAGCTGTGGTGATGGAGGGTGTGTTGGTTATATAATTTTCCAAATCAATGACTTAGACAAAGAGACTGAGAGTAATGTATCTAAGTTTGCTGACAATAGAAAGCCAATGGGAACATAAACTTTGTGAGGAGAAAATAGATATTGACAGGTTGCAGACTGAATATAAGAAGGGGGACTATGATGCTATTCAGTTTGGCTGTAAAAAAACACTTTCGAAATGTAGATGTTCAAAGGAACTTTGGTCTTGTACAGGGAGAACAGAAAGTTAGCATGTAGATACAGAAAGCAATTTGAACAGCAAATGGTATGTTGGTATTTAGTATAAGGAGACTAGAGTGAAAGAATTAAGTTTTGCTTCAATTATGCTGAGCTTTGATGAGACTGAAACTGATGTACTATGTGTGGGTCACCTCTTTCAAGGAAGGATATACTTGACAAGAAAAAGTTCACTAGTTTGATCCCTGGGATGAAATTGTTGTCTTATGGTCAAAAATTGGGAAAATTTGATCAGTCCTCTGAAAACATACAAAACTCAGAGGGAGCTTGATAGGGTGGACACAAGTGGGTTCTCCAAGGCTGGGGATCTAGAAAAATGTGGATCGGTTTCAGGGTAACGGGTCAGTTGTTCAGGGTGGAGCTGCAGAGAAATTTCTTCACTGAGGGTTGTGGATGATTGGAATCATTTGGAGGTTGTGGATGCTCCATCATTGAACATAATCAAGGTTGAGATAGACAAAGTTTTGGTCTTTCTGGGAAATGAGGGATATGGGTAAAGGCAGGGATGTGGAGTTGGGCCAGAAGATCAGCCACCATCATATAGACTGATAGAACAAGCTGGAGTGGTCATGTGGTCTCTTCAATCTCATATTTCCCAGGTTGTTTTACTGTTTGCAACCTAACTTGCATTAAATCTATTCATCATCATTACCCTTGTGCTTGTATTAACTCCCAGTCCTATTTTTATTCTCCTTCTTTTTCCTCTTTGAATTTGGCACTGCCCATCCGTTATTTCTGTAAAGGCCTACAATTCACTCAGTCTTGCTCTAACACTGGCCTCTTGTGAGTTTTTCATTTCATTTGCCTTATGATTGGTAGTAATGCCTTTTAACCTTCTCAACCCTTGCCTCAGAAATTCTCATTCCAGACCCTTTTCCTGATTTAGAAGCTGCTTAAAACCTACTTCTTTGCAGATTTTAGTGACTTGCTAAATTTAATTTTGAAATGCTCTAATTAAGTGTCTTGAGATGTGTTGCTAGACTGAAGATGCAAAATTGATGCAAGTTGTTTCTGTGATCATGTGGTAATCTTGTGCTGTTTATTTTAATGAATGTGGTTTCTTGATACTGATGACACCATGCAGAACAATCTGCACCATTTATATTAGCTGGCAGATATCCAATGGCTTTGTACACTGGAATGCTCGGGCATACCCATACAGGGTAGTAGGCAATTCTGCCTTGTTGGCTTGCATCTGCCATTACTCCCACTCTCGCCCGTCACGGCCTGTCAACCCTTCCCACTCACTCCATTATATCAGACTGTTGAAAAACTGGCATGTGACTTCTGAGTAACTGCGTATGTGACAATCTGCCCGTTTTCTGTTGAATTTTCTGTTATGTCTAAAGGGAACATGGTTGACATCAAATAAATCTGCTCATGTTTCAGATTATAAGTAACTTATGAATTGGATGTAATTGGCTGAACCTTTGAGAAAATGAAGAAAGCAGTGGGATGAAGTTCAACTGCATTAAAAGTTGGAGTTTGAATTTGTGGGTTTATTGACTGTAAGCTCCAAGGACTGGAAGAGAGTGCCATTTTGTGCAGCTTTCCTTGTGAACTCGATCTGAGTTTGACTACCTCACCTGCAAAAGCTGTTTTTATGTGGGGCTTTCTGACACATTAGCGCCGTCAACTTGCTGGTTCCATGAGATGTGCTTTCTGCGCCAATTTCAAAGCTGTTTTGGTATATCCAAGGCTGGTGACCATGACAAGCTGTGTGCATTTTTAAGTAGGTTTAATGGGCTGCCAGTCTTTGTGAGAATGTAGTGTTTACTTTGAGTAGTTGCTAGTTGTATGAGATTGACTGAGAGTTGCTACCCTAGAGCATATCATACGCAGTACATAGCCATCTTAAGAGAATTGAGGCTAGTGAATTCCACCTCTATTGCTCAATTATAAATGTTATGCGTTTTAGACCGTTGAGATATTAGCCCTCAATGATCTTGCCTATTGAGTCAGAAAGTTGTGGATTCAAATTCCATGTCAGAGACTTGAACACAAAACCTTTGGCTGACATTACAGTCCAGTGCTGAGGGAGGGCTGTGCCTTCAGAGACATCATTTTTTGTACGGACTTGAATGATCTCAATGCTCCTAGGCAGTCCTCTTAAGACCAAAGATGACTTTCTTCCAGTCTGGAGCTGTGGGCCTGAGGTGATGGAGCAGCCCAACGCTGGATGCACACACCCTGCCACAGCTGGTGCAGCTGGTATCTGAAAAAATGGGTAGATGAGATGCTTGGGTTTTCACCAGCCCTTCCACCGTTTGTGTTTGGCTGCCACCAGTGCCTATCGGCGATGCTCAAAATGGTGGGCACCTTCATGGATGCTTCTCCTCCCAATTTGGGTGGTCTTGAGCAAGAGATTGTGGATATTGTGTTTTTATCAGCAACGCTTTGAGCATTTCCTTTGAAATGTTTTCTCTCAGTGACACTTTTGAGAACATTTTGTGCATCTTGTCAGGTGTATCAATGATATGTCCAGCCAAAGCAGCTGATTGATAGTAGCCAGTGCAGTGATGCTGGGGGTTTTGGCCTCAGAAGGCATTGATATCAGAGCACCTACCCTTTCAGTGGATTGGCTGAATTCTGTGGGAGGCCTTGCTGGTGATATTTCTCAAGTGTTTTTGAGATGTCTGCAGCACATTGGCCATGTCTCCAACATATACAGAAAGACAGGTAATACGACTGTCGATATAGATCGCGGGCTTGATGCTGGATTCCAGCTCTTTGTTCCTCATATGGTCAAAGGCTGCACTGACTCACTGGAGATAATATTGAATTTTTTTCTTCAATATCTTCCCTCACTGAAATGTGATTCAATGTTATGAGAACTGACGGTTTTCCAATGGTTTATCTCTGACCCATTTTCTCATACACCTCCGTGGATGCATTGAAGATGGTTTGTAGTTTGGTCTTGGAGTGTGTGGCCACAGAAACGTTATCTGCACACTACAGCTTGATGATAGAGATTGGGCTGGTCTTGGTTCTGTACTGGAGGTGATGCACGTTGAATAGTTTCCTGTTTGTCTTGTATAGAAGCTCCATTCCAGCTTCATGGATATGGGGTGGAGTGTTGCTGTGCAGAAGATGGAGATGACCACTGAGCAATGACACAAATTTGCTTGACCCCAGTTTGTGGACATGTTGGGTCTGTAATAGAATCTTTGGAGAAGATCATAGTTTGTATGCTGTTACGTTAGATTGCATACAGTGATAAATTTCTGTGGACAGCTAAATTTGAGGAGAATGCTGATGGAGCTGAAGCCTTTGTGAGGTTGAAGGAGGCCATGTATAAAGATTGCTACTGCTCTCTGCACTTTCCTTGAACCTTTCTTGATGTGAAGATTATGTCCTCTGTGCCTCTTGATGGATGTTGCCTGCATTGAGAGTCCAATTCAATCAGCCACTGGGAGAGGGTAGTTTTGAGATGAATTTTTGCAATGACCTTCCCTGTGACAGATAGCAGTAGACCCCTCCATAATTAACATAGTGTGGAGCTGGATGAACTCAGCAGGTCAGGCAGCATCAGAGGAGCAGGAAAGTCGGCGTTTTGGGTCGGGACCCTTCATCAGAACTGACCCTTCATCAGAGCTCTGATAAAGGGTCCTGACCTAAAACGTCTACTTTCCTGTTCCACTGATGCTGCCTGACCTGCTGCATTCCTCCAGCTCCACACTATGTTGATTCCAGCATCTGCAGTTCTTGCTATCTCTGACCCCTCCATAATTATCACAATCCAATTATAATTGATGATTTCTTGCTATTGGTCACAATTATGGAATTTAGGAGATCTGCTGGCATGCCATGTTCCTTCCACATGAGGGGGATGAGGACACATATTTGTGCCAAAACTCTTTCTTTCTGTGCCCTATTTCCACATTTTAACAAAGTGCATTTGTGTTGGCAGAATATGCTGTCTAAAGGTTTTTCACTTTCATGCCAGGCTGGGGTTGGGTAACATGGCATGTATAGTGCTCAATGACGTTCATGTTGAGGATCCGTAATGCTTTATGCCACTGATGTCCTGGCTATTATTTACCCCTGTTGCAACATCACCTAAAACAGATTATCTGATCATTATTGAATTACAATGTCTGAGATCCTGCTTTGCATAAAATGGTTGTCATATTTCCTGCAACACCAAAGTGACTACATTACAAATTATTCTGTTATCTACAAAGAGATCCTGAGGTCAGGAGAAGTGTTATATTGATAGAAATCTTTCTTTCTAGGAAAGCAATTTTCCAGACATTATTGCAAACTGTGCTTTGAAGGACAACTAGGATTGTATCATTGGCATTCTTTCCAAGTTGTGTCTCCAGTTCAAAGGATACTTCTGCCTTATAAAGAGAATATTAAACTTGAATGCACTATAGATATAAACTCCCAGATGTGACGTTATTTAATTGCACAACATAGACCCACTTGAATTACGACTGCTGTGTTAGGTCTGGAAAGCAACATTATGCAGGGTTTCCCATGGTGTTCACAGATTCTTTATCCTTGCACGCAGTGACATTATACATACTTTGAGTATAGAACAACAAAAGACTGTTTAGCCCCCTGAGCATGTTTCACCATTCAATTATCTCTTGGCCAATATAAGATCTGGAACTATATGCCTTTATTCCATTTTCCTTAACACAAGTATTAACAAATGCTGATCTCAGATTGTAAAATTAACAATTGATCTACCCTCCATTGCTATTGTTTCCTAATTTTAGTCCCCAAAACGTCTGGTTCAAAATTTGAGCCCCAGTCTCCCCGAGCTGATGGAAGTAGCGAGAAACAATCTGTTCTCCTTAACTTTCTAAAATATTCAAAGACATTAAGATGTGATTTGATCTAAATTTCAGGGAATATGACCCGAGTTTGTGTAATCTCTCCTTGTAATTTAACCTTGAAATCCAGGTACTATTCTAATGAGCCTACATGTCACACTCTCTCCAAGGCCAAGCTGTACTTCCAAATGTGTAATGCTAAGGAGTACACTCTGTACTCGAGTTGTGGTCTAGCCAGGGCTTTATATAACTGAAGAACAAATACTACTCTCTTCTGTTTTGGTTGTCCCGATATGAAGGGCAGTGTTTCATCAGCATCTTAATCACTTTGTGGACTTTATATATATGGATCCCAAGATCCTAGAGGGGGAAGCAATAATACTTGGAAATCAATGTCTTGGTCATATCAGAGTTCAGTTTTGAAGGATATAAGATTTGCAGGTTCTACTGATTTTCCCTTGATTCTTTGAACTGCTATTTTTGACTGTTCTTCATTGACAAATTATTCTAATATTTCCTTTCATAAATCCGAAGTTAATATTCTTATGGAGCTGAAGTTTATTTACCACCGTTTTGCCTATTCTATCAGAATTTCTTTGTAATTTTATGTTTCCATCTGTACTGCTTACAATGTCACCTATCTATGTGATGTTGGTAAGTTGCTATGCGGCTTTACATCATTTCATTAATAATACAAATATTTGAGGCTTTTCCAGGATCTCTAACCAAATAATGGGACACCATTCATCCCTTCCTACCTAGTACAGACAGAGAAAAACTGGAAATTCTCAGCAGGTCAGGCAGCATTTAGGAGAGAAAGAGTTAACATTTCAGTGAGTCCTGTTGAAAGGTCATCAATATGAGATGTTGACATTCGTTTTCATCACAAATACAGCCTGATCCACTGATTCAGCATATTTTCTTATTTCAGAATTCCAGCGTCCATGGTATTTTGTTTCTCAGCCAATTGGATTACCTGCCCATTATGCTTACTCTCTGTCTGAAGCCGGCTCAGCCAGCAACTTGGCAACCCAATAACCTGATGTATACAGTTGAAATAATCCACTTTTTTTTTCAGTTTTAGATTGGATTTAAAAACACATGGCACATTTTTTAATTCTGTAAGTGAATGGGTTTAGATTGAGTTAAAGTCTTGGCCAGAGTGTTGAATAAGTTTTCAATGTTGGAAACAGAATTTTAGTGTTTCTATAGGTAGGATTTTCCTTTCCAATGTTGATAATACTTTTAGAAGCAGCAGTGTAGGTGACAAATTTGTTCAGTCACACTACATATTTGATACCGGGGAATTAATTCAGGCTTGAGGGTTGTGTGGAGTGGATGTAGGTTTGTTCTTTATCAACCCCAGATTGCCAAATCAGTGAACAACAGGAACTTGAGAGAGGAAGGTGAAATTTGTACCTGTCTCACTGGTGATCCAAGGACAATTTTGCATTCTCTTAGAGTCAACAACTCACTTCTCTTTTTTGAAATCAAAACCAGATAAACTTTGTTTTGTATCCATGTAACACTTCCCCATTGAATGCAATAAGAGATTATAGTCATTGAAAGGTTCAGTTTGCAGTGCCATCATTATCATTACCCCTTCTTCAAATTCAGATGGGTGAACAGAATTATTTCTGATCAAACATTCCTACTTGATGTTAGTAAAAAGGCTCAACAGCATGTACTGTTGCAAATACAATATACGGCAGATCTATCTGCATCTGTAGTTAGAAAATGTTCAATTTTAAGGTCGATGATCTCTCATCGAGACAACATGTCTCTAAATTTTTTTAGTTCTCACAAAAGTTGTGAACCTCAGATGTCCCAAAGCGTTTTGGAACAAAAAAAAATTCTTTTTTTTGAGGTATAGTCACTGTGTTATACTTTAGATCCATGTTTACACTGTGACGCCATGTTACTGAGTAGTGTAAACGGGGACAGCCTGTGTATACAAACCAGGATGCCAATTTTTTTACAACCCAAAACAAAATGGCAGTTTTTTTTTTAGAAACAGAGACTTTATTTAACTGAAATAAAAAGAGACAATGCTGGAGAAATTCAGCAGGCCTGGCAGGATATGTGGCAAAAGAAACCAAGTTAACGTTTTGTGTCCAGTATGACTCCTCTTTGGAGCACCATTTGTTCTGAAGATAGTTTAACTGAGTGCTGCATTTTTATAGAAACACTGGCCCAGATGACTACTTAGCCTAGCAGCGTGATGAAGTTAAACTGTTGGCAAGACCTTTGATTTAATAACCTTGGGATAGGTCAGACTTGATGCCTGTCTGGCTGAACTCACACACAATCGCCTTACTGTCCCGAATCGCTCTTGAAGGTGGTGGTGGACTGCAACACTGAAATCCGTGCAGATTGATCCATTTCTGAAGAAGGGTCCAGACTCAAAACGTCAACTTTCCCGCTGCTCTGATGCCACCTGGCCTGCTGTGTTCCTCCAGTTCCATACTGTGTTATCTCTGACTCCAGCGTCTGCAGTTCTTACTATCTCTAGATTAATCCTCCATTCTGTTTGGTAGGGAGTTCCAGGATTTAGACCCAATGATGAAGCAGAAATAATATTTTTCTTCATAGGTGTGAAGGTTATGACCAGGGGAGGAAGGGGAAATTTCTCCCCTATTTTTAACTCAGTCTTGATCATTTGCACCAATTTTCTAATTTTGTTTTTAATGCAAGCTATCACTTCAACTGAAACATAGTTAACAAAATCAAAATGAAGGAGCTCGTTCTGAAGTTTTCTTGAGTGAAAGAAAGAGATATTTTATTACCTACTCAGCAATGCTGAAAATGATGTCTTCTGGGGTGATGGGGAATGTTCTCTATGGCATTGCATTCGTTAGTTATTTAAGTTCTTAGAGTGAGAACTAAATCCACAATTATCCACAAAGCTGTTCTCTTTCCTCAGCAGTAGTAAAATGTCAGTGGGGAGAATCTAGTGTTTTGATGATTGACATTGCTGTTTACCCATTTGCTTTTTCCCCAGGCACGGTCTTTGGTTGGAAGGGAGGTGAGAATGCAAGCCTTCCAGACTGTGTTATGAATCTATCTTATTCTCTCTCTGCACTGCCAAGTAGTTGACTGAAATATGGTTTGTTTGTTTATTTCTGAGTCCAGCTTCAAACTGAACACTGTTGCAAGATGTAATGCTTGTAATGTGTGAACTCGTTACGAAAGTGTGAATTTCTTGACACTGGCACAGTTGTCTGGTTTCACTGTTTTTGGATGAAATGGTAATTTCAGCGTAGCTGTTTTAGTGTATCCCACGTGGGTTCCCTGGATTTGCCTCAATCTTTGGTCAGGTGCAGGTCAGTATTTGTCCTCTTTAAAAATCACTTCACTGTTATTTCTTCAGCATTTAAGTCAGATGCTGGAAGTTGAATGTCTGGTCCATATTTACCATTACTGAAACAAGGTGCTATTGGAAAAAAATCCTTGACAAGTTGAAGATGTGTATCATAAAAACAAAAGATTAGAAAAAGGTGAAGACCATATAGCTATTTGAGCTGACTCTGCCCTTCGATGTGAACTTCTCCAATGTTGGGAATCAACTCTACTTTCTTAAAAGAGGGGAGGCTCTGAGCTGGGGTAGGCTTGATTGTAGTGCCAGGAGATGCTGGCGCATCGCTGCGAGTGTGTGTTTCAGGAGTCGCAGGGAGAAACGCTTCTGAAGGATCTCAATGTTCTGAATGTAGACATTGTCATGGTTGGGGCCAAATTGGGAAGGCCTGAATGTGGACTGTAGACCATTGGGGATGATCTGGTTCCGTAGGCAGGTGCTAAGAAAGGTAATGTGGCTGTAGTACCTGGTTTGCTTCAGGACGTCAAGACCGAAGAGGTTACATAAGAGTTGCAGTGGGAGAAGGATCTAGGCCGAAACGTCAGCCTTCCTGCTCCTCTGATGCTGCTTGGCCTGCTGTGTTCATCCAGCTCTACACCTTGTTAACCCTACTTTCTTGCCTGCTCCCCCTATCCTTCGATTCTCTGAGACTGGTAGTTTCAGTATCTGGATCATTTCATGGTCACCATTACTGTTGCCAGATTTTACTTTGGCTGCACCTTATTAATAGAGTTTAATTTACCCAGATGCTTTGGCAGGATTTGGATTCTCGTCTGTGGGCCATTAGTCCAGTTCCCTGGGTTAGCAGTCTGTTAACATGACGGCTTTGCTCTCTACCCTTCGTCAAACAGTGCCATGAGGTTTCAATGTACAGCTGAAAGGGCAGACCTGGTTTAATTTCTTGTCAAAAAGACAGCGAGCACTCCTGGCGACCTCATGAGAATTGCCTGTATATTGTTCATTGGAGCTTGCATTACTGTCCTTCTAACTTGCCGTCTCTCTCTCTCTCTCTCTCTTTCTTTCTGGTGCAGATCAGCTGCAGTATTGTACACAGAGCTTTGAGGAAGGGCATGTTGAGGCTGTCTGCTCTTGAACTGCAGAAGGTTTTGTGAGCTTAAACTGTTAAGCATCTGCAGTGCCAACTGTTTTCTGCAGCTTTGACTTTATCTGCCAAAGACGATGAGCAACATATCTGCAATTGATTCACCATCCTCTGAAACAGCACTGTTTTATACGAGAAAACAATTAGAAAGCCACTTAGTTTCTGGCTGGGGGCTTTCTGGATGTACCTGGAAATGAGTCCAAAATGAGAGTGCTTCTTTTGAAGTCGGCATAGATACCACCTTTTCAGTGAAGAAAAACTCAGCAGTAACTTCCGACTTTAGAGCAGGATTGGTTCTAAACATTGTCACTAACATGCAGTGCCAGGGAATCTATCCTATAATATTGGAAACCAACTTAGGCTAGTAGGATAAATACTTCCTGAACAGTAATATGGAATACAATGCAACGTGATTCAATACCATCTGTTTAATATACGCATAGAGGAATCAACTGATTCAGCTAGTGTAGCAGCGAGAAGGATCTTGACAGTGTCTCCCTGCTGATAGCTGATAAATCACTTGAATATGAGGGTGCAGAAAGTGAAAAGAAATATTTCTGTCCTTATCACTGGAATCACTCATCATAGCTTTGCCAAAATCCCCAGTCGTGGAAAAAAAATGGATTTCAAAAACTGCAGCAAAGCTCGGGAGAATAACTAGTAGATTCCTCCAAACAGGAAACATCCTGCTCTATCCTCAATATATAGCTTTGAAAATTGACAACTCCTTGGTTGAACACCGTCTCCATTTGAAGATCCTCATCTCTCCCTATCTCTCTAGCCTCAAGAAGTCCTCAAACACTTCTGAGATATTTGTACTTGTCCCAGTTTTGGTCTCCACCATTGGCTTCAGTAACTTCAGTTGCCAAGGTTCTGAGCTCTGAAATCAATTCCCTGAAACTCTCCACATCCCTGCCCATCTCATGCTTCTTGAAACCTACCACTCTTATCTTCCATAATATCTCCTTATGCGATAGTTTTACCACATGAAAGGTGACATATAAATGCAAACAGTCATTAGTCAATAGAGAGAAGTTTAAAAACAAAGAGGATCCCATGATGGAATGGTAAGTTTGATGTTAATTGCCCATCCCGGGTTGCCCATGAGAAGATGGTGGAGGATGGCTGCAGTTACTGTGTTGAAGATACTTGCAGTGTTGTTGCACAGGGAGTTCCAGGATTCTGATCCAGTGATGATGAAGTAAAGGTGACGTATGTCCAAGAGAGGATGTTGTGACATTGGGAGGTGTTCCCATATGCCCGCTGCTCTAATTCTGCTAGATAGTGACAGACTGTAAGTTTGTGAGGAGGCGCTGCTGAAGGAACCTAAGAAAATTGATGGATCCTCCAGCTAGTGCAGCATATAAATCAAATAGCTAATCTCACTCTCTCTGTCTCTCTGTCTGTCTCTCTCTCTCTCTCACTCACAAATATTTGGTTTAAATTTAGCTTTTCCAAGTATGATCAGGGAGCTGTCTCTGTCTCCCAGAGACTACTTTTGACTGACTGTTTTTAAATCACTCTGCTTTCCCTTTGCTAACCAAATTCTCTATTGGAAAGAGAACAGGATTAATCCAACTATACACAGCGCTCAGATAACAGAAACTGGATCATCAATGAGCACAGTATTGTAGAGAAATCAAAACTTTAACACAATCAGGGGAAAAGGTAGGTGGATGTAGGTTTTAATCTTTTAAAGCAGTCTTTTCTTGCCTTTGGCATTGGGCGTAGAGCTCATTTTTGTTCAGTCTTTGCCGTATGGTACTGTATATAAAAGGTACAGTTTCCTATAAATGCTTTGATTGCAGCCAGAAAGCTCTGCTTGGAACATTCAGTCTGCCTCGTCCTCTAGTATAAAGAAATCATTTTCAAATCGTGGTGGATGAGAAGACAATCATATAAAGTCACTGAATTAGTTTTATATTTTATAGCAAAGAATATTGAAGTAGAAAAGTAAAGTAGATAAAAGATTCAATTATTAGTTGCTTATACTAAGGCTTTGCATCTACCGCGATTGAGAACTACTCTTTGTAAATGTATTTAATATTCAGAACAAAAACAGAAGTTGCTGGAAAAGCTCACCAGGTCTGGCAGCATCTGTGAAGAGAAAATCAGAGTTAATGTTTCGGGTCCGGTGTCCCTTTCCTCAGAATTGATATTCAGAAGTACTTCACATAATCCTGTCAAAAGTCAAGGCAGGAGATGCACAGATAACGTATGGAGCAAACTTGAGGTCTTAGTATCAATACAACTGTGACTTAATGTATTATTGAACCATGCAGCACAGGAGAAGGCCATTCAGCCTATAGTGTCTGTGATAGCTTTTTCTCTATTGATTATAGAATGTCTATATTGATTATAACTTGTACATGTTAGAGAATAACATCTGCCATATTCTAACCCAAATTTAAGGAACCATAACTAAAAGCAAACTCCAGTAAAGATTTGGAAGATTCCAATAAAACGTTGTGGGACCACTTAGTATGACCTTGATTTTAAACCAGTCATGATGAAGTTTCTGCTGAAGATGGAACAAAGATTTTCCTGCCGAACATTCGTCCTTCAGTCAACGCATTATCAAAACACTGTTATTTGCTCATTTATCTTGTTTATTGTGTGTCAATTGGATGTTGTGTTTGCTTGCAACCTTCAGAAAGTAATGAATTGGCCACAAAACACTTTGCGACATTCTGTTGGTGTGAAAAGTACTCCATAAATGAAGATTTTTCTCTTTTAAAGATTCTGTAGAGCAGAGTAGGCGTGAGGGAGCTAAATCTATTGCATTAGGGCTAAATCAATCAATTCCCTTGGCCAATTTCACAAAGTAGGATTGAATGGAAATTACTCTGTTATTACTGCAATAGGAGTGAATGATATGGCATTGGGTAAGGCTACCAATGTATAGATCATTTTTCACATTAGACTCTGAAATGTACATGGGCTCAGGTATGTGTGAATCCTGGGGGGGGATAGTTGTCTATTTATCCTCCAAAATATTAGATAACAAGTGAAACACTCAACAGAAGCACAACTGTACTGTATGGTCTCACTCCCTTCTCAGGGCTGCCCCTAACCATAGTTGTGGCACGGACAGGTAACCCTGCTAAGCGTGTTGAGTATCAGTTGCAGTGAGAGCACGCTTCACAATTGAATACCGCAAATCTGTTCTTATGCACTGAGCCTAGATTTGAATTAGTTTGTTCCTGCTGTGAATTTATTAACCTGTGAGTACTAAGTCAATCCTTTAATCCTTTGCAACATTTCTGCAACTGCTGTTTTTGTCACTTCATCACTTTGCTTGCTTTCATCACAACTGCTCTGACATATGCATGTTTTGTTTTAGGTTTCTAGTGCTTATTTTCAGCAACCCTGGACAATCTCTTGGATCTGGCTGGCAGATTGGTTGTGGCAGTAATCAAAGGGGCTGCACTGTGCTTGTCTGTACAGGTCATTCCTCTTGCGGTGTGAGCAATTAAATCATAGAATGGAATCCCTACAGCGTGGAAGTAGGCCATTCATGCCATTAAGTCTCCACCAACTCTCTGAAGAGCTTCCCATCTAGACCCACCCCTCTACCCTAGCACTGTAACCCCGCACTTTCCCACGGCCAATCCGCCTAACCTGCACACCCCTGGACACTACGGGTAATTCAGCATGGCCCATCCACTTAACCTGCACATCTTTGGACTGTTTGAGAAAACTGGAGCATCCCGGAGGAAACCCACACAGGCGTAGGGAGAATGAGCAAACTGCACACAGTTGCCTGAGGCTGGAATCGAACCCAGACACCTGGTACTGTGAGGGAGCAATGCTAACCACTGAGTCATCATGCCACCCAAATCCTTTCATCAGAAAACTGGCTGCCTTTGTCTCATTTTCCCAAAGGCTCTGTTGCAGGTTTTTCACTGCCTTTTTGATCTGAGGGGCTGCTGGTCGTAATAAATTCAAGTGGTTCTACTGTGGTTTCCTGTAAAACAGGAGAGAAAATTCCGGAGCTGTCATTATTCATCCTCTCGGAAATCCTTAGATACAGAAGCAGAATTTGGCCATTTAAGTCCACTGTGCCATTTGATCGTGCCTGATATGTTTATCAACCCTAATCTCCTATCTTCTCCCTGTAATCCTTGATCCCCTTACCAGTCAAGAACCTCTGTCTTAAGTACACTCAGTGACTCGGCCTGCACACCCTTCTGCGACAATGATACCCACAGATTAACCATCCTCTAGCTAAAGAAATTCCTTATCGTCTCAGTTCTAAAGAGTTGTCCCTTCACTCTGAGGCCACATCCTTGGGTCCTAGTTTCTTCTACAAGTGGAAACATCTTTTGCCAGTCCAGTTTATCCAGGCCTCTCAGTATGCTGTAAATTTCAGTGAGCTCCCCTCCCTCCCTTATTCTTCTAAACTCCATTGAGTACAGACCCAGAGTCTTCAATTGTTCCTCAAACCACAAACCCTTCATCCCTGGGATCGTTCTTGAAAACCTCCTCTGGGCCATCTCCAATACCAGCACATCCTATCTTGGATATGGGGCCTAAAACTGTTCATTATATTCCAAATGCATTCTCACCAAAGCCTCATGCAGGCCTCAGCAGTATGTCCCTGCTGTTGTATTCTAGACCTCTAGAAATGAGTGCTAACGTTGCATTTGCCATCCTAACTGCCAACTAAACCTGTATATTAACCTTGACAGAATCCTGAACTTGGACCCCTAAGCTCCTTTGAGCCTTTCACCATTTAGATACTAGTCTGTACCTCTATTCTTCCTACCAAAGTGCATAACCTCACACTTCTGCACATTGTATTCCCTCTGCCATTTCTCTGCCACTCTCCTAGCCTATCGAAGTCCTCGTGAACCTTCCTTGCTTCCTCAACACCACCAGTCCCTCCGCCTATATTTGTGTCACCTGCAACAATGCCCTCAGTTCCTTTTTCCATACCATTAATATATAATGTGAATAGTTGTGGTCCCAACATGGATTCCTGCAGAACTCCACTAGTCACCGGCTGCCATCCTGACAAAGCACCTTTATCTCTACTCTCTGCCTTCTGCCAGTCAGCCAATCCTCTGTCCATGCCAGAACCTTGCCCCTAATGCCATGGACTCTCATCCTATTTAACAGCCTCCTGTGCAGCACCTTGTCAAAGGCCTTCTGGAAAACCCAATAGTTCACATCCACAGGGTCTTTTTTTGTCTAACTTGCCCATTACCTCCTCAAAGAATCCTAACTGAATTGTCAAGCATGACCTCCCCTTGATGAAGCCATGCTGACTCAGTCCTATTTTGCCATGCATTTCCAAGTACTCCACAATCTCATCCTTAATAATGGAATCCTAAAATCTTAGCAATGACTCAGGTCAGACTAACCAGCCTATAGTTTCCTGCCTTCTGCTTCCCTCCCTTCTTAAACAGGGGTGTTACATTGGCCATCTTTCAGACTTCTGGGACCCTCCCTGACTCCAGTGATTCCTGAAAGATCACCAACAATGCCTCTACAATGTCCTCAGCTATCTCCTTCAGAACTCTGGGGTGTAGTCTGGTCTGGGTGATCTATGCACCTTCAGCACTTTCAGCTTCCCCAGTACCATCTCCTTAACGATGGCCACTACACTCCCCTCTGCCCCCTGACTTTCTTGAAGTTGTAGCATGTTGCTGGTGTAGAAACTGACACACAGCATCTTTTCATTTCTTCTGCCATTTCTTTATTTCCCATTACTCCAGTCTCATTTCCCAGCGGTGCACTCTTGCCTGTCTCTTACCTTTTGGATATCTAAAAAAAACTCTTGCCATTTTCTTTTCTATTACTAACTAGCTTACCCTCATATTTCATCTTCTGTCCCCTTATTGCTTTTTGAGTTATTCTCTGCTGGTTTTTAAAGGCTTCCCACTAATCTACACCACGTTGTATGCTTTCTCATTTGTTTTTATACTGCCCCTGACTTCCCTTGTCAGCCTCGGTTGCCTCATCCTCACATTAATTAGTCTTTTCTACCTTGGGATGAATTTCTGCTGTGCCTCCTGAACTACCCCCAGAAACTCCTGCCATTGCTGCTCCATCGTCTTCCCTGCTAGGCTCCCGTTCCAATCAATGCTGGTCAGCTCCTCCCTTATGTCTTTGTACCTTTACTCAATACTGTTAACATCTGACTCAACCTCCTCTCTGTCAAACTGCAGGGTAAATTCTACCATTTCATGGTCCCTGCTCCCAAGGGGCTCCTTCACCATAAGCTCCCTAATTAAGTCTGCCTCATTACAAATCATCAAATGTAGAATTGCCTCTTACCTAGGGGGCTTTACCACAAGCTGCTCTGAAAAAAGTATCTCTTAGAGAGGGTGTGTATGTGTTGATGAGAGAGCTGCAGAAGCACATTAGAAACTGTGTGCGTGTGTGTGCGTGTGCGCATTTAATAAAAGTCCTTTTCTCAAAAATAATTAAAGGAGACCAAAACCAATATCCTGTTTGTATTACAGATCTATTTCTGTTAATTTTGAAATATGACTATTTGAGTCCATAGTACAGGCTGATAATCCATTGTAGTGTTGAATGAATGCTGCACTGTTTGAGGTATTGTCTTTTGGATAAGCTGGAAAATAAATGCACTGCCTGGAAATGTGGCAAGGGGAGGTTTAATTGAGGCAATCAAGAGGGCATTAGATGGTTTTTTGGATTGAGGTGGTGTGCAGTAGTATGGGAAAAGGCAGGAGATTAGCATAGGGTAATAGAACTGCAGGGTCAATGGGCCGAATGGTCTTTTTCATGGAACCAGGATTTATCATCAGATGGAAAAGATCTTATTGAATAATTCAAAGACCAGGGAAATCTGACTAATATTAATTCTTTGTCCAACTTCACTAAAACAGATCTTCTGGCCTTTTAACCACATTGCATATTCATATAATCTTGCTGTGCAGACATCACCTGCCACATTTATTGCATTGTTAATATGATTGCAGTTCAGAAAGTACCTCATTAGCTGTGGAAGATCTTGGGATGTTGTGAAAGGTATTTGCTTTCGTTAAACAGGGTATTATGAACATTTCTGTGGGAAAACCTACGTGTTTGGGACTGGTAGCTGGTCCACTGTTTCTTACCTACCATAATGGACTGAGTTCTGTTACCTGCTTCTTCACAGCATTACCTTCACAACATCTCACACACTTTCTCACGTGCATGCTTTCTTTCTGTGTCTCCTTCAGCATGGCATTTGTACTTGATAAGGTAATAGTTGTTAGCTCCCATAATGTGGAAAATAGCACTGAAAGATTTAATAGAACTTTATTGCAATCCCTAGTATGTACATATCACATAGTTAAAGGTATTTCAATGTCTAAAACCATTTTGTTTACAGACAAAAATAGCGCACATCTAGCAACATGTCATGCTTCAGCTAGTTCCCAATTAAAATGGAGACCAGGATCTATTATGACCATGTCTCTCAAAGATATACTGCACACTAGCTCGGAGATATAACACAGCGCCCATGTGTAGAGCTGCATCTTCCCAGCACCACTCATTTCTATCTCCTGTTGCTGCTGAAATCTTTCCTCCTCCAGATTGATACATCTGCTTCCCTTGTAAACCTGTTAGTCCTAAACTCCACTAAAACACGAGAGAGCTGCAGTGGGAGAGAGATCCACTGAGGTCTTTCCGGAGGGAGGAGGGTAACTTTTTCAAGGTAGGCATCTTTAGAAGAGGCTTCGCAGTGGGGTTAAAATTGTTTCAGAGATAGTAGAAACTGCAGATGCTGGAGAATCTGAGATAACAAGGTGCAGAGCAGGATGAACACAGCAGGCCAAAGATTCTCCAGCATCTGCAGTACCTACTATCTCTGAAACAATTTTAACCCCACTGCGAAGCCTCTTCTAAGGATGCCTACCTTGAAGAAGTTACCTTCCTCCCTCCGGAAAGACCACAGTGGATCTCCCTCCCACTGCAACTCTCTCGTAATCTACCTGTCTGTCTCCTCTCCACCTATCTTCTCCTCTATCCATCTTCTATCCGCCTCCCTCTCTCTCCCTTTTTATTTCAGAACCCCCTTCCCCTCCCCCATTTCTGAAGAAGGGTCCAGACCCGAAACGTCAGCTTTCCTGCTCCTCTAATGCTGCTTGGCCTGCTGTGTTCATCTAGCTCTGCACCTTGTTATCTCAGATTCTCCAGCATCGGCAGTCCCTACTATCTTTCCACTAAAACACAACTGCCTTATGTCCAATCCTGCACTCAGTTCCTCCTCTCACTCTG
Source organism: Rhincodon typus (assembly GCF_021869965.1). Classification (NCBI taxonomy): domain Eukaryota; kingdom Metazoa; phylum Chordata; class Chondrichthyes; order Orectolobiformes; family Rhincodontidae; genus Rhincodon; species Rhincodon typus. The sequence continues at coordinate 57,693,786 of NC_063345.1, read as the reverse complement.
TCTTCACTAACCTTTGTTTAATCCCTGAACTAATATCAAATTCAAAATCCATGTCCTCGTATTGGAGAATTTGAAAAGGGGTAAAGTTTTCAGTATGTACATTAGAAATCCTTTTATTTTACTGTTCTTGTTACGATTAAGTTTGTTGCAATAACAGCTATTTATTGTAACTTTAATGATCTGGTGTGGTTTGCTTTTCTCCTGGGTAGTAGTCAGTCATTAGCAGATTGAGATGTTTACACTTGTGGTCATTCTGGGAATAGAGGGCTTGATTCCCAATACACTGTTCAGCGAGTTAGGATAATAGAACCTTGCGCCGTACTCCCCTATCCTTCCTATATAACAATAATTTTAAGGTGATTGAAGGAAGATATAGCGGAGATGTCAGAGGTAGGTTCTTTACAGAGGGAGTGGTGGGCGTGTGGAATGCGCTGCCGGCAGTGGTAGTGGAGTCAGATACATTAGAGACTTTTAAGCGACTCTTGGATAGGCACATGGATGATAGTAAAATGTAGGGTATGCAGGGTAGTTTGATCTTAGTAGGATATTGGGTCGGCACAACATTGTGGGCCGAAGGGCCTGTACTGTTCTATATTCTATATTGTATATTCTGTGTAAGCACTTGCAGCTCTACATATCCACATTGCCAACTCATAGTCATGGACTTTGTGAGCCTTGCAGCACAGAGGGGCCATTTGGCCCATTACAACTGGCTGTTTAAAAGAGCCACTCAGATTACTCCCTCTTCCCTAAAATGCTGCAAATGTTTCCTTTTCCAGTAAGTAACAATTTATAGGTCACTATTGAATCTGCTTCCACCATCTTTTCAGGAAATGCATTGACAGCATGCCAAAAAATTGCTCTTTAATTCTACTGTTGGTCTTTCACTTGCCTCTTCTAAACCCTCTATCTGCTCACACCATGGAACTTTAAACCCAACCTGTACATCCTGTCTGTTCTTCCAGAAAGTTCTCAACTTATTTATCGGCTATCCTGCATACCTCTGTCATTGTCAAGTAGACTCTGAAACAATTGTGTAATAAGTGCCGATAAGCTGAATTGTTGTTTTCTTTGTTATTATTCCCAACAGCCCTTCCCCATGAAGGAGCCATTCATGCATCTGCTGATATGGTGCCCTGTAAGTGTGGTTTTTATTTCTTGCTGCTGAATGAGTGTGCTACAGAACTGCTGAAGGAGGGGAGGGGACAGGGATGATACATTTGGTCACTGTGTTTTGCATCTGAACAAAAATTGTTCTTGGATGCTGTCAACCATGTTAAAAGGTTTCAAAGTTATACAAAGGAATGAGAGACACCTAGATGTGTTGGAGAGAGTGCAGAAGAGATTTACTCAATTTTAATCCAGTGTTAAAGGACTCCAGTTATGTGACCAGCTTGGAGAAGCTGGGATTGCTAGCCGTAGAACAGAAAAGGTCAAGGGGATGTGTAATAAAGATGTTTACAATCCTGCGGAGACTGATAGAATAAATAAAGAGAAACTGTTTTTTGTAGTATCAACTTTCTCTTTAAGCTGCATTGCAGTACAGAACTGTGCAGGGGCAAACTGGCTAAGCACAAGAAGTGATGGCTTTAAGATATCCCCATGCTCTAATCTCAGAGAGGGGCAGAAAATGTAACAACAGGCCATGTACAAAGAGAAGGGAAATTTGAAGGAGCATCAATTCATGCTGCATGCAGCTTGTCAACCTAAAGTAGCTTGCCAGTGGAATCCCAGCACTGATCTCCAAATTAGGCAGCCAAGACAATAAGTACATATGCTGATGTTCCACCTTAGTGTGAACTCTGTGTGTGTGTGTGTGTGTGTGTGTGTGTGTGTGTTCATGTCTGCCGACCGTGGTGTTGAACGTCAATGTTATCCAATGTGCCAAAGACAAGTGATGAAGTAATAAGGGAGTAGCCAATGTCTGCAGGACAAAGTGAGGGTCTTCAGGAGAAGAGAGAAATTTTGGAAATGGAAAACAAACCTCTTGACTTGAGTGGTTCTTTTTGTTATCGTTGGCAGACAAATGGTTTGCTTTGATAAATTTAATGTGTAACTGCAGAAGCCCTGTTGAAAGATTTGGTCACGTGGTAGTTGTTACTACACTAGTAATCAAAAGACGTGAACTGATAACACAAAATTTGAGTTCAGATCTCACCATGACATTGGAGTTCAGCTAGTTTTCAAATTTAAAATCTATATATGAATAAAATCTGGTTTCATTAAATACGAAAGTGAAGTTGTTGGATTGCTGTAAAGAATGTAATTTGTTCAATGCCCTTACTAGGAAGAGGAATTTGCTATCCTTTTCCTGTCTGGTCCACTTGTCACTCCATTACTTTCTATCAGGTTCGCTCAGGCTAGCAAGCAACTTGGTTCTGTCATGGAGTTGGGCAAGAAATGCTGACGTTGCTAGTGGTGTCTACATCCTAAGAATGATTTAAGAAAAACACTGTCCAGCCAGCTGGACAGTGCAGTCCTACTTATTGCAGAAGTTTAAAAATAATTTTAACCTGCTGCCACTATAGTACAAGTTACACCCACAAAAAGTAGCTAGAAAGCTGGTGTCATTGTTTGTTTTTGCAACATGTTCTAATTAGTTAAGTCTGTTTTTGGAATTAGAACTTATCGGGGGCAAATACTGTCAATAACTTTAGCTTTTTGTCTGAAGTGTTTTGTAAAATGATGCCTCCATTCTTTGAAGTGAACATTAGAGGTTTCACTAAACGTAACCATTGTCAAGGGACGGTAAGAGAGAATGTCATCTAGAACCCTACAGGCTTGCGTTCTAATTCCACGTGATGTGACGTTATTATAAACGTGGCTCTTTTTGCATATGCTCATGACTTTCTTAGAGTAAATATATAATTAACCACTTACTTGACAAACAGAAGAATTCTCTTCATCTTCTATAGATCTGCACCATTCTCGAGATTGTTACGTTAAATCAAACAAAAAAACTAAAGGGTGAGTATCTGCCTTTTTTTTACCTCAAAAGAGGCAGCTCTAAATAGGCACAGAACATTAATGGCTGCCTGTTATAGGTCGGCAGTCTGATGGTCTGATAGAGCTTTCCCTCATTGTTAGTGAAACACTCCAAATTAATTTATTGGGTCTAATATTGTAAAGTTATTTATAAATTTGTTCAGTTTCTTCAATTTGTTCTTCAGATTTTTGTTTTGCTGTTAAAAGAATAGATGCCCATACTTTGTCTCTTTAACTGAAGTCAGCCTTGACATTTGTTGTGAAAACAGACTTGGAGAAAAGACCAAATCAAACTTGTTCTCAGAAGATAGGTGGAATACCGCGTGGCTGTGTGGCATCCAGGTTCCACTGTTCCATGTAACCTCCGCATCTCCTTGAGCTTTAGGGTGTGGGAGGGAGAAGAGTGATCCATGAACAATGCAATATGTATAATTGAAACTATATCTACAAAGAAAAGAATATGTTTTGATGCAATGTTGACCCGCAGCTGTGAGTGAGGACTGTGATTCTTATTGGTGAGTTTTCTGGTGCTTGTACCTGGCATTGGAACTCTGTGTCTTTGTAAAAACATTCCATCTCTGAACTCAGACATAGTAAGAACTGCAGATGCTGGAGTCAGAGACAACACGGTGTGGAGCTGGAGGAGCACAGCAGGCCAGGCAGCATCAGAGGAGCAGGAATGTTGACGTTTTGGGTCGGAACCCTTCTTCAGAAGGACGGGGAAGGGAGCTGGGAAGTAAAAAGAGAGAGGAGAGGTGGGGCTGGGGAAGGTAGGTGGGGTGGTGATAGGTGGGTGCAGGTAGGGAGTGATGGGGATTGGTCAGTGAGGTGGGAGGGGCGGATAGGTTGGAGAGAAGATGGACAGTTTGTGTCAGGTCAATGAGGCAGGGATGGGAGGGAGGGTTGGACACGGGATGAGGCCAGGGGTGGGGAGATTTTAAAACTGGTGAATTCCGTGTTTAGGCCATCGGGCTGTAGGGTCCCAAGGTGGAATTTGAGGTGCTGCTCCTCCAGTTTGCTGGTGGCGTCTATGTGACACTGGAACAGACCCAGGATGGACATGTCACCCAGGGAGTGGTGTGGGTGAGTTAAAATGGTTGGCGACCAGAATGTGTTGTCGTTTGTTGCGTACAGAGCGCAGATGCTCTACGAAATGGTCTCCGAGTCTATGTTTGGTCTCACCGATGTAGAGGAGGCCACATCTGGAGCAGCGGATACAGCAGACCGAGTTGACGGATGTGGACAGTTTGTTTTGGGCCTTGAATGGAGGTGAGGGGAGAGGTGTAGGGACAGGCGTAGCACTTCCTGCGGTTGCAAGGAAAGGTGCCAGGTGTAGTGGGGTTAGTGGGGAGTGTGGAGAGGACGAGGGAGTCATGGAGAAAGCGATCCCTATGAAAAGCAGATAGTGGTGGGGAGGGAAATATCTCTTTGGTTGTGGGGTCAGATTGTAGATGGCGGAAGTGGCAGAGAATGATACTGTCAGATTGTAGGTGGCGGAAGAATCCCCCTTGTCCTCACATTATAACCCCACCAACCTCCGAATCAGTATATCATTCTCCGCCAAGTTTTTGCAACATGTTCTAATTAGTTAGGTCTGTTTTTGGAATTAGAACCCCCCCACTCCCTGATACTTATCGGGGGCAAATACTGTCAATAATTTTGGCTTTTTGTCTGAAATGTTTCGTAAAATGATGCCTACATTCTTAGATGTGAACATTAGACGTTTCACTAAGCGTAACGATTGACAAGGGATGGTAAGAGAGAATGTCATCTGGAACCCAACAGGCTTGAGTTCTAATTCCACGTGATCTGACATTATTATAAACGTGGCTCTTTTTGCACATGCTCAGTACTTTCTTAGAGTAAATATATAATTAACCACTTACTCAACAAACAGAAGAATTCTCTTCATCTTCTGTAGATCTGCACCATTCTCAAGATTGTTACGTTTAATCAAACGAAAAAACTAAAGGGTGAGTATCTGCATGTTTTTTACCTCAGAAGAGGCAGTTCTAAATAGGCACAGAACATTAATGGCTGCTTTTTATAGGTCGGCAGTGTGATGGTCTGATAGAGTTTTCCCTCATTGTCAGTGAGACACTCCAAATTAACTCATTGGGTCTAATATTGTAAAGTTATTTGGAAATGCAAGTCTTCAATTTGTTCTTCAAAGTGTTCTCAAGCTGCGGTTCTGATATGGGATGTATGTGCAGAGGAGGCTGCCTTGCAGAATATTTCTATCAACATGTTAAAGTCTTGTTTGAGATTTGGAGTGAAGGGATTAATGTCCATCTCTCTGATTCCCAGCAGCGGTCTTTACCTGAGTCCTGCTGTGTATATACATATCTACGTCCCACTCTTCCTGATGGACAGTTCAGCTGCCAGACATGTCTTCAAAACAGTGCTACACCTGACCCTACACCTCCTCCCTCACCTCCATTCAAGGCCCAAAGCAAACCCTTTCATATCACCTGTACATCTGCTAACTTGGTCCGCTGCATTTGCTGCTCCCAATATGGCCAAGTGTAGACTCGGAGACCATTTTGTAGAGTGTCTGCGCACTGTACACAACAACGCCAACCATTTTAACTCCCCCTCCCACTCCCTGGGTGACATGTCCATCCTGAGCCTCCTCCAGTGTCACAATGACGCCACCCACAAACTGGAGGAGCAGCACCTCACATTCCACCTTGGGACCCTACAGCCCGATGGCCTAAACATGAAATTCACCAGCTTTAAAATCTCCCCGCCACTGGCCTCATCCCATGTCTAACTCTCCCTCTCACCCTGCCTCCTTGACCTGACACAACCTGTCCATCTTCTCTCCCACCTATCTGCTCCTCTCACCTCACTGACCAATCCCCAACACTGCCTACCTGCACTCCCCTATCACCGTCCCACCTACCTTCCCCAGCCCCACCCCTCCTCTCTCTATTTATTTCCCAGCTCCCTTCCCCCTCCCCATTTCTGAAGAAGAATCCCAACCCAAAATGTCAACTTTCCTGCTCCTCTGATGCTGCCTGGCCTGCTGTGCTCCTCCAGCTCCACTCTGTGTTGACTGTCTCTGAACTCTGTTGATTATAAAGGGCCATTGATTTGTATGACTTATGTTTTTCTGTCATTCAGACGCATTATGCTATGCACAATAGGCTGATCTTTGGTTTGCTAATCATGAGATAGTTCATTTTTATGCATGCAACCCTCTAAAAATGTGTTATTTCATACAGCGTTTCTCATGAGTCACATTATCGAGTGTGTTATCTTGTGACAAGGGCTAATCTGAAGGATGATACTGTATGATAATATTACTATGATATTATAAAAACAAATTGGTAACTCGCACTTGTGTGTATTTTTTAAGAAAACAATTTAAATGAATTCACTCTCAATTTTGTATGCAGTTATTTTGTTTTAGCTTCTTTGGTCATTCAATATCTAGTTGTTTCAAGTTATAAAGCTGTAGCTCTGATGTGTGATTGCAGAATATTTCCATCTACCTGCTAAATTCTTGTTTGAGATTTGGAGTGAAGGGATTAATGTCCATCACTTTGATTCCGAGCAGTGGTCTTTACCTGAATCCTGCTGTGTATATACATATCCATGTCCCACTCTTTCTGATGGACAGTTCAGCTGTCAGATACGTCTTCAGCCACATTCATGATGGGCGTTCATTACATGTCACTGAATAAGAAATCCTAATCGTAGATGTTGCATTCCTGGAGACGTTATGGTAATATACATTCTCCTCATGGTTCCCGTCAGCTGACTTCCTCACTATCTTAGTATTTGTCTAGATGACTGTCAAAAATGTTCCAAAATAAATGAGTAGCTTTTTGTTTTGAGAAGCCCAGATCAACAAAGTCTCTTTAAAATTGAGCTTCAAATGGGTTTTGCTGTGAAAGTGCCTTCTCGCCTATAACCAGAGTGGCTAAGCCATTCAGAGTTGCATGTTTAATACCCCAGCTGCCTGCAAGAACAGATGCTATTTTCTTGCATTGTCAGCTGTCCTTTGTTGTTCAGGTAATAAGCCGTGTCCTCCAGCTCAGTGCTTTGTTCAGTCCACCCTCTTACCCAGTGCCACACCTGTTGAGTTAGCCCTGCAGGAATATACACAGACTCAGCAATCTTCTTTGAGATCAGAAACACATTGTGCTGTGAATCATAGGCTATTGTCTGAGTCCTGTCACCTGCACGTCACTATGCGGTGAAACAAATCCACATGACCCTTTATAATATGGTCTGTGTTACTCGGAACCATGGAGGAAATATGGGGGAACACTGAAAGACCGATCCTTCGATGTATTGCCTTCAAATTCTCATAGGAAAAAAAAATGCAGGCTTAACATTCCTTCTCTGCCTTTCCTCCTTCCCCCAGCCCAGCTTTTGTTGATGTTACAAATAGCTGACTCAGGAAGGGTTGGGATTTTACTCTCTTCCTCCAGCAAGTTTGAAAGAGAGGAGGGGTTTTGCTAAAACTAAAATCCCATGGGTGCCCCTTCTGTTGTCTGCCTGCCCACATTTGACCTGTCTGCCAAATTTAGGCTGGCAGCTAGGTCAGATGTCGGGTAGCCCACCTGCCCTGGAGGCTCTGAAGTGGCCAGTTAATGACCTCACCCTACCCCTGTTGCTGTATAATCCATGACTGGGCCAGGCTTATACAATGAGGAAATCTCAGAGGTTTTGCCGGAGGAGGGCCAGTGTTGCAGCCCCACCTATCAGAGGTACCCCACCTTTTCCAAAGTGATCATCCTCTATAACCCTCCCCATAACTCTTAAACTCAGTTATCCTCACCTGCCTTGTCATGACCCCTGACCCTGGATTTACCTCAGCAGGAGACTGCCTGTAGTTCCAGTCATGGCCGCCAATGCTGGCTGGCGCTGCTGGAACAACACAGCAGCTGGTAGCCGTCTTAAGGTGGGACTTCCTGTCAAGAAACTGGAGGCCTTTCCACAAAGCAACAAACGCTTCTCCCGTTATTCTACATATCTGCACAGGATAGATGTTGGAATTCTGTGCAGTTTTTAGATGGGACGTGGGGCAATTTTTCTTTCTGTGCGCCCACGTGAAGTGGAAGTTGCTAGCTTGGCCAGCTTTTATTGATGTGCCAATTGCCCTGGAGAGAGTGGTACTGAGCTAAATCCTTCAACGAGTCCATTAAACACCATAAATCCCATCCCCAAATCCGTCCTAGGGCTGATGGCACCCCAGTGTTCACACGTACACTTCCTTTCTCCATCTGTTTGAAATGCTTACACTTTTACTGCCATCATATTGAGATGCTTAACTTGGCACCAATCAATTCCTAAATCTGTGGGCCCTCATATAGTTTTGATGCATTGCATTTAACCAAAGTAAGTCAGGGTGTGGAAAAGCCAAACTTTGGATTCTGCCATGAATAAGCAAGAACGCTTCACCTTCCCCTAACTGCACACAACCTGGCCATTTACTGCCCCATCAGTCTACTCTCGATCATCAGTAAAGTGATGGAAGGTGACATTGACAGTGCTATCAAGCAGCACCTGCTCAGCAATAACCTGCTTAGTGATGCCAATTTTGGGTTCCGCCAGGGTCACTCAGCTCCTGATCTCATTAGAGCCTTAATTCAAACATGTACAAAAGAGCCGAATTCCAGAGGTGAGATGAGAGTAACAGCCCTTGATATCTAAGCTGCATTCGACCAGATGTGGCATCAAGGACCCCCAGCATAAACTGGAATCAATGGGTACTGGGGCAAACTCTCCGGTGGTTGGAGTCATACCTGACACATAGGAAGATGGCAGTGGTTGTTAGAGGTCAGTCATCTCAGCTCCAGGACATCTCTGCAGGAGTTCCTCAGGGTAGTGTCCTTGGCCCAAACGTCTTCAGCTGCTTCATAAATGACCTTCCCTCCATCATAAGGTCAGAAGTGGGGATGTTTGCCAATGATTGCACAATGTTCAGCACCATTTGCGACTCCTCAGATAATGAAGCAGTCCATGTTCACATGCAACAAGTTCTGGACAATATCCAGGCTTGGGCTGACAAGTGGCAAGTAACGTTTGTGCCACACAAATGCCAGGCTATGACCATCACAAATAAGAGACAATCTAACCACATTCCTTGGCATTCAACGGTGTTACCTTTACTGAATCCCCCACTATCAACATCCTGAGGGTTATCATTGACCCGAAACTCAGCTGGACTCACCACATAAACACAGTGCCTACAAGAGCAGGCCAGAAGCTAGGAATACTGCGGCGAGTAATTCACCTCCTGACTTCTCAAAACCTGTCCACCATCTACAAGGCACAAGTCACGATTGTGATGGAATACTCCCTACTTGCCTGGATGGATGTAACTCCAACAACACTCAAGAAACTTGATGCCATCCAGGACAAAGCAGCCCGCTTGATTGGCACTACATCTACAAGCATCCACTTCCTCCACTGTGATGCTCAGTAGCAGCAGTGTGTACTATCTACAAGATGCACCACAGAAATTCACCAAAGATCCTCAGACAGCAACTTCAAAACCCATAAACACTTCCATCTAGAAGGACAAGGTCAGCAGACATATGGGAATATCACCACCTCCAAGTTCCTCTCCAAGCCATTCACCATTCTGACTTGGAAATATATCGCCGTTCCTCCACTGTCGCTGGGTCAACATCTTGGAATTCCCTCACTAACTGTATTGTGGGTCAACCCACAGCAGGTGGACTGCAGCAGTTCAAGAAGGCAGCTCACTACCACCTTCTCAAGAGCAACTAGGAACGGGCAATAATTGCTGGCCAGCCAGCAATGCCCACGTTCCACAAACGAATACAAACAAAAACAGGGAAAATGTTGTGTTGATTTTAACAGACTCCGGAAGAGTGCCTCTTTGTTTTTCTGAAATGCAGATGCTTATCACTTTTTATAAAGCTTACATTGTGTTGTCATATATAATACATACTTTGGAGATATTCTCGGTGGCCAAAATTTATAGACCCTTAGGATGCATAGACAGTGATTAATTCCAGGTATCTTCTAATTTGAAGATTCCTCTCCTTTCTGAGAATATAAGGCTAGTGTTCGATTTTACCATTTATCCACCAAGGAGGCCAAGAGCACTTAAGCCTGACCATTTTCCAAACCCCCAGGACCAGGGAATGAAAGTTTGATAGTTAATAAAACAAGAAATATTAAAAATGAGAGCATGGATGAATATGTACCTATATTCCTAGGGGCGTAGAAGAAAAGTGAACTCTTTGAAACAGACTAGATTCTTAAGGGGTATGACAAGGTAGACACTGAAAGGTTATTTTCCCTTGGTTGGACTTTTAGAATATAAGGCGCAATCTCTCACCATAAGGGGTTGGTCGCTTTGAACTGGGAATGACAAGAAGTTCCTTTACTTGAAAGATTATGAATCCTTTGAAGTCATATATTGGTTTTGTAGGTTGCATTGTTGAGATACTTAAGACCATGTTATGTGTGAGCAGAGCTGTGAGATACTTCTCCTTTTCTTGCTTCTTGGCCAACCACAACTTGTACTTTTTGAGAAGGAGTGTTTTAAAATATTTTTCAGTGCTGTGTCACTTTGAAGGATAGACACAAGTGGGCTTTCTTTCATTATGAAACTAAAAGAGAAAATAGTCATTTATTTTCACATTGCTCAATCTTTTTGTACATTTGTTCAAGAGATGTGTGTGTCGTTGGCTAAATCAGCATTTGTTGCCCTGGAGATGGTGGTGGTGAGCTGGTTCATGAACTGCTGCAATTGTTGGAATGTAGGGAGACCCACAAATGAAAACACAACTATTCACTCTCTAAACACACACACGTAAATGATTTCTAGAAATGTAATATGTTCTTAACAGTGTAGTAAAAGACTCATTTACAGTCCTTCAGATGGTAGTTGAAAGCAGTGAAATTCCAGGCAAATTCTCTCTTGGTATCTTTACAACAAGTGGCGGTTGGAAGTTTTTAGTTGGAATTATGGTTGAGTCTTTTTTTTAGTGAACAAATCGAAACTTCCAGGTAAAGACAATTATCTCAGCCTAAGATGGTGGGGCAGGAGCAGAAAGAAAAGCTATTGTTGTAACTATCAGACAACAATTAGATCAGAAATAGGACCGTGCAGCCAATCTAGATAGACAACAGAGGAGAGATGTTGGAAGAAGATGGTGCAATCAACCATAACAGAGTCAAGGAGGATGGGAGTTACATGGATAGTTTACCTTGGCCACAGTCACTTAGGAAGGCATTTGTGAGCTGCTTTGCTCCTGTGACAGGGTCAGAAACTTGAGGAATTCAAACAAGGGAGTTCTGGGAAAGGATGAGAATGGATTTTGGAAGCTAACTACAAGTTTGAGGAGTTTGGAGAGAAATGGGAGTGGCAGTCAGGCCATTGGTTGGCAAGGAAGCTTGTTTTATTTTAATCTGGCTAAGACCAGTTGGATGAGATTGGAATCAGATGAGTAAATGGCTTTAACTCAGTACCTTAGCTGTCCTCCGAATGCTCAGTTTGTGTGTCATTAACCAATTGTCCATTTTACAATCATTTTTTTCCTTTCTTGCTAAACTTCCTCCTATTTGTGTTCCAGTTTCATGTTTAACTGAGGTTTGCTGTATTTTTAGCTGTGACTCTGCAAATTATGAGCTTCTCAAAACCTGGAGCATTGCAAAATGCCTGCGTTTAGCAGCTGTTGTTTGGCTGGAGGCCCTATTTAGACCATGCTTCTTCTACCCGCACATTTTTTTAAAACAACAAGGTTTGGTGTGGTTTAACATCATGTGAGGGTTTCAAGTAAGTGGGGGGAAGGATCTGGAAATGTTGAATGTCTGAAACAAAAACTAACAACAGTCAGCCATGATGGTAAAGAGGAAAGATGACTGAGTGCTGGAGGGTAAAGATTTGCACTCAAAATATTAACACACCTGAGCCCTGCTGTGCATTTCCAGTGGTTGTTCTGTTCTCAATTTCAGACAGCGCTTTTTTTTCCTCTCTCTCTTAAAAACAAAGAGAGGTGTTATTCCATTTCTTCTTTCTCTTCTCGGGCTTGTGGGGGCAGAAGCCAGACTCATTCTGTGCCACTTCTTCACAGGCTGTTCCTCCGTTGGCCACCAGGAGGCATGTGTGAGTAAATTCAGTGCCCACTGCCTCTCAAACATGTTGTATTTTTCTTTGCTCTGCGATCCCTTTGGGATGAACCCAGTCTCTGTTCAGTGATTACAGCTTGTCAGCAAGAGAGAATTAAGCCTGCATTTTGCTACGCTATGCCACAATGAGTTGTTGCTTGTGGTGTGCATTGACGCTCCAACATAACAGTGCAATGGCTGATGCCCTGGATTGATAGGTCTGGCTTTCGAAAGTACACAATGCATTTTATATGCAAGTGAAATACAAAAACCTAATTTCTAAACTTGCCTTACAGAATGCAAGGTGTTGAGAGGCTGCCAGAGACTGAGGCAGCAACGTTTTGAGACTTTTACTGTAGGCTGAC
>NC_063345.1:57645315-57680834 GCF_021869965.1 Rhincodon typus | reverse complement strand
CCTTCTTCAGAAGGTCTTTCTGAAGAAGGGTCTAGGCCCGAAACGTCAGCCTTCCAGCTCCTCTGATGCTGCTTGGCCTGCTGTGTTCATCCAGCTCTACACCTTGTTATCTAGGAGCCAGTCCTTAATGTATTCTTGAGAAGTTACATTTAAACCTGAGACCATAGTCATTTAAGGACTTCTTAGAGGAATTAGAACCATAAATATTGCAGATACCATTGAGTTCTCAGCCTACAGAAGTTTCTCTCTAGTTAGTGTTATTATCAGATGCCTTATCTTTCAGGATGCTATGAGTGAGAGTGAGGAAACTCCCCCAGTTTGAGTTACAAATCCTTTTCCTCTGCTTCTGCCAGAAGGTAGTTGAAATACAGTTCATTTGTATTTCACATGTCTAGGTGTATTGCCTCCAAGCTAGATAATCATAGGAGCTTTTTTTTAATCCCCAACATGTTATCTTCTAATATACAGTGTAAATCAAACAGGGAATGTGGGTCTCTTCATGCCTGACTGGTTTCAGTATCTTTTGATAAAAGTATTAATTTCAGTTCAGGCTGCTTCTTCATTATTGATGGTTCCAGGAAGTTTGGCTCACCCAGTAGTCAGGTGATTGCTGCAACCACTTCAATAGTGTGGCCATTTTTAAGTCAGTGTTTTTCCATTTTGCAAACATTTAGCCCATGAAAGTCTCAGGGTTAAAATTAGATGAATGAACTCAAAAATCAATCATCTGTATTTTGTCATTAATGTACAATTTAAACATAGAAACAAAGCTGAAACTTATCCACATTTACAAACTCAGAACTACAAAAGGCAAACTTTAAATGAATGCAGTATTAGATTTCGCCAAACCACTGATTTAAAGTATTCTTTTTAGCCAAATCACAGTCTGAAGCTCCCGGCATCATGCTTCACTCTAGATAACCAAATGACCATGTGAAATAGGAAAAGAATTAGGTCATTCAGCCCATCAAGCCTGCTCTATCATTTCATCATGGCTGATATGTTTCTCAATCCCATTCTCCTGCCTTCTCTCTTTAACCCTTGATCCCCTTACTAGTCAAAAATTTACCTATCCCTGTCTGAAATTCATTCAACCAGTTGGTCTGCATAGCTTCACCACCTTCTGGCTGAAGAAATTCTTCTTCATCTCAGTTCAAAAGGGTTGGTCCTTCACTCTGATGCTGTGCCCTTGGCTCCTAGTCTCTCCTACTTGTGGAAACATCTTCTCCATGTCAACTCTATCCAGGCCTCTCTCTGTAAGTTTCAGTGAGATCCCCCGCATCCTTCTAAACTCCACTGAGTATAGATCCAGCGCCCTCAACCGCTCCTCATACGATAAGCCCTTCATTACCAGGATCATTCTTGTAAACCTTGCTCTGGACTTCCTTCAACACCAGCACATCCTTCCTTAAACACACAGCCCAAAACTACTCACAATATTCCAAATGTAGTTTGACCAAACCCTTATACAGCCTCAACAGGACATTGCTCTTGTATTCTACTCCTCTTGAAAACCATGCTAACATTGCATTTTCCTTCCTAATTACCAACTGAACCAGCATATTAACCTTAAAAGAATCCTGTACTAGGACTCCTGAGTCCCTCTGTGCTTCAGATTTCTGAAGCCTTTCACCATTTAGAACATAACTCTATTCTTCCTGCCAAAGTGCATAACCTCACACCTTCCCATATAGTATTCTATCTGCCACTTCTTTGCCCACTCTCTTAGCCTGTCCAAGTCTTTGCACAGCCTCCCCACTTATCCAAGTCCAACTGTCTGTGTCACATCTACAAACGTAGCAACAATTCAATGAACTTAGCAACAATTCCTTCAATCAGTCCCTTCATCCAGATCATTAACGTATAATGTGAAGACATGTGGTTGCAATACTAACGCCTTTGGAACTCGACTAGTCACTGGTGCCATTCTGAAAAAGACCCCTTTATCCTTGCTCTCTACCTCTGCCAGTGAGCCAATCCTCTATCTATGCCAGTACCTGGCCTGTAACAACATGGGCTCTTATCTTATTTTGAAGTCTTCTGGATGGAATCAAGTCAAAGCCCTCCTGGAAATCCAAATAAATCACATCCACTGGCTCCCCTTTTTCCAACTTGCGCACTACCTCCTCAAAGAATTCTAACTGTCAGGCATAATCTCCCCTTGACAAAGCTGTGGTGACTTGGCCCTTCCACAGTATGATGTTAAATATACGACTTAGTGACCTGTGGATTTTCCATGTGCCTGAAGGTAATAATTAACTTGTAAGTATTTATGTAGCCATGGTGATGTATTTTAAAACAGCTTTTGAGGCCTGACTTTAGAATGGACGGGTTTGTGTGGACCACTAGATTATTTACCTTGATGGGCCATAAAACAATGGGACTTCAAGGTATGTTGGAGATTTTAGGAACTTAGTTTTCTTTTACAATTAAAGGAAAAGCCCACAGTTTAGAGGGGAAAATTTTTGGTTTCAGATTTCCATTTAGTTTTGAGCAGTCCTGTGAAGTCCTTGGAGTAGGAGGGCAGTGTAGCCAAGTGTTTCCAATAAGAGCAGAATATAGTGAAACCTTAGGGTAAGGGAAATTGTTAGTCCCAGACTGGATGTGTTGCGATTAAACACCAAATAGTTTACTTAAAGCCATGCACATGAAGAAGCTATCTGTAGGTCCAGTCTAAAAATTAAGTCACAGGTGACTTACACCCACCAAAGCTGCTAGATGCAGGGATTCTGGTGTGAGTGTTGGATGCGTGGATTTTGGATATTGTCTAATGGTGTGTTCTGTGGAACCATAAAAAAGCTATTTTTTCTTTTCAGTTTATGAAGGATTGTTTGGGTATTAAATTGTATTATTTGGTGTGTTTAAAAATCTTTGAATTGGTATTATAATGTTAATGAACTACTATTTTGTGTTACAGCAAAATTTGCAACATTCCGTGTTCATATTTCAGCAAGAGACCATTTTGTTGGAAAACAAACCCAAACAAAATAGGATCTTTCAAGCCATGTTTCCTTCTGGCAGCTGACATGTCCACTAATAAAAACTCAAAGAACTGCGGATGTTCTAAATCAGAAACAAAAACAGAAATTGCTGGAAAAGCTCAGCAGGTCTGGCAGCAACTATGAACAGAAATCAGTTTAACATTTCAGGGCCGGTGACCCTTCCTCAGGACCGATGGTAGCTAAGAAAATGTTGGTTTATATGCAGAAGATAGGGTGAGGGTGTAAGCAATAAACGATAGGTGGGTATCGAGCCCAAAGAGAGAGAAAAACGGTTGGACAGCCAAAGGAGTGAATAACAATCTGTCTAGGAGGGTGAATAGCTATTAATGGGGACTGTTAATGGCTAACAATGGGCAATCTGTAATAGCAGACTACATGATAATAAGGCCTGGTGTATGGGGGTTGGGATAAGGTCACGGAAGTGCTCAAGCCCTAAAGTTGTTGAACTCGATATTGAGTCCAGAAGGTTGCAGGGTCCCCAAGTGGAAAATGAGGTGCTGCTGAGCTTTTCCAACAATTTCTGTTTTTATGTCCAGTAATAACATCAGCTTGAATCATAATCTATCATGGAATGTAGAGGAGATGCAGACCACTTAACCTGCTCCACCATTCAACACAATCATGCCCCACCTCTATCTCAACACTACACTCCCACTCTCTCCCCAGATCCCTTCATACCTTTAGCCTCTATAAATCTATTTCTTTCTTAAAGATATTCAGTGATCTTTCCTCCACAGCCTTCTGTTGTAGAGAATCCACAGGTTCACCATCATCTGAGTAAAAAAAATCCTCATCCTCTCAGTCCAAAATGGCCCATCCCATATCCTGAGACTTTGGGTTTCTGAATAATATCTAAAAAGATGGGGGCAAAAGTTAAAAAACAAAGGATTTTGGATAGCAAATTCCAGCAAGTGGAGTCAAATGACAGGACTAGAATTGGCAGAAGAGGGAAGAGTGCAAAGGTCAGTTAATGGCATCTTTGCATGACTTAAGGCATTTATTCACTTTCTAATTTTGCTCTCCCTTTCCTTGATGTGACTCCTTGAAGATTGCAGCTCTCTGTATCCTAACCATGAATGAGGATCTCATTATGGGCTTCAACAGGGAGTGCTGGCAGTCTGTTCCATTATGGAGCACCCTATTTGATCCTGACCTTGCCCTCATCTCCTGCTTAAGAAAAGTTCACTAGGATTGATGGACTGGAGAAATTCTAGGCCTGCTCTCCCCACTCTCTAGGTGATCCCAAAGATAACGGCCCTTCTACTGTACCATTTAATACAATGCCAGTTCCACAGGGACCAGAAATTGAAGCTGCGATTTCTTGATGTGTGCAGCTCAGACAAATAATTGGATCACCTTGTGTGATCTTATAGTCAGCCTGGGAACTCATTTTGAAAAATGCTCTTGAAACAAAATACTAAATGTCAGGCTATGCCCCTTGCATAGCAACACTGGCAATAATACATTTTTCTTTTGTGCAAAATATGAAGATGTGAATAGCGACTCAAGATTCCTGGGTAGCCTGCAGTTAAAGCAGTAAAGGTTTGAAATGAATAAGTACCACCCCTGACCCCCAAGGGGTCTTGAGACCCTTCAAGGTTTTACAGCACTATACTAGCAAAGCTGATCAATTTCTCAACCACATGGTTCACAGCACGTGACAATATTCAGTAGAGGCTTGAGGGAAGAGGACGGTGGGGGCACGGTGTACTACATTATTGAAACTATCATTCCACAGAGCAACATTAAAAGGGAGAGGGATATTAGCATTTGAGAAAATGGTAGCCACCGTTTTCTTAATAGTGACCTTCATCACTAAAATAAACAGGCTGACTGTCACTTTACTGTAATTTGTCCAACCTTATCGCACGCAAGGTGATGGTTGAACTTGCCTGATCATCAACAGTCACTGCATTCCAATTTGCTGTATGTGACATGCCTTGAGCATTTGAGAGACTAAATAAATGTAATTCCCTCTTTTCATCCAGACAGACTGAGTATGAAATCACATAGAGTAGGTTTACTCAGAACCGAAGCACTGGTTACATCTCTAGCCAAACTGCATAACATTTAATCACCCAGCCCAGACCCCTTAAAAAGAAATAAAAGAATGACTTTAGTTCAACTTAAGCCTTCTGTCCTTGGAAGGGAGACATGGTGTTCAAGTCGACAACAGTTCACACAAACATGCCACGTACAGCACTATCTGCAAACAAGAAGTTCCAAATGAGCCAATAACGGGATTGCTCCAAGAAGCCAGTTTGTAGGCTGGCTTTTCTTATGCCACCAAAAGCATTTGTTGTTTAAGTAGCATCAGAAACCCTTCGAGAGGCCATTACAGGAACACCCATCTTCCTGAATGAGTAGAGACTCAAGAGTTGCAGTTATATGTGGAACAAGGTCAGAACTGCAATGGCAAATGGCTAGCTAAGCAATTACTGTGTCCAGAACCTGGGATCAACTTGAGGATGCCACCGTGGGGTCACCGCCAAGCTACCAGAGGCAACGTTATGTTTACCAACATAAATAAAAAGACACTGACAGTTACTCAAGACACAGGTTTTTGATTTAATCACCAGAGCTGTTTTCAAAGCCAGCTTTCCGCAGCAGCTCAGTTGATGAGCCACCAAGTATGAAATGGAGCCCCAAGGACCAGCTGAGTCCAATGTTTCTCCCCCTACTCTCACATCTGTGGTGTTATATGATCCTTTTCTGGATGATATCAAGCATGCTCTAACTCACTATGGTGCACCATGATTAAGAGAGAATGGGGTCCAAACTGCTCCAGAATGGATCTTATTGAAAATTGCAAGCAATGCGTGTGGAGCAACAAAACAGGGTTAATTCTTTCTATTATCAAATAAGTCACCAATGTCCAAAGGTTCTCAAGAAAAATAGCTGATTAGGTTGATTCCAAGTATGGAAGCATGTTCTTATGAGGACATGTTGAGTAAGTGGGCCTGTCCTCGTTGGAGGTTGGAGGAATGAGGGGTGACCATATTGAAACAAAGAAGATGCTGGGTGTTTGGCAGGATAGATGCGGAGAATGTGTTACTTCTTGTGGGACAGTCTAGGACCGGAGGGAACAATCTCAGAGTGAGGGATCAGCCATTTAAGACAGAGATGAGGAGGATTTTTCTGTGCAACGTAGTCAATCTGTGGAATTCCTTACCACAGAGGACTAATGGGACTGGGTCATTAAGTATATTCAAGGCTGAGATAGACAGGTTTTTAAATCAGTAAGGGAATCAAGGGTTATGGGGTTAAGGGAAGAAAGTGAAGTTGAGGATTATCAGATCAGCCGGGATCTCACTGAATATTGGAACTTGATGGGCTGAATGGCCCTAAATCTTATGGTTTTCCATTCACTTGACCTACAAATCCATTGGCATCTCATTTGACAGAGGTTGGCTGCTCATGTTCAGAGTGAGCAACTTCAACAAAAGAGAGGATAAACAATGGAACATAATGAAACACAGATTCTTCTTTGCCCACCCCAGTGAATGGCAGCCCCTTATCGCCATAATGGTAACAGTTTAGAGCTGTGTGTGGATCAGATGTCGTGAGATGAATTAGCACTCTGCACTCCTTCTCAACAAAGCCAAGCGTAGATCGAACTCAGGAGCTTATTGGTTCCAGTTTCACTCCAGAAATATGATCCCAATAATCTTGGCTGACATTCCAGACACTGTCAGAAGTGCAGTATTTCAGAGGCATTAAAACCGCCCCTTACTGATCTCTCAAGATTGCGCTTTATAGCCGGCACAAAAACAAATCTGTTCATTCTCTCATTATTATTTGTGGGATCTTCCTGAGCGTAGACCGGCTGTCGCGTTCCCTACATTACAAAAAACAATTCACTGGATATAATCATGTGACAGGAACTGATCTCGGAGTCTTTGGACTCTAGCGGGTCAAGTGACACTGGGAATTCTTGAATGGAGTTTTTCCTCATGAGTGATCACACAATAAACAGATGCTAACAACAGCTCCATATCAAGTTCATTTCAATAATGCAAATTCATTGTTTAACAAAAGAAAATACATGGTATGGCAATGGTTAATAAATTCAACTGATGAACAACTGGGGTGAATGCCTGATCATGTATCCTCAACCAGTGGAGAAAGACTCCCTTCTAAAAAAAACTCAGACTCAGTGAAGGCTTCAGTGCAGTACAGTAGGAGACCAGTAGAGTTGCAGGTGGTGTCTTTTGGATGAGATGCTAAATCAAAACTCTAGTCCCTCTCAATGTACAAGTTGCGATGATATTATTCAAAGAAGGTGGAGCTTTGTCAATGTCCTGATGCACATAGCCCTCTAAACAGCACAACAGCCCATTTGCATGACGCTTCTACATACAATTCAAATACTGCATTCACACCCAGTTACGAGACTTTGAGAAGTTTGATGGAGTTGAAAAGGTCATGAATTGCTTCTTTTTGTTTTAAGTAAAGTAATTGCAGGGAAAAAAAAAATCTACTTGTACTGTGACCAGTCACACAAATTGTGCATTTACCAACAAACTTTGCCATTGTACAGATATCTCAGTGGCACATTGAAGTGAAATCATTTTGAATGTCTAGTCATTCATTCTGTTGAAAATGACAGAAAGAAATCCTCATTTTTGTCACACTGGCCAGAGTCCTACCATTGACACCTTGGATATTTACACAGGTATTGTTTGGACAAACTGTCAAAGTGAAACTGGCTCTTGTAGTATTTTTTCCACCAACAACATACAGTAGGTGGCTTCAGGGGAGCAGAACTACAACGTTGGACCAACAAATATTTTTTTAAAAGTCCATGGATTAAAATATTACATCTCACTTTGTTTAATGTACCTCTCCACTTTACAGAAGAATTGCTTTCATTAACACAGCACCTTTTACAACTACAGGACACACATCTACAGTCAACTGAATTCAAAGAGTAAATAAAAACCGAAAGAACTGCGGATGCTGTAAAAACAGAAGTTGCTGGAAAAGCTCAGCATGTCTGGCAGCATCTGTGAAGAAAAAAATCAGAGTTAACGTTTCGGGTCCTGCTGAGCTTCTCCAGCAATTTCTGTTTTTGTTCCTGAATTAAAAGCATGCTGGTGGATGTGTTAGGAATGAGGCATACCTAAAACTGAGGCACCAATCTGTTAAAGCTACAAACAGCTTGCAACAGACAGAGCTAAGTGACCCCACAGCGTCAAAAGAACAAAGAATCAGACCTAAGCTCTACGGTCCTGCTACATCTGTTTGTGAATGGTGACGGATAATTTAAAAACCCTCAGGAGGCTGAGGTAACACAGATATCCCCATCCTCAATGACGGAGAAAGCCAGAACATCAGTTCAAAAGACCAGGTTGAAGCATTCACAACCATCTCCAGAAGTACCAAATGTATTACCCTCTTCCTGACCTTCAAAGCATCATAGATGCCAGTTCTCAGCCAATTCAGTTCACTCCACATGATGTCACGAAATGGCTGAAAGTATTGGGACACTGCAAAGGCTATAGGCCCTGCATGATTCCAGCAATTGTACTGAAGATTTAGGACAAAACTAGCTATGTCCTGAGCCAAGCTGTTTCCACTACAGTTACGACACTGGCATCCACCCAGCAATGTGGAAAATTACCCATTTATTTCCTGTCCACAAAAAGCAGGGCAAATCCAACCCAATCAACTACCATTCCAATCAGGCTACCCTATCAAAGTGATGAAAGGTGCCATTAACAGTGCTATCAAGTAACATTTAGTAATAACCAGTTCACAGATGCTCAGTTCAGGTTCCATTAGGGCCACTCAGTTCCTGACCTCGTTACAGTGTTGGTGCAAAGATGGACCAATGAGCTGATCCCAAAACAGGTCATGAGAATGACTGGTGTTGACATCAAGACTGCATTTGACTGACTGTGGCATTGACGAACCCTGGTAAAACTAGAGTTAATGGTAATCAGGGGAAAACTTGGTTGGAGCCATACCTGGCACACAGGAGGATAGTTGTGGTGGTTGGAGGTCAGTCATTTTAACTCCTGGACATTTCTTCAGGAGCATCACAGCGCAGTGTCCCGGGCCATCCTAAACTGTTTTATCATGACCGTTGCTCCATCATAAGGTCAGGAGTGTACTACTCACTTATGATTGGACAATACTCAGTACTATTTGTGACTTCCCAGATACTGAAGCAGTCCATGCTCAGAGACAGGCTGACGTGGACAATATCCAGGCTTGAATGATAGATAGAAAGTAACTTCCACATAATTTGAGTGCCAGGCAATGACCATCCCAATGAAAGGGTGTCAACTGCTGTCCCATGATATTCAGTAGTAAAATTATCACTGAAATCCTCCACTCTCAACATCTTGGAGATTACTATTGCCAAGAAACTGAACTGGACTAGCCATCTGAATACAGTCACTGGCTACAAGCACAGGTCAGAGGCTTGCAATTCTGTGGACAACAACTCACCTCCTGACCCCCAAAGGCCAGTCTACTATCTATGCAGTAGAAGTCAGGAATGTGATGAATACCCGCTATTTGCCTGAATGTTGTTGGACCTGTGCTCCTCAAGGTTGACACTATCTGGGACAAAGCCACCCGCTCAATTGACACTCCATCCACCACCTTCAAACTTAATCCCCTTCACCACCGACAGCATACTAACCAAGCCTTCTTGGACAATACCTTCCAAACCGATGATTTCTACCACCTTGAAGGACAAAGGCAGCTGTTACATGGCAACATTATCTCCTGTAATTTTTAAGAACTATAGCGCTTTTCCTTCGTTGTTGCTGGAATCTGGAACTCCTTCCCTAACATTGTGGGTGTCCCTACACCATATACATTGCGACAGTTCAAGAAGGCAGCGACTACCCCGTTCTCAAGGGCAAATATGGCTGGGCAATAAAATGCTGGTCTAGCCAGCAACACTCACATCCTGTAAACTTATATAAAAATACACTTCAAGAGTAGTCCCTCATGCCCAAGTCAATAATGAAACAGGCAGTTTGAGTTCAGCTCGGTTCCACAGCAACACTGACAATAACCATCAGATAGCATTTGAAAGAGATGTTGCTTAAGGGTTAAGTATCGTGCAGGGCACCAGAGATAATTCTCATTTCTCTTTTCCAAGGTTAACAAATATTCAAAATTGCAATTCAACCTGAAAGTCAGTTCATCATATTTTACTAAAGAGCTCATTTGAAGTGTAGAAAGAAGCCAGTTGAAATATTTGGCTTCTCTCAGCTATTCTGGAGAATATGGTCAGGGGCTTCCTCCAAAAATTGCAACTCAGTCATGACACAGGCTGCTTTTCCTACCACAGGATGTGCATTGCATTCTAGAGAAGGCCTATGCTAGGCTGTAAGGCGGAAGACTGTGGCTTATCTGTGTCTAACAGGCCAAAAAAATTACAGAAGCACAGAAGTGAGCAAACACCTTTATCAGTAATACTTTGCAAATTCCCAATTAATATATTACCACAGTGAATGTGCCCATGTGTTTTTGTTGCAAACACTAAAGTTAGATGAGAAATATACTTTTATTAACATAGCTGTAATTACATTGTAATATAGATGCTTCTTGCTGATCCCAAATATACTGCTTCAACACAGCCTCCAGAAAATAATTGCACTGAATATTGGCAATCCTCTCAGACTCATTCTTCCATAATCCCACATCACAGACCCTTCACCAAAAATCCCTCGACAGCACCTTTTAAATTCATGACCACTTCCATCTAGGAGGACAAAAGCAGCAGACACATGGGAATGCCACCACCTACAAGTTCCCCTCCAAGCCACTGACCATCCTGACTTGGAAATATATTGCCCTTCCTTCATTATTGCTGAGTCAAAATCTTGGAATTCCCTCCCTAATGACATTGTGGGTCCACCTTCAGCATATGGACTGCAGTGGTTTAAAGAAGCAGATCACCATCACCTTCTCAAAGGCATCTAGGGACAGGCAATAAAATGCTAGCCCAGCCAACAATGCCCACATCCCATGAGTGAATTAAAGAAAAAACGAATCTGGATTTTTCCCCAGATTCTGAGCAACGACAACAATGTTATTCACATCAAGGTCTGGTAAGCTTGTGTTGAGGAAAGCTGTTCAGCCTAATGGCCTCAATCTTGCCATCCTTTCTGCAACACATCTTGAACAAGCAGAGGTGGCAATTGGTCAATGACCCTCATATATCCACTTAATAGTGAGGTGCTCCATTTTCGACCCCTTCTTACTCTGAAATAGCACTGTGTGCAAGGGACAGTGCAGCAACGGAATGAGACATCTTGATCACCTTCTCTCAAGCAATGAAAGCAAATGCGGAGGCAGGAGGAGCACAGGTAAAATGCAAAGAAATAGCAGTCTTGCTTTTTTCAATCAACAATGTACCCGAAGAGAGTCATCCCTCCCATAATACCAGTGCAAACGTTTCCAAATTCCACATCAGGCATCCCCTGAACGACACTGCGTTGACTTACTGCCAGTTCAATTGACCCCCAAGACTTGCACCACTGGTGAAGTTAGACTTGGGTTGGGTGAGGGTCTAACTGGTATCAGGAAACAGGGAGCAAACAACGGCTAACTCTGTATTCAGCCTCCTATCAAAGTTTGATTTGGATAATCTTTCCTGGGGTTAGGCTGAGTGAGAGTTTAAACTTGTAATGCTTCATGTCTCACAGGTTAGCCAATGGGATGTCCCAAAGCAAACATGCCTGCGATATCAAGGCCCAAAGGCCCAGCTAAAGGGAAAACTGTCATGGTTCAGTGCATTTGTGCAAGGTCTGAGGAGCATCCCTCAGAACCCAACATATTAAAAAAAAAGGTGCTGCACCGTGATCCATGAGGTAAAAAAAGTACCAGAGCGAGTAAAGGAATGAAACAGAATGGGAACAAAGTGTCAGGGAACAGTCCAGATAATTCACAACAGTTGTCTCAGTGAGTTCCACTCACAGCTATAGATGTTCAGTTCCAGTTGAGAGGCAATGGAAGGTGCTTTAGACTGAATCAAAGACTTTCTCTCTGTTTGACAGAGCTGGGAAACCTCAGGTAATACAGAGATAGCAACACTCTTCCCCCTTTAAGAACATGAACCACAACATGCAGGTGTGCACATGCTGGTGTGCCTGGTGCCGTGCAGCGTAGAATTACAAAAACAATATCGCGTCTCCCCAAGCTGAGGCATGCTGCCAGCTCTGCGTTTTTCTGAATTCTTCCTCAGATTCCAAACAGTATGCCACACATTTGGATCTGCAAGCACTCATACCTCAGGAGGGTCCCACTGCGCATGCATAAAGCAATGAGTCCCCCTGAACTGAGCGCAGTCAGCTCTCACTCCTTCTGTGGGGAACTGTGTAGCCTTATCTCACTGGGCACCCCATGGCTCAGTTAATTCATCCTTGGGAAGGGGATATAAAAATAAATTAAACCGCAAACAGACCATTTTAACACAGGGAGTGACAGGTGCATTATCCGCGCAAAGTGAGAGGTGAATTTCCCTAGTGAGGTTTAGGTCTGACCCAAAAGAACTCGAAGCAGACTTGCAAGAGGTTAGAGTAGTGGAGAGGGGTGAGGAAGTGGGGGGTGGGGGGGGGGGGGGGGGGGTTTTGTGGGGGGGCTAGGGGGTACTGAAAGACGACAGGTGGTTAGGATGCTCAAGGTTCTTTATAACGCTTCCAAAGACTTGAGACTAATCCATCGTGTGAACATATAAAATGGGAGCATCAGTAGGCCATTCAGCCCCTTGCGTCTGCTCCAACATTCAACAAGATCACAACAGATCAGTTTGTGTGGTGAATTTCACCTTCTCACCTACCCTCAATAACCTTCAATTCCCTTACCTAATAAGAATCTACTGCAGCCTTAAAAAAAAAATTCACTAACCCCATGCCTACCACCTGCTGAGATAGAGCATTATAGAGACACACGGCTCAGGTAAATAAAGTTTTCTGCCCACGTCTGTCCTAAAAAAGACAACCCCTGCATTTTAAAACGGTGTGTTTTAGTTTTGGACTCGCCCACAAGAAGGAACATCATTTCCACGCGCTTGCCTTGTGAAAGTCAGTCAGGATTGTATACACTTCCATCAGGACGTCAACTTAATGACCTCGGCCTATCCCCCATTGTCCCTCGACACCTCTATGTTCACCACCATTTGTAACCCCTCTTCGTGGTCTATCAAGACTGCAAAATGACATCCTCACCAGTGAGGTTCATCACCTTCTTAGGAAAGGGCAGCTGAGGAAACAAACAGAACAATACACCTTTTCCTGGAAAGGAAAAACTGACGGTGACCCGAGTAACCAGTGTTGTTTTCACCAACTGGATTAGAGTATTCGATACACAGCCTTGACTTTCCGGTTGTATAAATGAAAGACTCACGACCCTTCACACTCAGCAGGGGCCATAACCAACATGCCACCGGTGCCAGCACTTCTGCCTGACACTTGGCCCTGCTGCTAAGCAAAAGTTCTACTCTGAACTATAAGCGGTTCCCGCGGCCATTCCAAACAAAGAAAAGATAGTCTTTTCCGGGGGTTCTTTCACATGAAGGTTGACCGTGCCTCTGATGCCTGGAGTGAAACAGAATCATAATTGATAGACAGAAGGAAACCATTTGGTCGATCATGCATGTGCAGACCTTCTGAAGAAACAATCTATTTAGTGCCACTCTCCCACTTTTTATGCTGTAAACCTGCCCACACTTTTTTTTACACAGGAGTATACAATTCCCTCTCCCATCGGTAAGAATATGTTGGGAAGAAGCAATTGCAAATAGGATCTTCCTGGTGACGCAATGTGCTAATTATAACAAGCACCCTCTTCCAGCAGAAGGCCAAATACTAAGCAACATGAATGGACCCTAGACAAAGCGTGGCACCTCAGATGTTAGCATTCCAGCCAAAGATCCACGTGATGTCTGTAACACTCCTTCCATGTGGGGGCTGATACATGACTTGGTCAGTCAGTGATGAGTATTCACCCAGCGTTAAAGGATCGCAGGGCTTCCAAGCCTAAGAGGAAGATTAAATTCCATCAGCTAAACCTCGGCCACATCCTCCAGATTCAATGGGAGGACCATCGAACCCACACTAGCGTCCTTCTGAAAGCTAGTTCCACAAGTATTCAGGCAAAACTCTTCAAAAATCAACTATGGTGGACTGAACATGAAAAGCATCTCAGCCAAGAGGGCCTGCTTTATTCTCAAATGGCCAATGTTACTGGGGAACAAGAAAGAAAACAAGCATCTCTCTCAGGCAGATAGAATAAGGGGATCCCAATGGCTGAAGCACTGTAACACAAAGACAGACAGGTTTCAGAAACTCATGCTCGAAACAAGTTCCAGTGGAGGCACAACAGATATATTTAACAAGAAAATGCCTTTTGTAGAGTAATAAATTGTTTTGAATAGTCCAATGTAAATTAAGTATAACCACAATATTAATACGGTGTACACAATTTAATTTCTTTCGAGAACTCTGCCTTCTCCTGAGCATTATCACACTTCAGAGATGGACTAATATTAGCACTGGTGATAAGTGTGAGGAAAAGAATTATTCAATTTGGCCGTATCATTCAGCTGCAAACAATCTTATTTGGACTTTGGTAGCATTATAACATGCACCCTCACTCAGCTAACGCAGCAAGAAATATTTCAAACAAAGCTCAGTCAGTGTCTTCTAAATGGACTTTTCCATTTACAGTTTGACCTTTGTCTTTAAAATTATTTGTCAAGCTACCTTCTCCTGTCAAGTACATCGCCTGGAGTTTTACTGTCGTTCATTCGAACGAAAGGGGCTGTTTTGTGCTCCTTTATCTAGTACACTATGCGCCTTTATACTTAACCGAGAAGTTGGTTTATTGTATGCATTCTTTAAACAGCACCGTCTCACATCTCCACCTCTGCTGACTGTACAGAGACGACTGCATACATAGGATCCAAGCTCACAGCAGTGCTGTAGCCTTTAAAAAATGCTACATGCCTGTCAGATCTGCTCACCACATCTAACAGCATCACACTCACACGATGGCTGATCAAATCATTTCTGAAGTAAAAACATATCAACTCAACCACCCGCAGCAACACCCTGCCAATGGCACAAGGACACATCACAAACCACGAGACAACTCAGTATCATGACTGGAAACAACGACGGCAGCCACAGGAGGCACTGAACGTTTGCCCAGCAGTGGAGTTTGTATCAGGTGTCTGCTGTTCATCCCCCTGTGAAATTCTCATGTCTCAGAATTCCTTATTTGTGTTCAAACAAGTACACAATTTCAAAAAAGAGGGTGTTGCAAAATGAGCAAAGCACATCAAGGATTTAAATGAAAAGGCCCAACTTTGTCACATTTCTGAAATAACTCGGTGTTTCACATGCAACTAATTTCTACGCTTCTCAGTGCAGGCAGACAGTAAAATCATGTTTTGCAGAGCAAGATCCCACAAAGGGTAAACAGCAGCTTGCAACTCCATGGTGTTTCTCGTGTGCAGGAAATTTCCCAAAGTTTTGTACACAGAGGAACTAAAATGGGGGACGAGGAACTAAAATGGGGGACAACCAACAGGAGGAAAAAGGGAAATGGGTGTCTGCTTTGCAATAACACCCACATCCTGTCCATAAATTGACCCTGAGCTTCCAGTTGCTTGCTATTTCAAGACACCACCGTGCTCACCAGCCAATATTTGTGTTTCAGGCTTGCTGCAGTGCTCCAGCAAGGCTCAGTGCAAGCTGTAAGAACAGCATCTCATTTTCAGCTTGGAGATCCTGCAGCCTTCAGGACTCAATTTCCAGTTCATTAATTTCTGGGGCCTGAGTACCTCCTCCCATGTCCTTTACACACCTTCATATCCCAGGCCATCACGACATTGGCTGCTTTCAGCACAACCCAACCCATTTGCATCTACTCATTGTAACCATTATCAGCCTATCTTTATCCCTGGCCTACTACCTTACATCTCTTTGCCTGCTTGTCTTTCTCTTGCTGTGGGCTCGATCTCCAATTATCTTCTCACTCCTTTACCCCTTCACTCATGCCTTCAGCATTTATACCACCTCTTCCTAGCTACTACCAGTTCCGACGAAGGGTCATTGGACCCGAAATGTTGACTCTGCTTTCTCTTCACAGATGCTGCCAGACCTGCTGAATTTCTCCAGCAATTTCTGTTTTTCTTAGGGAAAGTCTGGTGCTGGTTTAAGAAAGGGGTCTTGAACTTATACAGAAAAGAGCAGGGGTTTGAGGAGAGTTTTGATAGCAGGGAGGGAGGCAGAAAGGTAAGGGATCAACACAAAACATTTCAGAGGAAAGGAGCGAATTGGGAGAATGGGCAGACATCAAAATGGGAAGGCTAAGAGTGAGGAATAAGAACATTACATAAAAACATAAGAATTAGGAGCAGGAGTAGGCCATCTGGCCCCTCGAGCCTGCCCTGCCATTTATCAAGATCATGGCTCATCTTTTTGAGACTCAGCTCCACTTATCCGCCCGCTCATCGTAACCCTTAAATTCCTTTACTGTTCAAAAATTTATTTAACCTTGCCTTAAAAACATTCAGCGAGGTAGCTTCAACCACTTCACTGGGCAGGGAATTCCACAGATTCACAACCCTTTGGGTGAAGAAGTTCCTCCTGACCTCAGTCCTACATCTGGTTCCCTTTATTTTGAGGCGATGCCCTCTAGTCCTAGTTTCACCTGCCAGTGGAAACAACCTCCCTGCCTCCACCTTATCTATTCCCTTCATAATCTTATATGTTTCTATAAGAACACCCCTCATTCTTCTGAATTCCAATGAGTATAATCCCAGTCTACTCAGTCTCTCCTCATAATCCAACCCTCTCAACTCTGGAATCAACCGAGTGAATCTCCTCTGCACCCCCTCCAGTGCTAGTATATCCCTTCTCAAGTAAGGAGACCAAAACTGCACACAGTACTCCAGGTGTGGCCTCACCAGGACCCTATACAGCTGCAGCATAGCCTCCCTGTTTTTAAACTCCATCCCTCTAGCAATGACAGACAAAATTCAATTTGCCTTTTTAATTACCTGCTGCACCTGCAATCCTACTTTTAGCAATTCATGCACAAGGAAACCCAAGTCCCCCTGCACAGCAGCGTGCTTCAACTTTTTTACCATTTAAAACATAGTCCATTTTGCTGTTATTCCTACCAAAATGGATGACCTCACACTTATCAACATTGTACTCCATCTGCCAGACCTTTGCCCACTCACTTAGACTATCTATATCCCTCTGCAGACTTTCAGTGTCTTCTGCACACTTTGCTCTACCACTCCCCTTAGTGTCATCTGCAAATTTTGACACACCACGCTTAGTCCCAACTCCAAATCATCTATGTAAATTGTAAACAATTGCGGTCCCAACACTGATCCCTGAGGCACACCATTAGCCACTGACCGCCAACCAGAAAAATACCCATTTACCCCTACACTTTGCTTTCTACTGGTCAACCAATCCTCTATCCATGCCAATACATTACCTGTCATACCGTGCAACTTTATCTTATGTAGCAGCCTTTGGTGTGGCACCTTGTCAAATGCCTTCTGGAAATCCAGATACACCACATCCACAGGTTCCCCATTGTCCACCATGCAAGTAATGTCCTCAAAGAATTCCGCCAATTTAGTTAAACATGACCTTCATGAACCCATGCTGGGTGTTTCCAATGGGACAATTTATATCCAGATGTCTTGCTATTTCTTCCTTAATGACAGATTCAAGCATTTTCCCCACTACCGAAGTTAAGCTAACTGGCCTATAGTTACCTGCTTTTTGTCTACTTCCTTTTTTAAACAGTGGCGTCACATTGGCTGTTTTCCAATCTGCGGGAACCACCCTAGAGTCCAGTGAATTTTGGTAAATAGCTGGTGTCAGGGACACAAAGTGTACATAGCTACACTACTTTGGAAAAGGAGGCTGTGAGGCAATTTGAGGAGCACTCAAATGGACACTTAGCCTAAGACGGTGTTGAATAGTTGAACCATAAGGTGATCAACCAGGAGTCAACCAACTGTGGCATTTGAGCTTAGGCAGGGCAGAGGGAATTCATTGATAAATGTTTAAGAGGGTTTAGAAGCTAGTGGAGAGGGGCAAGGAGATGGAGCCAAAACAAAATGAGGACAGTCCAAAGCAAGAACCAAAGTACCACACTCCCACAATTTCATCTTAACCAATATATGTGGTGGAGCATGAAGTCTGGCAAAAGGAAAGGGAGGTTGAGAATTAGTCACCAGTAGTGAAGCAGTTTACATTAGCCTAATTTACCCATTCGCACTGTTATTGATTGAGTGATGAATGCAGGCCAGACCATAGCTAATGCATTGCTTATTTTTAAATTCATGTGTGGGACATGGGCATTGCTGGCTAGGCCAGCATTTATTGCCCACCCCTAGTTGCCCTTGAGAAGGTGGTGGTGAGCTGCCTTTTTGAACTGCTGTAGTCCTCCTGCTGTGGGTTGACCCAGAAGGCTATTAGGGAGGGAATTCCAGGATTTTGACCCAGTGACATATATTTCCAAGTCAGGATGGTGAGTGCCTTGGAGAGGAACTTGAAGGTGGTGGTGTTCCCATATGTCTGCTGCCCTCGTCTTCTACATGGAACTGGTCATGGGTTTGGAAGGTGCTTTCTGAGGATCTTTGGTGAATTTCTGCAGTGCATCTTGTAGATAGTACACACTGCTGCTACTGAGCATCAGTGGTGAGGGAGTGGATGCTTGTGGATGTAGTGCCAATCAAATGGGCTGCTTTGTCCTGGATGGTGTCGAGCTTTTAGAGTATTGTTGGGGCTGTACCCATCCAGGCAAGTGGGGAGTATATCATCACACTCCTGACTTGTGCCTTGTAGATGGTGGACAGGCTTTGGGGAGTCAGGAGGTGAGCTACTTGCTGCAGCATTCCTAGCTTCTGGCCTGCTCTTGTAGCCACTGTGTCTATGTGGTGTCCAGTTGAGTTTCTGGTCAATGATAACCTCCAGGATGTTGATAGTGGGGGATTCAGTGATGGTAACACCATTGAATGTCAAGGGTCAGTGGTTAGATTGTCTCTTATTGGTGATGGTCATAGCCTGGCATTTGTGTGGCACAAATGTCACTTGCCACTTGTCAGCCCAAGCCTGGATATTGTCCAGAACTTGTTGCATGTGAACATGGACTGCTTCAGTATCTGAGGAGTCGCAAATGGTGCTGAACATTGGTCAATCATCAGCGAACATCCCCACTTCTGACCTTATGATGGAGGGAAGGTCATTGATGAAGCAGCTGAAGATGGTTGGGCCTAGGACACTACCTTGAGGAACTCCTGCAGAGATGTCCTGGAACTGAGATGTTTGACCTCCCGCAACCACGACCGTCTTCCTACGTGTCAGGTATGACTCCAACCACCGGAGCGTTTGCCCCCTGATACCCATTGATTCCAGTTTTGCCAAGGCTCCTTGATGCCACACCCGGTCAAATGCAGCCTTGATATCAAGGGCTGTCACTCTCACCTTACCTCTGGAATTCAGCTCTTTTGTCCATGTTTGAACCAAGGCTATAATGAGGTCAGAAGCTGAGTGGCCCTGGCGGAACCCAAACTGGGCGTCACTGAGCAGGTTATTGCTGAGCAGGTGTTGCTTGATAGCGCTGTTGATGACACCTTCCATCACTTTACTGATGATCGAGAGTAGACTGATGGGGCGGTAATTGGCCGGGTTGGATTGTTCTGCTTTATATGCACAGGGCAGACTTGGGCAATTTTCCACATTGTTGGTTAGGTATCAGTTTGTAACTGTACTGGAACAGCTTGGCTAGTGCTGCGACAAGTTCTGAAGCACAAGTCTTCAGTTCTATTGCCGGAATGTTGTCAGGGCCCATAGCCTTTGCAGTATCCAGTGTCTCCAATATTGAAACATTCTTCCAAGCTCTTTAGCATTCACCCAGGATGAAGGATGTATAAGTTTTATTCAGTTCTTCAAATGCACTTCCAGACACAGAGGAGTCACTAAAGATACAATCTTCGTGTTTTTGGGAACACACATTAGCTACCTGAATTACTAACCTCCCTGACAATTCATTAAAATATCTGCAGTAGTGTAGAGCATAACATATCCAACCATAGGAAACCTCTGGGAACAGAGTAAGGAGTAACACCGAGATACCAGTGGTTATTTCCAAACTTGACACACTGCTGGTTAGCTGCTGGACAGAGAATATTGAATGTTTTACAGATACAGAATACTACATCACAACTGCTATTTTAAGACGTACAACCGTGAGGAAAGTTCGAATGGATCCCTTGTCCTTTCAGCTTCTCCTCCCAAATGATCGAAGATATTATGTATGGTTAAAGTGTACAAGCAGCCACCTGCGGATATCAGACCACCTCCAAAGTACATATCAGCAAATAGGCTGCTTTGATGTGGGAGCAATCTTTTTGGGGAAAAGAGGAAACAAAATTTCCTAGTAACTAAAAATCTCAATGGGACACAGAATAACAACTTGCATTCATATAGCACCCTTAAACATAATAAAACAGACCAAGGTGCATCCTTGGGACAGTGCGAACAACTTGTGATACTGCAGCACACGAAGAGATATTCAGGCAGATGACCAAAAAATTAGTCAAAGAATTCCATTTATGGGAACATCTAAGAGGATGAAAGAAAGGTGCAGAGATAGATAGGTTTAAAGAGTGAATTTTGGAGCTTTGGGTCTTGACAAATGGAAGCTTATCCATCAATGGTGAAGCAACATAGATACACAAAGCATCAGAACTGGATAGAATTAGGTTGTTGGGCTGGAGAAAATTACACAGCGATAGGGAAGGGTCAAGTCATGGTGACATTTGAAAATGGGGATAAGAATTTTACATCAAGGCTTTGGCTAAGATTTCTGTAAAGGTGGAAATGGAAATGGGAGATGACAATAAGGGATTTGAAGTGGGAAGGAAGTTTGGAGATTGTGTGGTAGTTTGCAAATATAGCGAGGTCAAGGGCTTTCTTTTGTTTATTCGCAGAGGGCATGGTAGCAGTGAATTTGTAGAAGAATATTGGGCCGTTAATCGTTCCACTTCTTTCTGGAATACCCATTTTCCCTGGACTGTCCTAACACATGGCAACATTCAGAACCTCTCACCACCCACCCACTCCTCCCCCATCCACTCCCACAGCTGCAAAGCTATAGAATATAGAATAGTTACATCCACTGTCTTGGTTAAAGAGACATTGACTAAGCAAGTAATGTTAAATGTCCACAGAACCTTGGCTAGACCACACTTGGCATGCCATGTGCCAAACAGAATCTAAACATTACCCATGTCATTTCATGGTGACATCCTCCTTGAAGTCCCTACCATCAATATTCTCGAGTTCAACACTGACCTGCCATATAAATACTGTGATTACAAGAGTAGGTCAGAGACTGGGAGTCTTACAGTAACTCACCTCCTGACTCTGCAAAGCCTGTTCACCACCTCGAAGACACAACTCAACAGTGTGATGGAATACTCCTCACTTGCCTGGATGAGTGTAGCTTCATCAACACACAAGAAGTTAACACCATCTAGCAGCCCACTTAATTGGCATCCAAACTATCTCCTACTAACATTTATTCCCTTCATTACTGAAGCACAGTGGCAGCAACATTTACCATCTACTCACCAAAGCTCCTGTGATGGTACCTTCCAAACCAACAACCTCCACCACCTAGAAGGACAAGGGCAGCAGGTGCATGGAAATTCCACCTGCGGTTTCTCCTCAAATACATGCCATCCTGACTTAGTACAATATTGCTCCTCCTTCACTGGGTTAAAGTACTGGAACTCCTACCCCGATAGTGCTATGGGTGCATTGACTCACATGGACTGCAACAACTTAAGAATGTGACTCGCCATCATCTTCAAAGCCAATCAGGACAACAGATACTGCCTTGTAGCCACTGCTCACATCCCATGAAATGGTCCAAAAAAAGGGAAATATTGCAGGGATATATTAGACAATAAGGAACCTATTGACCACTGATACTGTAACATCATGTCTCACAGTGTTATGCCAGTTCAGTCCCTATTTTCCAGCTCACCACAACTCCAACTTTATCACAGATCTTGTGCCGCCTTGTAACAAGCCTGTTACAATCTTCCCAGCACTCAATCATAATTAAAAGAACATCACAACTCACAAAGGTGAAAGTACAGCACCAAGGAATAATGAGGCTTCCTTTTAATGTTCAAATCCTGCATTCGCTGGGCCCTCAATCTTCGGCACTGTGCACAAAATATTCGGATGGATCTGGTATCCTGTAGAAGGTGGGCAGGGACAGAAAGGGGTCATGCTTTCAGGATTGACAGCAGGAGAAATTTTTTGTTCAAGGATTGTGCAATTTAGACACACTTTGCCCCAAAAGAAAGTAGGGTAATTAACTACTTTTCCGACAGAGGTGGATAGATTCTTGCTAGGCAGGGGAATCAAGATGCATGGGAGGATAGACGGGAATGTGGAATTCAGGACATAAACAGAGCAGCCATCTTATTGAATGGCAAAGCAGGCTTGAGGGGCTGAATGGTCTACTTTTACTCCTACTCCATATGTTTGTATGTCTCCCACCAGTAGTATGCCTCCCAGTTACTGTCATAAAGTGGGACGACTGATTCCACACTCAGCCCGATGTTCCCCCTCCCCAAGGATTATCTCCTCATTTCTCGATGACATCCCTCAATTCAAGCGAGATACCTACACAGGGCTGTAGGTTTCTGCTATGGGTCGTCATGTGAATGGACAAGCTAATTCTCAGGAATGGCGCTACTTGAATGCAAGCCTTGTTTTGTTTCTATTATTGTAATGGGTAATAGCAACAGACTCAAAGATATGAGACTCTTGAAAGCTGCCATGAAGAGTCACCAAGCTGCTGCCAAGTCCCACTGCCCCCATGTGAATTTCAAAGTTGATGGAATAGTTTAATTGCTGCTTGACTACAGGAAACTCCAGGGACTCGGTACAGGGGATCTGTGTACCAAGAGCGAAGCAAAACCAGCTGTTGTGAAAAATATATGACTGAATTGCAATGCAACCTGCATTCAAGCCAATACTAAACCTAAGTCTGGGATATACCCACATTTTCAGATTCTTACTTACTTCTCGCAAGAGACTGTTGCTGTACAGCATCTTTATTTCTCTTAGAAAGCTTTTCCACTCCAGCCTGTTGGTGTACCCATCTGATGTTTGCTATTGCTGAATACTGCCTCAGGGGCTTTTAAACAAATGGAAAGAAATGGAGAACAATCTACATTTCACAGGGTGGATTTTGATTAACTTGCGAACTTCATCACAAGGTTGGAGATTGTGTCATCTTCGCACTATAGTTAACTTGCCCATGTTAATTGCCCGTTCGAGGGAAAGGTGGTGTAAATAAAGAAGGAGGGAAAAGTACTGACTCTAGGGAATGGGACTCTCTCACAGCTTCGTAAGCAAGGCCAGAAAAGTCAGACATTGCAACTTTTCCAAAGTTTCACAACTGATACAGCAAAGATTAGGCAGCCCTCAGCAACTTGCAGCTAACATCGCAAAACATTCCAAAATCCTTCACAGAGTATGTAACAAACAACGCAGATGGAGTCAGGGATGAAATATCAGGGCCGATGACCAAATGACTGAGCAAAAAGCAGAAACAAACAAATTTGGGAATGAAATTAGAGTTGGGGGGGACCTATAACAGAATTTTTATTAAGGCAGGAATCTATAAGTGCTAAAAAGGGGCAAAGAAGATGTTAAGATCAAACAGAAAGATTATATATTTGCAAAAGATAATTTGTTTTAAACCATAAATTACATTGAACAGGACTTCAGCACCAGTTTGCAAACACAATTCTAGAGCAGAATAAGTTTGCATTGGCTTCTAGCCATGTTCCTATGGAGATTATTAATGAATTACTTGACTCCCATTACATAATGTTGTCACCAGATTTTATTTACCATTTAATACTATTATATACAAGCAGAACAAAAAAAAATGCTGCTGTAAAGTCTTTTAAGTGCGTATACACTCTTAATTAAACATCTCAAATTGCTTACACCACTACTAATATCATTAACTCTACTATAATGTTATATCAATTCCCAGACACTACACAGGCTTAGTGAGGTGAAAATATGTAATTATGCTTGAGGTACTGGATAATTTTCACAGTTCAGCAACGAACTAAGGTAAGTTTGCATTGCATTTTCTAAAAACAACAGAAATTGTGTCAAAATCATAAGCATACGGCCCCTTTGGTTGATGCAATGCACCATGATCTGTTTCAACTTATTTAAATTTCATAGCATTTCCCAATCTTGCCTCTTGCCACAGATTTTTGACAACAAATGCAGCACCAACCAAACACTACTGGATGTACTCAATTCCTTTTCTTATTTTTCCAGGTGCTTTTGATGTCCAGTATAATTAGAATTAGACTAGTTACCTAGATTTCTTAATGAAAGTTTGTCCGTTCATCTCCAATGCAGCACTGAGCAAGCATTATTGCATTTTAGACCCCACACTCTGCAGAGCATCCCAACGCATCCGCAAGATCATCAAATCCTCTAATTTCTTTTGCACACTGTTGACTTTCAAGCCTATTGTGTTTAATGCTGGATACAAATAAACATTAACTACAATTACAGTGTAGTTACCCCAAGTTAAAAACAGTGCTGTCTCTTAGAAATTAGGGCAGGCTCAATCAAAGCATCTGATTAAAGTGTTGATAATCATTTATTTTTCTCTCTGTACCTATTAAATCAGTCCACATGGCACAAGAGACAACATGACAACCACATCAACCAATGAAACTTGTCTACTGAAGGGGGAGAAGCAGGGTGGAGGCAGGAACTTCTTAAACAGATAAGAATGTGAACTAACAGAGTTTCTGAAATACAGGAGCGCTTGTCACTACTAGTATTCTCAGGAAGACAGTGGGTGAATGGACATTGGGTGATTCTACAACGTTTTAAAATGGGTGCTAAAATTGCAAGCTTTAACATGCGAAGTGTTAAATCTACTACGCGATGTGTTTCCACATTGGCTAATCTGGCCACCATCAAAGCAGACCTCCTGTTTCTGCAGGAGTGTGAGGTACCACATTTCAGCAGCTGCAGGAGATGGTCAAGCTTATAGGCCATTTGGCCTTTGATTTAGTCAGGGGGAAACAATATTTGTTCCTCCGGCCTGGGTATTCTGCTGCAAGGAGGCGACTTTACCATCACCGAGGTTAAGCAGGTGGTGGGTGATTTCCTCCTCGTAGCAGACATTACATACTCCTCTAAGGTTAATTAGCGTGTATGCCCTCGTGGTACAGAGTGAGCCGTTGGCCATCCTTCACCAGCTCCCACTGCTGCTGGCAACATCCAGGCCGGACGTTCAACTGCATCACCAACGTGGATGGATGACCTAGAAGGGCTGACAGCGAACTGAACCCAACATCCAGATTCCCGATAGAAACATTTAAAGTCAACAAGCTGCACAATGTCTCCAGCACCCCTGCAGATGGAGTACAGTGTATAGACACCTCGTTGCAGCCAGAAGGGTCTATCTGCTCAAGGTTAGGTTTCCTGTTTGTGTCCCGCACGTTCTTGGTCAGATCCACCAATGTCAAGACAGTGTTCTTCTCTGACCGCTGCCTCTTACTGGTCGACTGTCACCGCCTTATTAAGGGAATGTGGAAGCTAAACGTTAAATTGTTGACCCCAGAAAACACTGAGGAGCTCAAAAGGGATTACACAGGTTGGAGAACTGTGAAACCCCCTCTTTGAGTCCCCGGGTGGGAAACTGGTGGGAAACAGTCAAAGGGAACATCTGGAGGTTCTTCATGCTCAAAAGGTGTTCAGAAGGTGAGAAAGAGGCAGGCAAAACTGTCCCAACTCCAGAAAAGCATACAGAACCTACTCCTGCTGCAGACAATGGGTGTCAATGTCACAGAGGATCTCTAGGACGTGAAGAGCCAGCAAACCTCACTCTTTGCCTCACAGGCCTCCCAGATAACCTTCCGGTCCAGGGTTTGCTCCGTGGAGCAGGATGACACGTGCTCGCGTTCCTTCTTCCAGAAAGTACGCATGGAGAGCTCTGTGCTCAGCAGCCCGAAGGAAGAAGATGACTCGATAGTGTCATCTCGGTCTGACATCCTGAGGATCAGCAAATCCTTTTATGCCAGACTGTATGACACGAAGCCCACAGACAGCATGGCCTCCCAGCTCTTCCTATCCTCTATCACTAAGGTCTTAGATGACATCACATGGGAGAGGCTGGACCAGCCGATATCTCTCGATGAGCTGACCAAGGCCCTCGAGTCCTTAGAAAAGAATAAAACTCCCGAAAGTGACGGCTAACCGGCCGAGTTGTATTTGGCTCTGTGGGACTTGATTGGCCAGGACCTGCTGGAGGTGTACGACAGTGTGCTTCTGGCAGGTACCATGTACAAGTCCATGTGGAAAGGTATCATCACCCTGATCTACAAGCAGAAGGGGGAAGAGGGGGCAATTAGAAATTGGCAACCAATTTAACCGCTGAATGCAGATTACAAAATTCTGTCTGAGATCATTGCCAACCGGGTCAGGTCTGCTCTGGGATCAATGATTCCCCTGACCAAACCGGACAGGACAATCTCGGAGAGCCTTGTGCTCCTCAGGGATACGATTGCCTATGTACAGGATACGGGGGAATGGGTGTCTGCCTCATCAGCCTGGACCAGGAGAAGGCCTTTGACAGGATATCGCACACGTTCATGTGGGGCGTGATCTCCAAAATGGGCTTTGGGGAGGGAATCAGCAATTGGATCCAACTGCTCTACACCAACAACATTAGCGCAGTCTCAACCAATGCTTCCCAGTCAGATCCAGAGTCAGGCAGGGCTGCCCATTCTCTCCTGCCTTGTCTGTGTGTGGTATAGACCACTTTCCTGTGCCCATCAGGAAAGGTACGAGTCCGAGAAGGATGACTATTCTGGACTGCGGAGGCCTGCAGGTCAAAGCCTCCCTGTACACGGATGAAATTGCTGTTTTCTGCCTGGATCTGCTGTCAGCCCGCAGACCCATGAGCATCTGTGACCAGTTCAAACTGGCCTCGGGAGCCAAGGTAAATTGAGGTAAAAGTGAGGCCGTGTTCTTTAGGAACTGGGCTGACTGATCCTTCATTCACTTCACCGTCAGGACAGACTACCTGAAGGTGCTGGGAATATGGTTTGGAGGGGCCAGGGTGTGCACAAAATCGTGGAGGGAGCACATCGCCAAAGTAAAGCAGAAACTGGTCCTTTGGGGGCGCCGCTCCCGCTCCATTGCAGTTAAAAGCCTGGTCATCAGGTGTGAGGCACTGTCTCTGTTGGTGTATGTAGCACAGGTCTGGCAGATACCCCAAAACTGTGCTGTTTCAGTCACCCCAGCCATCTTCCGTTTCATCTGCAAGCCTAAGACAGACCAGGTCTGCAGGGACTCCATGTACAAAACGCTGGATAAGGGGGTCGGGGGGAAGAACGTCCCCAATGTTGCCCTCATCCAGATGACCACCTTTGAGTGTGGCTGCATCAAGCTGTGTGTAGACCCTTGGTACACAAACACCAAGTGATGTTCTACCTGTCCCCTGCGAAGAGGAGGACTGGCCTCACTGCCGCAGAACACCTCAACTAGTTGGACCATTCCGTATCACCTCTCCATCATAGAGGAATTCGCAAAGACAAACACCTTTCCATCAGGAAGTGCTCAGCGCATAGCGCCCTCGAGACCCTGAGGGAAAAGGAGAGAGTGAATCATGTTGCGTGGTTCCCCGAGCAGACTGTGGAAATCATTTGGCAGAATGCCTCATCACCAGAACTTTCCAACAAGCACCAAGACATCGCTTTGGCTGGTGGTGAGAAGGGCACGACCTGTGAGATCCCTTTGGGTACGCCCAGTCAGCCTGCACCACCGCACTCTGCCCTAGAAGTGGCTGCAGGGGTATGTGGGCGGGGTGACGAGACTGTCACACATCTCCCTCTGGTGTGTGTCTTTGCAAAGGAAGTTTGGAAGAAGATGCAGTGGTTTTTGTCGAGGTTCATCCCGAGCAGCTCCGTGACGCGGGAATCTGTGCTTGACGGTCTGTTCCCTGGGACGCACACCACAACAAACATCGACTGCACCTGGAGGACCGTCAACTCCGTGAAAGACGCTCTTTGGTCTCACAAAACCTTGTTGGTCTTCCAGAGCAAGGAGTTGATCTGACTGACTCTTGCAGACTGGCACATTGCAAGGTCCAGGACTGAGGGACGCACTAAAACTTGGGGCAGTTGCTGCCAAGGTGCAGTGGGGAAAGACCACGGTCCAAAGGTAAATGGGGGTCCATTCAGTTATCAGATCCTTTTAGCGCCTCAAATATACGTAAGTATTAGTTTTTGTGTGAAAGGTCTGGTTTTTTTGGACTAGAGTTTTGTTTGCTTGATATGCAACTGTGCAGAACCGAACTGCTTTTGTGTCAATGCATATGCACAAAGATTTTTTATGAAAATATTTTTGAAATGAAAAAAAAATTGTCAGGAAATTTAATCACAATAGCAAACTGCTTCAATGGTCTTCTGGCATCTCACCCCGCACCCAGAACTGAAACATTCCATGCAATGCTCATGATGTTATCATACCCCTCACTTGTCTATTTCCAGTTAGGACCTGTTTCTTTTTATTCATTTCAAGAGGAGGAACTGCTAACCTCCACCTTGATTTTAACCTGTTTGTGACAATTTTTCCAACAGGGAAGAAAAACTGTTACGCTGAACCATCAAATATGCCATGTCAACGTAACCTGCCTCCGTCTGTTCAATATTCGGTCTCCCATATTTACTCTCTCCGAAAAGTCATGTTACTGGGTGAATTTTTCTCTTTCCACTTAGTTACATGCTGCTAATTTGCTAACTCTTAAACATTTTAACTTTTCAGTCATTCACGGACATACACGCAATTATTTTACAGGGCTGTGTTTAAGATGGAACAGCAAAATCACTGATAAGAACTGGGAACAGGGATAGGCAATTCAGCCTGCTCCGCTATTTGATACAACCATGGCTGATCTCATTTCAGCCTTAACTCCACTTTCCTACTCACTCTCCGTTACCTTTCAACCCATGACTAATTAGAAATCTGTCCATCTATCCAATCACACTGGCTGATTCACAAAATACACATCAATTACACACCACAAGTTTTCTATTCTCCACTCCTTTGTGGTTTCTCTGATCTTTCCCATGGTGAAAATTGCAAGCAAAAGCCCATCCTCGGGCATCTCTGCAATACAGGCACGCAGCAGGAAGCTAGAGTCACCAACTGGCAATTTCTGATTCTGCTCACTCGGAGTAAAACATGGTCCCTGCTCGGACAGAACCTATCACAGCACTAACTTAATCTGCATCAAGAAATAGCCGGTGGTTCAGTCTGAACATGCATAACCAAAGCATTTTTGGTTCTTTCAGAGTAAGCAGCAAGTATGACTACAGGAGCATGATCAGGCTATCTTTTCAACTCTTATTATGAACTTCATCACAGATATATTACCCTCAGTTGTACATCACCCTTTCCATAGACATCTTATTATTAGACATTGAATTACATCTTTAATTCAGCATCGAACAGGTCATTTGGACCAAATAGTCTGTAGCATTTATATTCCCAATGAGTCCTTTTCCAGTCCATCCACTTCATCTCAACCTTTGAATACATCTTTTAGTTTGTTGTTCTTTCATGTGCACAGCTTTTCCATTTTTCCCCCAACGACTTCAAGTGTTAAATAGTTCCACAATCTAACCAATCTTTGAGCAAAGACTTTCTACTTAATTACCCATTAGAAATATTGTTGGATCTTTAGTGCCTTTTTTTTTAGAAGTCCTGTTTTGGATTCAACCACAAATGGACACATTTTCTCCATAACTACCTTGTTCAACCTATTCACTAAACATTTCACCATCTAAGTAAATAAACCTCAACCTAAACAGTCATTTGGTAGTGTAGAACTTGAGCATTGCTGAAATAAGACACCTTTTGACCTTACAAATATTGGAACAGTTCACAGGAAATGCCAACGTAAAGGTAAAAAAACATTTATAGTGTAGGACAGTGCTGACTAGTTGGAAGTGAACTTTGATTGGTAGAGCTGTTGCCATGGAGAATGTGCCAATTAATGATGATTAACAGTTAACTGCCAAGTTTTGTCTAAATGTTAAACCAGTCAGGATGACACTGATTACTCGAGGCACTCCCTGGAAAAACAAACCAGAGGATGTCTATCATCCATTTTGTTGAGTTGAAACAGGCAGTGTGCGTACATGCTCCACAGGAAATCAATGGGACCATACGTACCTCAGTTTATGCAAGATAGTTCAGCAAATGCTGTCCAGTCAGAATTGTATCAAATGTTGAACACTATTAGGAGTTTTAAAAGCGCAGGTTAGTGAAATGTGGTCAGTGTCTTGCTTATTGCAAACAGTGTAATATACTGTTTGTTATAATCTTTTAATCTTTGTGACTTAAGGCCTACATATTTAATATCACAGTAGCATGGAAATTCATATACCACTTCAGCTTCAAATGACTTGCTACCCCAAATCACGACATTCCTTTGTTCTTCTAACCCCTTTCCTTTCAATTCCTCATTTTTTTATGGTGTAGGTTTAGAATTTATTCTGACAAGATGCATTATCTCACAGTTTTAATTCCTACTCGCTAGCTTGCTGTCCAGTCTGTAAGTTTTCTAATGTTTCTTCCTGCATCAGCTGTACCTCCGCTTTGGCGTTGTAATAAAATTTTAATATTGAGTTAATTAATCCTTATTTCAAATCATCAATGCAAGTTATTCTGATCCTTGCACTGATCCTTTGGAACACCACATTTAGCCCTGTTCAGTCTTAACTACCCTTTATTCCCTCTCTGCTTTTTGAAAACTGATTTTCAATCCACTGAGCCATTTGTCCTCTGGTACCACATTCTCTAAAACCCTCATCATTAACCTTTTGTGTGGTACCTTATCAAACGCATTTTGAAGATCCAAGTATATTGTATATTATACTTATCCATTCTTGGCAATTACTTCCACTGATTTAACTTAAAGGACTTGAATTTACATAGCACCTATCATGATTTCAGATGTTCTACAGTGCTTCACAGCCAACGAAGTACTTTCAATGTGGAATCACTGTGCGATGTAGCAAATTTGTGCACAGCAACAGAATTACCAGACATAGTAGGAACTGCAGATGCTGGAGAATCTGAGATAACAAGGTGCAGAGCTGGATGAACACAGCAGGCCAAGCAGCATCATAGGAGCAGAGAGGCTGACGTTTCGGGCCTAGTCCCTTCATCAGAAATGGGGGAGGGGAAGGGGGTTCTGAAATAAATAGGGAGAGAGGGGGAGGCAGATAGAAGATGGATAGAGGAGAAGATAGGTGGAGAGGAAACAGACAGGTCAAAGAGGCGGGGATGGAGCCAGTAAAGGTGAGTGTAGGTGGGGAGGTAGGGAGGAGATAGGTCAGTCCAGGGAGGACAGACAGGTCAAGGGGGCGGGATGAGGTTAGTAGGTAGGAGATGGGGGTGGGGCTTGAGGTGGGAGGAGGGGATAGGTGGGAGGAAGAACAGGTTAGGGAGGTGGGAACAAGTTGGGCTGGTTTTGGGATGCAGTAGGGGGAGGGGAGATTTTGAAGCTTATGAAATTCACATTGATACCACTGGGCTGCAGGGTTCCCAAGCGGAATATGAGTTGCTGTTCCTGCAACCTTCGGGTGGCATCGCTGTGGCACTGCAGG
Organism: Rhincodon typus; assembly: GCF_021869965.1. NCBI lineage: Eukaryota > Metazoa > Chordata > Chondrichthyes > Orectolobiformes > Rhincodontidae > Rhincodon > Rhincodon typus. Next base: position 57,649,076 of record NC_063345.1, on the reverse strand, counting down.
AGGCCCAGGATGGACAAGTCGTCTGAGGAATGGGAGGGGGAGTTGAAATGGTTCGCGACTAGGAGGTGCAGTTGTTTATTGCGAACCGAGCGTAGGTGTTCTACAAAGCGGTCCCCAAGCCTCCGCTTGGTTTCCCCGATGTAGAGGAGGCCACAACGGGTACAGCGGATGCAGTATACCACATTAGCAGATGTGCAGGTGAACATCTGCTTGATGTGGAAAGTCTTCTTGGGGCCTGGGATGGGTGAGAGGGGGGAGATGTAGCACTTCCTGCGGTTGCAGGGAAAAGTGCCGGGTGTGGTGGGGCTGGAGGGGAGTGTGGAGCGGACAAGGGAGTCACGGAGAGAGTGATCCCTCCGGAAAGCAGATAAGGGTGGGGAGGGAAAAATGTCTTTGGTGGTGGGGTCGGATTGCAGATGGCGGAAGTGTCGGAGGATGATGCGTTGGATCCGGAGGTTGGTGGGGTGGTACGTGAGGACGAGGGGGATTCTTTTTTGGTTGTTATTGTGGGGACGGGGTGTGAGGGATGAGTTGCGGAAATGCGGGAGGATTTCACAAGCTTCAAAATCTCCCCTCCCCCTACCGCATCCCAAAACCAGCCCAGCTCGTCCCCGCCTCCCTAACCTGTTCTTCCTCCCACCTATCCCCTCCTCCCACCTCAAGCCGCACCCCCATCTCCTACCTACTAACCTCATCCCACCCCCTTGACCTGTCCATCCTCCCTGGACTGGCCTATCTCCTCCCTACCTCGCCACCTACACTCACCTTTACTGGCTCCATTCCCACCTCTTTGACCTGTCTGTCTCCTCTCCACCTATCTTCTCCTCTATCCATCTTCTATCCGCCTCCCCCTCTCTCCTTATTTATTTCAGAACCCCCTTCCCCTCCCCCATTTCTGATGAAGGGTCTAGGCCCGAAACGTCAGCCTTCCTGCTCCTATGATGCTGCTTGGCCTGCTGTGTTCATCCAGCTGTACACCTTGTTATCTCAGAATTACCAGACACACTGTTTTATTCCTTTCAGTATTCTTTTTGAAAAGTCAAATTGATTTTTCTTCCCTCACAAAAGTAGTTAATGCCTTGCCAGAGCACAGTTTATTAATTTTTTGTGATTCTGAAAATAATAAACATCGAGGAAAATGAATGCTGGGAGCTAGGACGAGGAGATGTTGGGAATTACTCATTTCGAAAGTATACAAACCAGTTAAAAACAATTGGTTCAACACGCCCCTATTATGACCAACAGTTTTCTTTGCTCTGCATTGCAGGCGCAGTAGCTGCTCAGTTACTGCATCCTGATGGAGTAATTAGCACACAAAAAAAGAGCTTTTCACCACTTTGCAATTTTATTGCAGAAGGTAATGAACCTTGCACTAAAGATGTACTTCATCATTTTCACATTGCTGCAATTAAAATATTCTTCTCTATCAAGGTCCCTCCAGTTACATTGGAAACACCCAAATAAAACAACACTGAGTCACAAATAGTAAGTTGGATTTCTTAACTATAATTATGATGTTTGTATAAGAGATATAGATGTTTTCCAGTTGCAAATACATTCCAGATCCCCCGGTTTCTCAAACCTCCCGCCCCCAATTGTAAGCTCCAGGCCTATCCTCAACACCGCTGACTGCAGTAGTTCTCCCGTCCACAATGAGGGTGACTTCACTCTGAGATAAATATTCCATTCCATGCTGAGTCATAGGAAAGCCAGACTCCAAAGTACAACAAAGTCCAGCTCTTTACATCTGGGAAAGTCACTCCCAGTCTTCAATGACATCATCTTGTCTGGGAGGATGGAAAGAATTTGCAACATGCTTTGCCTTTTAAGGTCATAAGATTTGTTGTGAATGGATCTGCTTTTACAAAAATAAAACAGCCAAGAAAACTGAGTGAAAAATGACCTTCCTCGCACTCTATTCATAGAATCATACAATGAAGAAGCAGGCCCTTTGGCCCATCAAGTCCACACTGACCCTCCAAAGGCCACCCCCCCACACGTATGCTCCCACCCTATCCCCATAACTGTGCATTTTCCCCATGGGAAATCCACCCAACCTACACATCCCTGGACACTATGGGCAATTTAGCATAGCCAATCCACCTAACCTGCACATCGCTGGACTGTGGGAGGAAACCGGAGCACCCGGAGGAAACCCACACAGACACAAGGAGAATGTGCAAACTCCACACAGACAGTCACCAGAGATTGGAAAAGAAACTGGGGTCCCTGGCGCTGTGAGGCAGCAGTGCTAACCACTGATCCGTCATGCCGCGCTAATTCATTGTTGTGGATCTCAAACAGAAAACTTCTTTTTAAAAGTTTCTCAATTTTTTTTATATACGACCTGAAGCAACCATTGGCATTGATGGAACCTTACTCACCATTTTACCTGCTGCACATATTTATACCTGCATCGTGTCTTTTAGGGAAACGTACTTTTACCCAGTCCTTCAACATAATACAGAAGAGTTAATTTTGGTTCAAAAACAATTTGCGCTCATTCTACTCTACCACCTTCAAAGTCTTCCTAAAAGCTTATATTTCAATTACAGTTCCATTCACTCTTTTTCACCAGAAATGTGTGTTTTTTTTAAAACCAGGTTCCATCTTGTTACATGCATAGCTCTTTTCTTTTGAAAGAAAAGACGAGAAGAAAACTTCATGGAAGTAAGATGCAGCAATAACTTAACCAATCAGGGCTTGTCTCAAGCAAAGGGAGATGAATAGAAGGAAATTAGTTTAATTCCTGGTAGTCAGATCATTGTCTAATTTTGAAATTCTGATCCTGTTACAGAGGTCCCTGTATTAAATTATCCAGTTATATCTGGGAAGGTCTCCAGTGTTTTCAATTCTCGAATACCCAAGCCAAGAGTATATCTGAGACATGTTTTACCGTCCAAGTAGGCTTATCCTAGTATCTGTTCAAATTGACCTCATATTGAATTAAGAAGAGGATGTTTTCTGCTCCTGATTTACATGAACTATAAGAATTTCATGTATAATATTCAAATATTATGAAGCATCGCTCCAGATTTTTATGACAGCTGATTTACTATTGACCAAAGTAAATGACCCCTAACCAGTCTAGGGAAATCCAGAATGGACAGGGGAAAGACGAAATATTTCTTAAAATTATGGCAAAGTACTTTCTGAGTTTTGTTAGTGAGTAAAGTGAGTTCAGAACCCATCAGAAATAGACACGATATCAAACTGATTTGCTTGGTCAATTTTAAAAATTACATTGATATTGTGGTGTTCTTAAATTGTGTTTTCAGAGTGTCACAAAACAGATGGAAACGCCCCATAATCCTCACCCTGTATGTTTGTGTGACAGCATTATCAAGAAATAAATCAGGTTTGTTTGTTGATTCACAATGGACTCTGTAGACCTCATTCAAATGCTCATCTGGTTGCACATTAATTCACCCATGCCCAGACTAGGGGAGACAGTCTCGCTCAAACACACCCACATTCTTACAAATACCCAAACAGGCACGCCCCTCAAGTATACACTCACTCTCAGACAGAAACATTAACATCTCATTTCCGTACAGCTTTAGGAGGAAATAAACACTACTGGGCTACTCTAGGCAAGTATTGAGCAACATACAGATTGACCAGAGATAGTAGGAACTGCAGATGCTGCAGAATCTGAGATAACAAGGTGTAGAGCTGGATGAACACAGCAGGCCAAGCAACATCAGAGGTGCAGGAAGGCTGACGTTTCGGGCCTAGACCCTTCTTCAGAAAAGAAGGGT
>NC_063345.1:57594831-57644815 GCF_021869965.1 Rhincodon typus | reverse complement strand
GTTTCGTTGGGGGATATGGATCAAGGTCAAAGCTTAGGGTAATTTTTGACATTGCATGGGGTTGGAGAATTATTTTTTTAAAAAAATGCATCAGCCTTGATTGTGAGTCAGCAGCATCACGGGCTTAAACTCAGAGAAAGCAAGAACTGCAGCTGCTGGATTCAGAGACAATACACTGTGGAGCTGGGGGAACACAGCAGGACAGGCAGCGTCAGAGGGGCAGGAAAGTTGAAGTTTGCTGTCTATGAGAGAGTAAATTGAGACCCTCGCAGGTGAAGCATGTTATGAGGGACAGAGGAGTTCTCATTGCTGTCCATACCACCATTTGTCGCTCTAATATACCGAAGCACATATCTGACCATTCATCGACTCCAATGACGAGCACTTAATACAGATTGATATCGCAGTGAAATATTAAGGAAATGGTGCGCTGTTGGAGCTATCATCATTCAGCTGAGACATTAAATTGAAGCGAACGTATATGGTAGCTTTTCTTTAAACGAAATGACAGAACATGCAGCTAACAATAGATTAGGCATTGCAACTATTGCACAGCCACAATGGTCGGAAAGGAAGCTTTCCTGCTCCTCTGATGCTGCTTGGCCTGCTGTGTTCATCCACCTCTACACCTTGTTATCTCTTTGCTCATTGGGATAGAATTGGCACAGGTATGTTTGTATTATAGAAGATGCACAGTTTTACACACATGAGGGTTTTAAGAGATGTACTGCTATTGGCAGTATACTGAATGTGCTTTATGATATGATTGTTCAATTTTTGTTGTACATTATTATTGGTTGTTCTTTGTGCAATGCAAGAAGTGAGCCAATTACAAAGCAGAAGTTAACCAGGCCAATTAAAAAGGGTTTATTTAGTGATATGGACTTAAATTTAATTTGTGATTTGCAGTACAAAGTAGCTCTGGATAGATTGGTTTCTAATGGAATGATTGCCCTGTTTGGAGAAATTCAGTTGTACCTTGTGCACTGCCAGTCATGTGACTTCTAGTTGCTTTCTGTTTAGGGAATGAATCCATTAAAGCTTGCACATGGAATATAGTGTCAGAAGTGAATGGCTAATTGTGTGGGTTTGAGAGCTGGAAGTGAGCCAGATATTCTAAGAAACAGCAAGGAATCTTTAGAACTGCATTTGCACCTTTATCCTATTGGATGAGTCAGGATAATTTTGTTTACATTTCCTAGTCCCTGGTCCTGTGTTGCAGAAAGGTGATATAAGATAGAGTTGGAAATTCTTTCAGTCTCAATGGCAAAAGTATAAGTTAGCCACAGAATTGAACAAATAAAAGTAGTAACAAGAACAGAAATTAGGTAGCATGGTGGCTCTGTGGTTAGCACAGCTGCCTCCCAGTCCAAGACCCAGGTTTGACTACACCCTTGGGCAACTGTCTGGGTGGAGTTTGCACATTCTCTCCGTGTCAGCGTGAGTTTCCTTCAGGTGCTCTGGTTTCCTCCCACAGTTTAAAGATGTGCAGGCTAGGTGGATTAGTCATGGCAAATGCAGGGTTACAGAGATAAGGTAGGGGTGTGAGTTTAGGTGGAATAGAATCCCGACAGTGTGGAAGCTGCTTTTCGGAGGGTCAGTGTAGACTTGACGAGCCAAATATTTGTTTCTGCTTTGACCTGCTTTCACACTGTCGGGATTCTATGATTCCATGAAAAACTGCTGAAAAAAACTCCACAAGTTTGGCAGCATCTGTGGAGAGAAAGCAGAGTTAACATTTTGTGTCCAGTTAGCCTTCTTCAGAAATAAAAGTAGTAATTATGTTACCAATGACAAGGAAACAGTGCTACAAGTTTTTTGGAATCCAGACCTCATTGAGGAGCAGAGAAGCCAGATTGGAGATATCTTGAAGGCTTATTTTGAATCCTCTCCTTATGTTATCCTCTGAAAAGTATGTACTAACATTGGAACTTGGGAAGGAGGAGAGAATATTAAATAGTACAAGACTGCACTGAGAGGATTAGCTGAATCTTGAGATAATCTTTCAGTTGCCTAAGCTCATGAAAGATGGAATTGTCTTAGGAATAAGAGATCCTGCTGTGAGAAAACATCTCTGCCGAGTGAGGAGAAACATATTCTGAAAAATGTCATTAGTATGAGCTAAAGCTCAGTAGTTGTCAATCATCAACTAGAAAGAATTAACTAGAGATCGGACAAGACTTTGCATGAAATTGAGACAGAATCTAGGCCTAATGAGCAACACAATGGTGGAAAAAAAGGAAAGAAATATGTCGAGAAGGTCCAGCAGAAAAGGCTAGAGCACGGGATGCAAACATTGGAGGACACCATACAAAAAAAAGGAAACAAAAAATGAAAAGAAATAGAGGAAAGCAGTGCTTGTAACTGCAAGAAGCTGAATCATATTTTATACAATAGTATTGCTGGAAATATGCAAAGCAAAAATATGAAACTGTTTCTTGGGAAATGTTGGATGAATCTTTTTCCACCATACAACCGATTGCTACTGTGAGATCCAACAGTGCTAAATGGTTTGTGACTCTTCGAATGTTGAGTACAGAAGGAGAGCATCAGTGAACGTGAATTGTCAGAAACCAGCGCTTCATGCAACATCATGAACTTTGCAGACCTGTGCAAATTGGTTCAAGATATGAATCCATTGAAGGTAATGTTGAGGCTAGATGGTGAATTGATAAACATCCCATAAGGGAAAGTGAAGCTCAGAGCTCAATGCAATGGAAAGATCAAAGGTCTACAGTCCCAAGTAATAGACATTAAGCAAAACCACTCAGTCCTCTCAGTTAAAACAAGTGAACTCTCAGACTGGTAATCTTTCATGTGCCAGAAGAGACTTGCAGCATTTTGTAAGGCGCCACACCATTGACTTGAATGGATCTTTAAAAAATTGTGAAAATGTTGTAGGTTTTGAATGTCTTTGTGGTGAATATATTTTTGAATTGGATTACTGCGTGAGACCAATGCTGCTTCTAGTAGAAAAAATTCTAACCCTCCTCTAGTCCAACTTTTAAGAAAAGGTAGAGGAGCTTGTAAATAAGGAAGTAATAAAAAAAAGTGACAAATCTGAAGGATTGTGTTCATAGCATAGTAGCAATGGAAATCCCAGAAAGCTAAGTATGCACAGATCCAAAGGCTCTCAAAACCCTGCAGAAATCTCACTTGATAGATCCTGAAGCTAAACAAGAAAAAGATGCAATTAAAGATGACTGTAGTCAGGTACATAGTTCAAGTATTGATAGCAAAATGACTTTGATCTAATCCTGACAAGGTGAGAGATGTAGTAGAGATGCAGAAATCAGCGAATATGAAAGTAATATAACTATTTGTGGGATTTGTGAATTACCCAGCAAAATCATTGACTACATTGTCACAGAGTGTGAACCCCCTTCACAAACTCAGGGCAAAGTTCAATGGTACTGGGTTGGAGAACCAGAAGCAGCCGTCGTGTACATCAAACAAGTACTGATAGCAGGGCCACTACTGAGTTACAAAGATGTCAATAACAAAGTCACCCTGCAGTATAATGCCAGGGAGACAGGACATGGAGAAAGCTTTATGTAGCAAGGACAGTCAGTTATGTTTGTCGTGAGGGTGTCAATGCAAACTTAATAGCATTCCATGGAGCTGGAGAAGGAACATCACAACTATGAACAGATACTAAACAAACAGCCAAACAGTCAACGATAAGTCATACATGAACCATTAAAAGACCTGAGTGCTTTAAAGATTATGGATGAAAAGTATTTGTAGGGACAGACAAATGTGGGATTTGACTAGAAGTAATGGACTTTGTTCATGCTTGATAATTTTCTTTATTGACTATACATTTTGGGTAACTTGATGCAAATAATAATGTTTTTTTATGAAAAGGGAGGTGTTTAAATAAATACAGTTTTACGCCGTGGCCTGTCATAGTCATTTGACCTCTTAATGTAGTTGCTTTCTGTTTCGAGGGAGAAGTCATTAAAGTTTTCACAAGAAACAGGCCCTTGTCTCATTCAAATATCTAGTACATTTCTTGTGTTTAGATGAAGCGCGTCAGATTCTGGCCGTGACAATTGTCAGGGCATGATTATTAACTCTATTAAAATGGTGCCAATTACAGTGGTAACTTTACTTTTAAGATGCTTAGGAGTCACGAGTTGCAAGATAAAACTCTTGGTTCCATGATTCACCCTATACGTGGAAGGGTCCCAAACATAATTTTTTTCACCCCTGCTTATGCTCATGACTGCTTTCAGCCAACACTGCTACCTGGCAACTGAGGTATCAGTCCAGGGTAACTCTGGGCTGAGTGTATCTGTGTGCGCACTCTTTCCCTGAGGCTTTTTGCTGCTTAGCTGCAAGGAAGGCTTTTCATCCCCTTATGAACCGTAGCACTCCTTTTATTGAGATCTGTAAGTAGGTTATCAAATACAGCTCTCTTTTGTTCAAGGTACTTCACATGCTCATTTAGACTGCTGTCTTCTGTATCACTGATAATAGTCATGTGATCAGTTATATATTGCAAATCACATTATACAGCCCAAAAAGCTGTACACAAGAGTGAGAAAACATGGGACTGAATATGTATCATAAATTTGTGTTATGAATCACACATTGGTAAAATTGCATGTGGAACATTATGGGTTAACAAATTAAATTGAACATGAGTGTTGCTTTAAAAGCTTTTAGCCTTGTCAGTGGAACCTGTTTAACCGGAACTTTTTTAAATGGAAAAGGGAAGTGTATGATTTGCAGATATATGGGTGTGAATGCTGTTTTTTTACTGTAGGCATTGTGAGTAACTCTGAGGCAACTCGTTACTTTGAATTTAGTACAGTAGGTATATTTACTACTCACCACAAATTGTGGTAAAATACTAACCTTTCATTTGATGTACTGTATTGAATGTAGGTTATTAAGGACTTTGCTTTGCATATTCAGTGCAACTGTGCAATGATGTGTTTCTGTGGGGTTAAACAAAGGACTGAAGCAATGAAAGGGATGTTATATTAATCTCTAACTTGCAGTCTGCTGTCTGTTTTTACAGCTCTTGCATTTTCCATGAAGGCAAGATTTATCCCCTAGAAATGTACATGTCATTAGTAGTTGCACAAGTTATAAGACTTCAATAATAGAAACTGAAAACGTTGGAAAATCTCAGCACGCCTGGCATCTTCTGTAAGGAGAGAAACAGAGCTCATGGTAAGGGTTTGTTTGAGGCCCACTGGGCCCATTAATCTGAGGAGGGAGTTGGGTGGGGTAAGTAGAGCTGCAAGTGGTGAATGTGGTTTTCCCTAATGATCAATCTTGCTACTTTGTGTTATTCCCCAGTTCAAATGTGATCTAGTACTGGGTGTAATATTATGACACAGAATCCAGACCATACAGGCACCATACTTAGATGATTGCGTGACATCATGACATGCGACATTCCAGTATAAAGGTACCTGCCTTGCCTTCAGTCACATTCTGTGTCATGGAGTCTGTTGGTTATGTGTATATAATGTACTGTAGTATCAGAAAAACTCCGAATCCAGACCAGTGTGTAGTTCTCTCATTTGTCGCTTTGTAAGTAATTAACATTGTGACTAAACTTGAGATATGTGACTGCAGAAGAACCTGTGGTTATATGCTGTGTGGACTAACATAGAGCAAGCCCCAAATGTCATCACTGGGTAAAGAGTGTTTGCTGTCAGCACTCCTCCTTTGCATTTGGGCCAATTTAGCAGTTAGTGGTTGAATAGCTACAGAAAAGGTACGGTTCTTGGTCAACAAGGTTTATTGTATGGTAGCATTCAGTGTAACTATATTTAATCAAGTGCAGTTAAGAGGCTTTAGGGAGCTGGCACAGATATATCTTGTGTGGGATGAACATATGAAGTGTCTTGGACACTATAGGACTGTATTTTATAATCTACATACAGATATAAAACTGAAAGCTGGAGTCAAATTCTCTGTCTCCACCCATAGACTGACAGACATCAGTAGAATGGTTGGAGCCAATGTAACGCAAACATTATCCCCTTCAGAACTATTACTTTACACAACAGAGGGTTGTCAGATGAGACAGTTAATGGCCACTAGGTTTTTTGTTGAAGAAGGCTGGCCATGATTTTGCAGTCAGCCACCTGATCCCCCAGCAGGACATTATAGCTGCCTGAAGGTGGTCCCTGGTTGGCAGAATGGAGGGGGACGAGGGGAAGCACTTGAAAGAGCTATATCCAGGGTCTGCATGGATGCAATAGCTACCACAGGCTGCCCTCTAGGTGGATATCCTCTACTGAGGAATGCAAGCTACAAAGCACTTTATTTATTTTAACTCTGAAAGGATGGGTGAGACTGGCTCCATCCCGGGATGTCCTTTCCTTCACAGACTCCTTTCTGCTTCTGGAGAAGACAGGAGAACTGGAGACCCCTGCCTGGAGAGCACACCCATGTTCCTTAACTAGATAGCAAGCCCACCATCTGGCCATTTGGGAGATTGGCCAATCTGGGGAAAGAATAGCCTCTGTTTGAACCTGATGGGGTGGGGCCTCAAAATGTTGCTGCGGTTTTGGGTGAATGACCTCTCACGTGGAGCTCTGACAGAACATCCTATAATATGACACGCTGCCAGTGTACAATCCACTTCAAGAAGTACTTTGACAGCTATCAGGCACTTTGGGATGCCCGGAGGTCATTAAAGCTGTAGAAATGCAAGTGTATTTCTTGTTCAGAGCTAGGTCTTGAGATGCTGTCACAACTGTATGTCAACCAAGGAGATTTGCCCAAGTATTTCTGTTGATATTGTGCTTACAATTTGTGCAAAAATGCAATCTTGTGTCTGCAATTTATCACAGTCTATTAAATTTCATTGAGCATTTGATTTATGGGAATAAAACCCTTTTGGCTGTCTTGCAAGCATTGATTGATGGGCAGTCTGCAAACAACAAACTGTGAAATTTTTTATTCAGTCGTGGGATGTGAGTGTCACTGGCAAGCCTGGCATTTTTTTGCTCATCCTTAATATAAATGCTGGCATTTACTCAATACTATGTGTATAATGGTGGCTAGGAAAGGCTCTGTAGTGAGAGAGCAGAGTTGATTTAATGAGTTTTGAAAGTTCACTGCACAACTAAGGTGCAGGCAAACTGCCTTTCTCTGTGGCAGAGGTCCCTACTGCAAGCCGCAGCTATTGTGCTGAGGCTTGTGTTGTCCAACATTTTTGCCACAATCCACATGTGGCTAACTGGAAAACTAGGTGTGGCTAACTGGACTTTGGATTGAGTAATAAAACACGATTATGTGCATCTCATTACATACTGTGTACACCTGAACTTCAACCTTTTTGTACATTTGTTAAAATGATCAAACAAAAACTGTTTTTTTAAAAGTTGTTGGGAGTGTTTTATTGACTTGGGTACTGAATGGCGAAAGATACTTGTTGAATACATATCTGTACCTGAAGTACATTTGCCTGCCTTGTGAGAATGTGCAACGCATTTTCTACTAAAATTAGTGTTTTTATTGTTGAGGGTTGGTGGAGAAAGTGATATCGCTGTAATAATATCTCCAGGTTAGTTAACAATTTCTTTTGGAAAACTTTGAACTCAAGTTCAATATTGAACGTTGATGTATACAACCCTTATAGCACTGTAACAAAGGGAGTACATGTTGGAAAGCCTGGAGGTAAACAGTACTTCTGTTAATGTTTGACAGAGATTACAGCAATAAAAACTGAAGTTTGAGCCAAAAATAAATGACCAGAAAAGGTCCTATTGGTACAAACTGGCAAAAGGCAAGTTCAGGACTGACGTCGGGAAGCGGGTCACCCACTAAGAAATGACTAGTTCTGGCAGGGTAATGGAGGGACAAGCTCAGGAGAATTTCCACAGGATTTTCCATGATGATCTAATGTAAAGTCTGCTGATTACTGCATTTATTTAGGGTTTCTGCCCTTCTTTTGCTGAGGCAGATGCATGGGTTTGGGAAAATTCCTGTGGAAATTACTGGTTTAGAAGGAGTACCTTAAATGGGCCAGATGACCTCCCTCACTTACCTTTCTGACTTAATCCTTTTTCTTTGTGCTTTTTTTTTCCCCTGTAAGCTTTAGGGTTGACCAGGGTTTTAAGTCCACCTCCTGCAAAAAGATCCTTTTTTAACTTGAGCAAGAAGTGTTAAATAAAAAGCTATTTGTTATGTAGAATGTGACTGTGTTCATGAGCTTATCCCATGCAAATGGGTGGAGTGTGACAGTGAGAGATAGACCTTCTAAGAGCAAGGAAATATTCAGGGCCTAGTTTTGTTACAGCACATTTATAATTCTTCTGCCTGTATTCCAATACACTCCACATTTACAGCTCACTGTAATGCTCACTGGTTCCTGGTCTGGCAACAACCTCAAGTGTAAAATTCCCACCCTTAATATTCCTTTTCCTCCATTGCCTGAACCCTACCTACCCATCTCTTTAGTTTCCTCACACTCTACTGAGAAATCTGCTTCCCACCAGATCATAGATCATAGAATCCCTACAGTGTGGAAACAGGCCCTTCGGCCCAACAAGTCCACACCGACCCTCAGAGCATCTCACCCAGACCCAGCCCTCTATAACCCACCTAACCTACACATCCGTGAACACGACGATCTTACCTCTTGTGCATCCCATACACTATTTACTCCACGTTGACAGCCTCGTTGACCTCTGCTGTCTGAACATTAAGCTCTGAGCATTCTGTTCCAAACCCCAGCTCTCTTTTAACTTTGCTCCTCTACTGCTCTGACCAACCTGTCAGAGTGTCTTTTTCCTGGTTCTCCTTCACTATCTGCCCCTTCAGCACAACTGTCCTTCACTCTCTGCTCCTTCAACAGTGATCTCCTTCATTAATCCCTGCCTCCTCCCATTCGCCGTCATGCTGCCTCACTCTTCTTTGTCCCTGGGAATGAGAGAGGAAGGCAGCAGCAAATTGGAGGTTGGGGTGGGGTGGCAGGGTGGGGGGAAGGGGAAGTTACTGTTGGGGGAGGAAGCGAGGTACCCGGGAGCAGGTGACCAGGGAGGTCACAGTTAAGGTTGCAAGCAGGGGATGGTGAGTGGGAGAGCAGGGAAGTGAGGCACCCACCATACTTGGATTGAAGTGCTATCATGCACAAGTGTCTGTCATAGTCATGTGCCCTCTACCATATGCTATCGGCAGACATCTGAATCTTCACTTTAGTAAAGTTCTACTGTTGGACACGGTGCTGTGTTGTAGACACCAAACAAACTGAGTGAAGTATTAGCGGGAGAACAGCACCCTGGATGGTGTTGCAAGTGGAGTGACAGTGGTATGGGTTGTTGGGCATCAATGCTACCATGCATGTGGAAATAGGCACAGTTGGCATGAGCTTCCAGCTGTAGACATGCATACATTGATCTTAGGGGTGCCAATACCCTCTGCAGTATGATGACTTGAGATACATACTGGAAGGATTTTCACTGGCCATTTTGACTGTGGATTGGGATCAGTCTTGCAACTGAACTACAACTGCCCAAATATTAATATGGCAATCTGCAGTTTGGTTAGCCATGTACTGTATTATTAGGTGCGTGCTTAAAATGTTGTGATGCTAGACTGGTAAAAGAATTGAAGCTTAATCCAGAACCTATGTTTGAGAGAGGTAATACAAGTCAGCTGCCAAATCCATAGTGAATTTGAGAACTACTGACTCTCTGCTTGCTTGGGAAAATATAGCTGCTTGTTAGAAGCTGGAATCTGGGTACAATAACTTGCTGTTATCTGAAATACAGAGCCCTGATCTAACGATTAAATGGAGGTAGATTCTCATAAGGGGACATGGTAAAGGGCCTACTGTTATCTTCAATTCATTAGGCAAATAAACTTAATAAGCTAGCCCCCTTTGTCCAATCTGAACTACTAACCAAATTTATTTTACTATTTTTTTTCTTTATTCATTCATGGGATGAGGGCTTTGCTTTTAGGCAGCATTTATTGCCTATCCCTTAATACCCAGAGGGCTATTAAGAGTCAACCACATTGCTGTGGGTTTGCAGTCACATGTAGGACAGATCAGGTAAGGATGGCAGTTTCCTTCCCTCAAAGACATTAGTGAACCAGATGAGTTCTTCCCCCTCAACATTGGATTCATGGTTATCACTAGATTCTTAATTCCAGATTTTTTTTTTCCATAGAAATCAAATTCCACCATCTGCCATGGCAGGATTCGAACCCAGAACATTATCTTGGTCTCTGGATTAACAGTCCAGCGATAATACCACTAGGCCATTGCCTCCCCCAATTACCTAGAATGAAGAGAGTGATTTTACATTTGACAAGAGCTTTTCATACCTTCAAAACATTGCAAAATAATTCATAGCCAACAGATTATGTTATGTCATGGTTGCTAAAGTAGTTTGCTTAAGTGAATTGAGGCAAAACATGATATAGTGAAATACTTAGTAATGATATCTAAACGGTGTCCACAAAGGATTTAACAAATGCAGTCTTCCTGCTGTTGCTGCATTTTGGACTTTCTTCAAATGAAATGGATGAGAATGCCCTTGGTAAGCAGTGCAATCATGAGATGGGTCTTTCGGATAGAGGTGTTACATATAAGATAACTGAGCCAAACTGTGGTGCAATCTGAGCTTCAGTGGCATTAGGTACTGACTAAACACAAAGTTGGTGGTTTGATCCACAGCAAACTTCTGATCTTCTTTGCAAGATCACATTTTTGCAAGAAGAGGCCAGATGAAATATTGGGTTTTGACACTGCAGTTAGCTGTGAGGTTACAATTTATAAACTCATCATCTCTGGAGCTGTTTCTCCATTCCCCAATCTACCAGTTTACCATATGCACCATATCTCATTTCTATTCGCCATTGGAAAACTACTTTTTAACATTTTAATAATGCCCTCCTTAACAAGGAAGGACTTTATATTGACTAAGTTTTGCTCGATGATTTTTATACAGTAGACAGATCACTTCACAGCAGCCATTTCAAGTTCCAGTAAGACTTGAGGAGTTTGAAAGACCACAACTTAAAAATGAATCAATACAACTCAATACAAATGCACACTTCTGTTCTCTGTTGGTAACTGAGTGTGAGTGCACTTGTAAGCCTCTTGAATGTCCTTCTCTCCAGATAGTTCTCACTTCAGGCAACAAGTGAACACAGTAGAGAGCCTGTCATATATGAGTACTGTAGAACTACTATTTAATGTAGATCCTTCAAATTTGGAACTTAAAAGTAATGATGATCCTTTTTAAGCAAAGCTGTTCAGTGCTTTTGTAACTGTGTGTTGTGGTTTGTGGAGGAAGCTGAGTCATTTCTGTAACCTCTCACGTCATGTTTGTCTGCAATCTGCCTAAATGGTCATCTGTGTTGGTAAGTGCAACATCACATGCAAACCATTAGAAGAGTTTGTCTTTTGCAAAGCCAACAGTGTTTTTTTTCAAAGAGTATAAAACAGTTTTCTCAGAGAACAATTAGTTTGATCTCCATTGATTTCCATAAGCAATCGCTGTAACTGGAGCCCACAGAGTTAATTAGATTGCTGCTGAGGTCAACCGGAAAGGTTGCTTCAGTATATAGGAATTTCCAAGAGATGAGAATTTCCAGCTTCAATGCACTTCTCTTATTCTTTGAGAAAGTGATATATTTGAATGGGCCTCCTGAGCTGAGATTCCTTCAAGATATTTTAATGACACCCCATACTGGATATTGTAGCATAAGTGGTTAAATATGACTGTCAGGCTCATTAGCAGATAGTTTACATCATCACAGGAAGTGATGTAGTGTCACATGATCTTGCTGCCTCTTGGCAAGATGAAGCTTCAGCAAGATGCTTCTTAAAAAAAGTTAACGCTTTCCTTAAATCAGTAGACTTTGCAAATATTCTTTAGCGTCACAAAAACACAAAGAATATGAACAAACATTTATTTAATTACATTGTGATTGAACAATATATGTTCAGGGCCTGTATGTTCAAACATGCAGTCTCATGGATAATGGCTCCAGACCTACAGTCTGATAGGTTGACCTTCTGACTTTGGATGTGCTGCTTTGGTTTGTTGGGGATAGCGTGTCCTATGCAGAGAGTGACCAGCGCGCCACCCTTATGAAGATGAAATCCCACCTTCACATTGAGAATACCCTCCATCGTGTTGTGTGGCACTATCGCTGTGCTAAATGTGACAGACTTCAAACAAATCTAGCAACTCAAGACTGGGCATCCATGAAGAGCTATGGATCGTCAACAGCAGCAGAACTGTATTCTACAATCTGCAAACTCATGGCCCTTCATATTCCCTGTTAAATCATTACCATCAAACCAGGGATTCAACCCTGGTTCAATGGAGAGTGCAGAGGGTCTGCCAGGAGCAGCACCAGGCACACCTGAAGATGAGGTGTCAATCTGGTGAAGCTACCAAACATGACTACTTGCATGCTAAACAGCATGAGCAGCAAGTAATAGACAGAGTAAGTGATCTCACTACCAACGGATCAGATCTAAGCTCTGCAGTCCAGCACGTCCAGTTGTGAATAGTGGTGGATATTAAACAACTTACTGGAGGAGGGGGCTCCACAAACATCTCCATCTTCAGTGACATAAGAACCCAGCACGTTGGTGCAAAAGATAAGGCTGAAGAATTCGCGACAATCTTCAGCCACAAGTGCCAAGTAGATGATCCATCTCGGCCTCCTCTGTGGTCCCCTGGTCTTCAGCCAATTCAATTCACTCCACATGATATCAAGAAATGGTTCCAGACACTAGATACTGCAAAGGTTGTGGGCCCTGACAACATTCTGACGATAGAAGATTTGTGCTCCAGAACTTGCTGCTTCCCTAGCCAAGCTGTTCGAATACAGCTACAAAACTGTCATCTACCTGGCAATGTGGAAAGTTACCTAGGTATGTCCTGTGTACAAAAAGCAGAACAAATACCGCCCCATCAGTCTACTCTTGATCACGGTAAAGTGATGGAAGATGTCAGCAACAGTGCTATCAAGCAGCACCTGCTCAGCAATAACGCCCAGTTTGGGTTCCGCCACTCAGCTCCCAACCTCATTACATTCTTGGCTCAAACATGGATAAGAGAGCTGAATTCCAGAGGTGAGGTGAGAGTGACAGCCCTCGACATCAAGGCTGCATTCGACCAAGTGTGGTATCAAGGATCCCTAGCAAAACTGGAATCAATGGGTATTGGGGGCCTAACTCTCCACTGGTTGGAGTTATACCCGGCACAGACGAAGATAGTTGTGGTGATTGAAGGTCAGTTATCTCAACTCCATGACTCCAGGAGATCCTCAGATGAGTGTCTTAGGCCCAAATATCTTCAGCTGCATTCATCAATGACCATCCCTCCAACAAAATTACATTAGTGGGGATGTTCGCTGATGATTGCGCAATGGTCAGCACCATTCATGACTCCTCAGATACTGAAGCAATCCAAGCCAAAATGCAACAAGTTCTGAACAATTTCCAGGCTAGGGCTGACAAGTGGCAACTAACATTTGTGCCACACAAATGCCAGGTAATGACGATCTCGAATAAGAAACTATCTAACCACCACCCCTTGACCTCAATGGATTACCAATACTGAATCCCCTAGTATCAACATCCTGGGGGTATCATTGACCAGAAACTCAACTGGACTTACCACATAGACACAGTGGCTGCAAGAGCAGGCCAGAAGCTGGGAATACTGCGGCGAGTAACACACCTCCTGACTCCTCAAAGCCTGTCCACCATCTACAAGGCACAAGTCAGAAGTGTGATGAAATACTCCTCACTTGCCTGGATGAGTGCAGCCCCAACAACACTCAAGAAGCTTGACACCTTCCAGGACAAAGCAGCCCGCTTGATTGGCACTACATCCACAAGCACCCACTTACTCCGCTATCGATGCTCAGTAGCAGCAGTGTCTACTATCTACAAGATGTACCGCAGAAATTCACCAAAGGTCGTCAGGCAGTGCCTTCCAAACCCACGACCACTTCCATCTAGAAGTACGAGGGCAGCAGATGACTTGCAAATATATTGCCGTTCCTTCACTGTCGCTGGGTCAAAACTTTGGAGTTCCATCCCTAAGGATATTGTGGATCAACCTGCAGCAGGTGAACTGCAGCAGTTCAAGAAGGCAGCTCACCACCACCTTCTCAAGGGCAACTAGGAACAGGCAATAAAATGCTGGCCAGACAGTGACGCCCATGTCGAGTGAATATAATAAAAAGGGGTGGGGTGAATTGCTAGCACCTAATTTGGAGACTGACATCAAGAGAATGTTATGGAAATAGCTATCTTGAGCAGCAGCAAGGAGAGGGATGATAAGAGCACTAAAGATAGTTTTCATCAACCTTTTGAGATCTGTTACAACACAAAAATAAAACCGAGAACTGTGAAGCTGGAGATTTGAAACAAAAAGGGAAATTGCTGGAGAAGCTCAGCAGGTCTAGCAGCATTTGTGGACAGAAAGTAGTGTCAACGTTTCTGGTCCAGTGACCCTTCAGAGAGTTCTGATGACCTAAATACGGCAATGATGCACGGCTGACCATTCCCAGGACAGGAGACGTGGAAGTGTGTGAAACAGCAAGATTGCAGAGGGCAACTAGTGAATGGCTCATCAATGATTGTGTCATCAGCATAAACTTGCCCAAGTATTTCCGGTGATTTCATCCAACTGGATTTTCTCCAGCCTTATTTTTGTTTCATTATATATCCCATTATTTTTCTCCAGCATTTTTTCTTGATTAATAAGTGTTGACATTTTAAAGGAAACTATTTTAATGCCTTTTGATTGTCCTGTGTTGCTCGCAGTAGTCTCCAGAAGCTGCATCTTTCATTCTCCCCAGGCAGACCAGTGCCATGGGCACATCATGCTGGCTTCATAAAATTGTTAGCCCTGTTTGTTTCTCAGAATGAGTCAGCGCTATCAACTGAAAGCCCGCCTGTTGGACCAGTGCTGAGCCTGTGAAGAGGAACAGGCTGTGCTGGATAGTAATTGTGGAAGAGTTTGGTATTCCAAAACCCAATGTCATGATGATTAAACAGTTTGTGTTAACTTCTCCTTTTAAGGGTCCAGTTCTCTGATGTGGTCGCTTTGTCTCGTGTTCTTGCCATCAGTATCAAATTAATGTTCCACTGCTTTCATGAAAGTGTAGGTAATTGCTTAAAAAGTAAAACTTGTTCCATTAATGGTACCCAGCTCAATTAGAGTTTGTTAAGGAGCTTTAAAATAATTTATGATAATAAGGTGTAGAGCTGGATGAACACAGCAGGCCAAGCAGCATCAGAGGAGCAGGAAAGCTGACGTTTCGGGTCTGGAACCATCTTCAGAAAATTGTACAAAATAATTTATCATTGATTTATGAAAGATATATAAGGTACATGTTTCTAAACTCTTGGGGAATGCGAAGAGACTGGAAAAACTGGAAGTTTTTTGGACGAGAAAATGTTAAAATATACAATTGTGGCGTTCACAATTATTTGGGCTTTTAATAGCGAATAAGCAGAAACTGTTTCCATTGGGTAGGATGCTCAGTAATTGGAAGAACCAGATTTGAGATAAGAAACCAAGTGGAGGAAATTAGAAACAAGATATTTACACAGCAAGTTATATTAATCTAGAATGCACTGCCTTAAAGTGTGGGGGAAGCAAATTCAGAAGTAAGTTGCAAATGACCTTTCAAACATTCTTCAAAAGTTTAAAAAATGTGCAGTTTTGTTGGGTAGTGAGAGTCTACTTTTGAAGAGTTAACAATAACCAGATAGGGCTCTGTCCATGCTGTACATTTCTGTGGTTTAAGCTGAAGTTCTGTCTTCACCTGGTCAAAGGATAGTTGACAGTGTGCATCCATGATCATAGAATCCTAACAGTGTGGAAGGCTAGTTGGCCTATCAAGTCCACAAAGACCCTCCGAAGAGTATCCCATCCTATCCCAGTAACCCCGCATTCCCCATGGCTCATCCACCTAACCTGTACATCCTTGGACTGTGGGGGGACGCCAGAGTACATGGAGGAAACCCACGCAGACATGGGGAGAACGTGTAAACTCCACACAGACAGTTGCCCGAGTTTGGAATCAAACCTGGGTCCCTGGCACTGTGAGGCAGCAGTGCTAACCACTGAGCCACTGTGCCGTCCATGATAATGTACAGTATCATGAATATACCCATCCCCACTTCTGGCATTGGATTACAATGATTCAGGTGATGGCCCATACCTCCTCCTTTGACATGCTGTTGAATTGTGTACAGCTGTGCATTTGTTAAGTGCTTTGGGATTTTTCTCTATGATTTAAAGGTGTTATCTAAATGCAAGTGATTATCCTCCACTTAGACCTCCGGTACCAGATGCTTTAAAGTAACATTAGTGACAGGCATTGTTGTTGTGCTCCTCCTGCCACTTAATACAACATGGACAAATTGCATCTCAAATCCATTCATCCATTTTAGCTCCACACCTTTTTAATACCCCAGTCTGTCAAACGTTTATCCATTTCTGTTTTGAAGTTTCAATTGACCAAATCTCGACAGCTATTTAGGACAGAGATAGTAGGAACTGCAGATGCTGGAGATTTTTTTCTGAAGAAGGGTCTAGGCCGGAAACATCAGCCTTCCTGCTCCTCTGATGCTGCTTGGTCTGCTGTGTTCATCCAGCTCTACACCTTGTTATCTCAGCTATTTGGGACAGAATTCCGGATTTCCACCATTCTTTGTGTGAAGAAGTACTTTCTGAAATCATTTCTGAATGGTCTAGCTCTGAATCTGTAACTGCTTGCTCTTGGCTTTCAATCATCTCGTTAATTAGATCAATTGGATCACTCTGCGACCTTTGAGTCTGAAGGAAGTGTCTCGCGGTACTATTTGGGAATGGGTTGAGAGGAGGTTGAACTGACAAAGTTTTTCAGAGTCCTGTGACTATATGTAAATGAACCGAAAGATAATTCAATATGTTCATATTTTCGTAATTTAATAATGCCCTTAATCCCTCGGCATCTTTACCAGCTGCTTAGTGTATGCAGTCACCAATGCTTTGTCTTCTGTTGCTTGTTACTGAGGTAAAATATTGTTTTGAAGTTCACTCCAGTCCAATCTAATTGGGACAGTGGTTCCGCAGTGGGCTTTTGTTAAAATCCAGGGAATCCTGTTGAATCAGTTGGTTTCTCCCTCAAGATTGTGTGGATCGTGTGTTCTTTGTCTCTGGAGATGTGAAGGAAGTGGGACGGTATTTTCCTGGCCAGGGCTTCAGCCTTGTTCAAAAACAGGATTCCATAATCAGCTGTGTTCATTCTGCCAAATATCTGTGGGAAACACTTCGAAAAGGTCGGCACTCCTGGAGGACTGAGAGAAAGATAATATTACTTAAGAGCATTTCATGCAAGAATGAATGAGAGATTTCGGGGAATGGGAGCTGACTGTTGGCAGGTGGGGGTGACAGCGAGGCAGTGAAAGTAGGAATGGAAGTTGACAGTCGGTGGGGAAGCAGTTATGAGGAGCAAGGGAGGTGTCATTAATGGGGACAGTTTGAGGAATGTGGGGAGGTATCAGTCAGATACGGAGGAGGGGAACGGTCAGTCCAGGTTGGCGGTGTGATGCGCATGGAACACAGATAGATTTGGATCTTATCCTGAGGTTAAAATCGAAGGTTCATGGTGGTGTTAGGAGGATAAGGGACCTGGCTCACAGTCCAAGCCTCCTGAAACTTGAATGAAGACAATGAGAATCTCAAAACGAATATTTTTTCCCCCTGTCCTTTTATTTCTTTCACCCTCCTTTCTCTTTTTCTTCCTTTTCCTGGAGATGCCAACTGGGATGTTTCTGAGAGTGCTAGCAACTCTCATTACCTTCCATGCAGTCGTCCTTCGTTAAAGAGTCTGGATTATCAGTGCTGGGATATACTTAGTGCTGTTGCACATCCCTGTCTTCACCTACAGCTCTCTGTTAGCACCTTCTAACAGGAATTACTGACTAATGCTAAGGGACACAGCTACCTTGTTGGTAGCAGCTACCTTTTCTGAAGAAGGGTCTAGACCCGAAACGTCAGCCTTCCTGCTCCTCTGATGCTGCTTGGCCTGCTGTGTTCATCCGGCTGTACATCTTGTTATCTCTACCTTGTTGGTAGACCCCTTTTTCTCTTCCTCCAGTACTCCTTGGGGACAAAAATTCATTAATTCTGTTGTTGAGGAGAGCATTTCTTTAAGCCCAAGGTAATCTTATGTACCTACCTATTTGGTCTAAGTAGAAGAGTCTTTTTGAGTTAGCAATATGAAGTTTATTGCATTACTGCAACTACTTACAGATTACATGAATATGGCTACTCCTATGGGATCTCTGTAGTTCCAGGCTGTATCCAATTAGCCCCACTTTGCTGTTACCAAGTCCCTGTGTCATTATCACAGTGGGTGGTGTTACTACACTCAAAGTTTTAACCCTTTCAGACCCAAATACAACAAATCTTTGTCTCTGAAATGTAACCCTGCGTAATCATCAAACTCAGTACAAGCTGGAATTGTACCTGCGACCTTGCAGCCATCAATGGGTGAATGGTGTGGGATTCTTGTTATAGTAGATCCTATTTTCGTATTGTTCTCCAAAACAAAGTATGTTAAGTACTATGAGAAATGAACAAATCTCATTTATGGTTGCTAATTTTTTACTTCAGATTTTGGAAAAAAACAAATCACACAGTTTGTGCTAATGAACTTGTTCACAGAGTAAGTGGTACTGAAGCTGGAACTCTGAGTCACTGCCCATGAAGGTGGTGGAAGCAGAGGCGATCAGGAAACCCAAAAGGATTGGGGATATGAAGGAAATAAACTTGCAGGACTATGAGGATTGAACAGGGGCATGGTGGGGGTGTGGGAATGACTGAGTTGCTCCATTGAGAGCCATGACAGACTCAATGGGCCGAATGGCCTCCTGTCTGTTGTAAGTGGCTGTGCTTCTCTGGTTTTATGTTAGGTCTCCAACCTAGACCTTCCATGCATCTTCGGATGGCTGCATATTCTGCTAGCAGCTGCTGCATTTTTCTTCTCCTCTGAGCCCTGTGACCCTCCTCATATGAGAAGTGAGCTCCCTCCACTGAGAAGTCATGCCAGTTTGGAAAGGTGGAAATGTGCAGCTGCAATCTCCAGAGTAGACTCTGTATTCCTGCTTGCAGACTACGTGACACTTACACCTTAACTCTGCCATTAGTGTACAGTTTTTAAATGACCTAGAAGCTCCTTGTATTTTTTTCCCTGTATAGAACCTGACCCTATAACCATTTCCACAAGCCTCATTTCCAACTGGGTCAGCCATGATGGCCATTGGACATTGAAAGCTGGTAGTGCCCAGCATTCATGTAATTGCAGTGGGAGGAAATATAGTGAAGGCTGTGCCCCGAGCCTCATTGGTGCCTTTTTGGCATGCGTCCACAATAGGACTATGCTTGAGCTGGCCTATGCACAGTAGTGGTGATCCACTGTGGAAAGTCTTGCTCAGCGACACATGTTGCTGCATAATTCGCTGCCTTCTGCTCATTTTTGCTAATCAAAGGTAGATTATTGAGAACCTAGGTGTATTAAAACAAAGGACTGGCCCATGTCTCCTCAACTGCTGATTGATAGTCTGTGGTAGTGATCTCCCAGAGACTTGACAGAATCTCAATCCTTAAATGTGTGACTGAGGAAAACTGCTGTACTGTAACTGCTGCTCCAGGTTTAAACTGGGCAGCTTCCAGAGCAGAGGAAATTGAAGCTGGACTTTTGTTCCACAGTTTAACTGATTCTCAGACTGTAGCTCTTGCAAACTGGTGTGGGGTTTGTCAGTGTTATCATGGAAAGTTCTTGCATATTCTTCCTCCCTCATGTACTTTATCTGCAGAATTTCTATAACAACTACGCAGCTGACACGACCTGGCTGTTTCCCCTGTCAGGAAATGAGTTGCTTTGTGGTCGAGGGATGGCGTAAGAAAATGTTATGTTAGAACGTTGGAGGAGAAATTCAACCCATTCTCCTGCATTCTTATGAAAAGAAAATCCAAAATTGAAGCTAAATATTAATGTGACGATAAGCAGGTAATCTGTTTAGATGATGTTGATTTGAGAGGTAGATTCTGTCCAGGATATCGGGGATAGTTCCCTCAATCTTGTAATAATACCGTGAGTTTTTTACATCGACCTGAGAATGGAAACAGGCTTGGTTTAATGTCACGCCTGAAAAATGGTATCTGTGGCAGTGCAGCTATCCCTCAATACTGCATTGGAGCATTGGCTTTTCTCTTTGTGTTTCCTTCCTGGAGAAAGACAGAACATTGGCAGAAGAACTCTTAAGTCAACCATGTTTTCTACTTAAGTGCATTCCAGTTTGGACTTCCGTACAGGAATCTCATGAATTCTGGCCTAAGATTGTTCCACCCCAGTGAGAGGCTCAGATTCCTTTCTGGAATACTGCTTAACATGTCTGTCTCAAGTATCAATGATTTACTTAAAATGGGTTGTACAATAGTTTGGTAGAAGCCCATTGGTGGGAGCTAGCAGCCCTTGTACAGGATGGTTAATTCCAGCTCTCGCCCTGCTTCTTTCTGTGATACTATTCCAGATCTAGTTTAAATATGTAAAGAATAACAACCTCAGTGAGTGCAAATGTTATTGCCTCTTCCTCTGGCCCACGCCACACACCATTACTTTGTTGAAAGGTTGGGCCTAGCAACCTTGCCCATCTCACAGAAACTTATGATACCGTTGTATGGTACCTTGCCAAGCTTTGGGGTGCAAGCTAGTTTTCACCCTAGCTTGTTGCCTTAAAAGAGAAAGGCGCTACTATGGATTGTTTTGCCATGGTTTCAGACTTTGTCAACTGGAACAAATTTGCATGAAGCAGGAGATGAAGTCCAATCATGTATTGAGGAATGTATCGCCTGAAGTGAAAATCAGTTTAAATCAAGATAACATATTTTTCAGGCCTTGTGTGCTGCCTTTTAAAAGGTCACTGTAAAATCTGAGGTGGGGTTCAAGTCAAAGCCGTAAATGTGCATGATTCAACTGCTTATCTAGAGGATTAAGTGGATGAACAGTTTCTCATCACTCTGATCCCTGCCCTATTTCATTTATGAGTGGCTCTATTGAGAACTTCTGTAATTTTTCTTTAAGATACTTTTGTGTATTTCAACACCCACTATGTGGCAATTCATCTTCACAGATTAAAATTTATAGGACAGGTTCCTGCACAGCAGCTGCTTTCAGTCGTAGCCTCCCACTTTGTTTGAATCACTTTTAAACTTTGGCGCCAGGGTCAGAAATTTTGAGTCCTCAGCCCAAGCACAGTGGGTCTGCCTCTGACCTGAGAACAAAGAGTGCTCCGCCCGCACTCCTGTTCATACATCTACAGTTTAAGCAGAGTGGCAGTAATATCCTGGAAGAAGACTGTTTAGATATAGCAAGGCCTGCAGATGCTAGAGGTCTGGCAGCATCAGAGGAGCAGGCAAGTCGGATTAAGGATCCCGACCCGAAACAGAAGGTTGTTTGGATCTGTGCTAGATCTCATTGCCACCACAAATAGACCATCTGTTTTTTATTTCCAATTTGCTTTATGGGGGCACTTTGAAATATGTGAATTTACTGTTGAAGTTAGTTCTCAACTGTAAGCTTACTCAAGGTTCTTTGCTACTTCCCCTACTTGTAACCTCTTAATGTCCTAACAGGCATGGTGAAACTGGGTGCACGTCCGCTGATGCGTCGTCTGAGACCCTTTGGATTTTTAACCAAAACAAAAAGAAATATTCTTAAGTAATATAGAATACTCGTAAGACAACATCTGAGTGCTCTGTACATTATTGATCATCATTTTTAAGGAAGGATGTAAATGCATTGGAACAATCTGGGAGTAGGTTTACCAGACTAATACTTGGAATTGGTAGGTTGTCTGATGTGGAAATGTTGGAGAGACTAAGTTTTTATCTGCTGGAGTGTAGAAGAGTAAGAATCAATATTATGGAAACATATAAAATCTTGAGCGGTCATGACAGGTTGGATGTGGATTGTTGGAGAATCTAGATCTACAGGTCATTGTTTAACAGAGTCATCCGTTGAAAACAGAGAGATGATTTTTTTCCCTCCAGATATAGAAAATAGCCCTAGCCAATTGAGCCTCTCCCTTTAGCTCAAACCCTCCAACCCTGGCAACGTTCTTGTAAATCTTTTCTGAACCCTTTTTAGTTTCACAACTAGTTTCTCTTGCTGAAAAGGTGGTTGAAGCAGTGTCTTAGAACACAGAAGACATAGATTATTATAAAGCAACAGGGGTGAATGGTTATCGGATTAGGTGGGAATGTGAATTTGAGGTTCCAATCTGATTGGGCATGATCTTATTCAATGATGAAGCAGGCTGAAGGAGCTGAATGGGACAATGCTATTCCTTGTTCATATGAATGAAATGCACTTTCCAAAACCAAATCTAGTTTCTTCTTTTCAAAACATTTAACAGCGCAGGACATCTTTGCATTGATATTGTGCCTTTGATATGGTAAAACCTTCTGAAGATTGACTATCACAAAAAAAAGGGCAAGTGACCTAAATCTTTGCCAAAGAGGTAATTCTATAAGGAAGTTCCTCAAAAGAAGGAAAGCAAGGTGGATAGTTTAAAGGAAGGAAATTTAGAGCCTGAGGCCTTGACAGCAATGGCTGCCAACACTGGGACAAAGAAAATGGGGCATGGTCACTGAGTGCTCAGAGGGTTGGCTGTAGAAGGTTCCAGAGATTGGAATAGCTAAGGTCATGAAGGGATTTAACCTGTTTAGGATACCACTCTATTCCACTCTACTCCTCATGTGTGTGATTCTATTTTTCACATTTGCACCAGATTGTCAGCAAAGTTTCTCCAGTGAGGTCAGGAATTATTTGAGAACACATAAAAGAGCATGTGGAATATTCATTGGATGAAGAAAAAAGTCAGTGTTTTTCATTCCTGGCTCATTTATTGTGGCTCAGATGGTAAATGTAATTTAGTTCAACGAAACTAGGACGGCCCCAGTTTTAATCTCCAGCTGTCTTGAGTTGGACTCTGTCAATGGAGCAGGAATGGCAGCACTCACCTTTGTGTCTGTGATCTACAAAGGTTCAGCTGGAATCCCCTCTGTTTGTTTGCGTTCTATTGATTAGAACTTGCATGAAAATTTAGAAGATGAAAGTCATGGTTCAGCTACTTTTGGTGTATTGCATGCGCATCTGGTCACCTTGCTATAGGAAGAATGTTGTGAAACTAGAAAGGGTTCAGAAAAGGTTTACAAGAATATTGCCAGGGTTGGAGGGTTTGAGCTATAGGGAGAGTCTGAATAGGCTGGGCTATTTTCCATGGAATGCCAGAGGCTAAAGGGTGATCTTATAGAGGTTTATAATCTCATGAGGGGCATGGATAGGGTAAATAGGCAAGGTCTTTTCCCCAGGGTGGAGGAGTTCCAAACTAGAGGGCATAGGTTTAAGGTGACAGGGGAAAGATATAAAAGAGGCCTAATGCTCAACTTTTTCACACAGAGGGTGGTGTGTTTATGGAATGAGCTGCCAGAGGAAGCTGTACGATTACAACATTTAAAAGGCATTTTGATGGGTATATGATTAGGAAGGGTTTAGGTGGAGGTGGGCCAGATGCTGGCAAATGGGACTAGATTTATATAGGATCTCTGGTCGGCATGGACGAGTTGGACCGAAGGGTCTGTTTCCATGCTGTACATCTCTGTGACTCTATGACTCTATCTACAATCCCAGTAACAATCTTTTGAAGTGGTAAATAAAACAAAGAACTGCAGGTGCTGGAAATCTGAAACTAAAACAGGCATTGCTGGTGAAACTCAGCAGGTCTGGCAGCATCTGTGGAGAGAAAGCAGAGTTAACCTTTTTTGGGTCCAATGACCCTCTTTAGAACGTTCTGTTAACGGGTAATTGGACTTAAACATTAACTCTGCTTTAGATGCTGCAAGACCTGCTGAGTTTCTCCAGCAATTTCTGTTTTTCTTTTGAAGTGTTGTGTGCTGAGGCCGTGTCACATACAAATCAATTTATCACCCAGCTGCAAAATCCTTTTGACTTAAACTGACAAAACAATTGGCACGTAGTTCTGTGTCAAAAATGGCTTGTCCATTCAGGTGAATATAAAGGCCATTCATTTCATTCATTGTATTGCGTATACCTAAAGCTGAATGTAGGCCTGTGGTAGTGACCAAAACTTCAAGTGACAGCCAGTATCATATGCATGGACATTTAAAAACCTGGAAATGTGTGTTTTTCGTATGATCACACACACCCTTCATGGTTGATGAAGTTGCCAACATGGCCTCCTACATCATGTAAATGATGGTCTTTTGGTGCAGTGCTGGTCCCCATAGAATGGTATCTTCAAACATAGAGTTAACCCATTCAGAGGGATTGAAAAGGGTCTAGGCCTGAAACATCAGCCTTCCTGCTCCTCTGATGCTGCTTGGCCTGCTGTGTTCATCCGGCTCTACACCTTGTTATCTTGAATATTGTCCAGCAGCTTTTTCTTGAGGCATGTGAGCACGATAATGTAAGCTGCTAAGTTAGTGTGTTAACCAGTCAAAGATGTCTTGCTATCAAAGGTTCTGATGAAGCTTCATAAACCATGAAACATTTTCTCTTTCTCTATTCTCTTTCTTTCTTTCCCTCCCCACAGAAAAAAGCCACTTGACATGCTGAGTTTTTTAAAAATTTATTAATGGAATGAGGATGCCGCTGGCTAGGTAGCATTTATTGCCCATCCCTAATTGCCTGAGGGCAGTTCAGAGTTAATCACATTGCTGTGGGTCTGGAGTCACATGTAGGCCAGACCAGGTAAGGATGACCGTTTCCTTCCCTAAAGGACATTAGTGAACCAGATGGGTTTTTCCGACAATCGACAATAGATTCATGTTCAACATTCCACATCCTTTATTGAATTCAAATTCCACAATCTGCCATGGCGGGATTTGAACCATGTCCCCAGAATGCTATCTGGGTCTCTGGATTAACAGTCCAGGGATAAAACCACTGGACCATCGCCTCGACAATTTTTTGTGGTTTCGTGTGTTCAGCTTTTGAATTTGTTTTTATCTGCTGCAATGAATTTTGAAAAATATTATCTCCTATTAATAAGTGGCTATCATTCGTATCAATACCACTTATGGTTTTAATGCTCATTTTGTTATAAGCTGAAATATGGTGTTCGCAAGTGAATGAAAGATCACACTGGAATGCAAGGAATTTTATGCAGTGGCATGAATGATATGATGACATGATTGCATTCTCCTTTCGGATACATCATGACAAAGTTTAGCGTCAGCTTATAAACATTGCGTTAGTCATTTAGTTAGAAAAGATTATTCAGTCAATTAACACTACTTCCTTTCAGACCAGCTACATGTTATTTGATCATCGACTCTTTTGGGACTCATTGGTCTGCTGTGGAAACTGTCCCTACTCCAATTGTCACATCAATAATTCTCCCTTGATTTGAAGAGAAACTGTAGTCCACATAATGCTTCGGTCTATCTGTACTTAACATTCCAACATGTAATCACATTTGTGGCCATGTATGCATCCATCACTTTAATGGCAAACCACTTTTACCTCTCAATTTATCTCCTTTAAATTCTACTCTTTTTACTTTATATGTTAATCTGTAGCCAGCAGTAGGTGACCCTGTTCTTTCATAGAAATATAGAAAATAGGAGCAGGAGTAGGCCATTTGGCCCTTCGACCCTGCACCACCATTAAATATGATCATGGCTGATCATGCAATTTCAGTATCACACTCCCGCTTTCTCTCCATATCCTCTTGATCCCTTTAGACACAAGGGCTGCCTCTTGAATACGCTAACAAACTGGCCCCAACAGCTTTCAGTGGTAGAAAATTCAATAGGTTCACAACTTTGGGTGAAGAAATTCATCCTCATCTCAGTCCTGAACGGCTTGCCCCTTATTCTTAGACTGTGACCCCTAGTTCTGGACTTCTCCAACATTGGGAACATTCTTCCCACATTTAGCCTGTCCAGTCCCAGTAGGATTTTATACTTTTCTGTGAGATTCCCTCTCATTCATCTAAATTCCAGTGAGTACAAGCTCAGTCAATTCTGTCTTTCTTCATATGTCAGTCCTGCCATCCTGGGAATCAGTCTGGTGAACCTTCGCTGGACTCCCTCATCCTGGGTTGCCTTCCCTCTGTGTTGCTGCATGTTCAGGTACATCCAGATCCACTTAAGCAAAGGCCTTGCATCACACGGCTGGTTGGGAGCGACTTTTGTCAAAATTATCTGATCAGAACACGCATTCACCTCTATTTCCTTTTGAAGGTGATGTGTACCCAATGATTTGTTTTCTAAATCTGCTAAGTGGGTTTTGATAGAACAACTGGGCAAAAGATTGTATTCAAACAGCAGTTCATATAATTTTATAATGAACAGTTTCTTTAAACATATTTAAAATTCACATCCCTCAATAAGTAAATGAGAAAGACATGACCCAATCAAGTCTTTAGCAATTGAAGTGAGAAAATCCTAGATCTGTACTGAGTTAACCGCTGTCAGCTAAGACATCGGTTGCAGCTCCACTCTTGATGATAAAGGTCAGCATATATGTAGCACCTGTCATGACCTCACAGGATCTCAAGGTGCTTCGTAGCAGTGAAATAATGTTGAAGACAGAATTCCTTTGGTAAAGTATAATTTGGTAACCAATTTGGACACAGTAAGATTCCAGAAACAATAATGTGCTGATCAGTTAATTTTTTTGTGTGTGTGTGATGTGGTTGAGGGATAAGAGCTAAAGAGGTGAAAGTTATCAGAATGCATTTCTGCTCCTGATTGCTATTGGCACCTTATTTTTGAATATGTGTAGGGGAGGGTAAGAGTGAAGTTGGCTGTGATGCCCCCTTTGAGACAGGCATCTGTGCACATGCACATTGAAGAGTGGCCCTGGGCCATAGAGTGGAGAATTGTCTGTGAAACCAAGCCCAACCAAGTCTGAATGGACCATGTACTGCTCTTTGGTGATTTTGATCAACATGGCATCATCTGAGTAGATGCAAGGAGGAATATCTGCTGAAATATCGTCCCTTAGCGAATGAAAGGTCAGGTGTTTGAATAAAGGGGTGAAGCGGGAAGACTCCTACTGTTTGTTATCTTTACACTCTAGACAGGCTGTGTTTTATACTTGAGTCCTAAAGAGGAAAATGTGTTTTAGTGTCTTCAGAACATTGCCTTTGCAATATTTCCTGATTTTCAGTCTGTTACTTATTTGTAGGAAGTCAGCACAATGACTAGTTAATCACCATATTATTGTGATTATAACATGATAGATAAATATCAGAAATTGATGTTGCATTTACAGTTGTATGCTCTTGGCCTAGAATTCTATTTATCATGCACCCTTCTGAACTGGTTTCTCTTCACGTTCTCCATCTGCCACAGAAACATTTGGTCATTCACACAGGAAATTAGCCTGGGTGCAGTACAGTCAGTTTGAAACATATTGCCTTCCACAAGGCTATTAATGAAACTCCCAGAAGTTGGAAACGGTTTTCCTGTCAAATCTAGCTAGAGGGTTAACACATGAATGTAGCCATTTGGGAGAGATCCCAGAGAGTTCTTGGTACTTATGGAAACTGTACTTTAGGCATCCAAACTATCTTTTTTGGAGAAGAGAACTGAAGTTTGAATGGCAAGTTAGAGAATATGTGATTATTGTATTCAAAAGAAAGATGTAATACTCATGTCTGCTGAGATTCAATAACTTTTTTTCTGTTATGATGTTGTTCAGTATGCAAATAAAGGCAGTTGCATTTAAAAAAAATAAAGTATCTTTTATGATCACAAGATCTTTCAAAGATATAGTGCTTTTAAGATCACGGACATCTCAAAACACTTTGCAGTCAATAAGGTACTTTGAAATGTAGTCATTGTTGTACTACAGAAAGCACAACAGCTAATTTGCACCAGATTAGTTCCCACAAACAGCAGTGTAGTGCATGATGAGATCATTTGTTTTAAGTAATGATAATAAAGGAACTATTGATCAGTGCAGCAGGGATTGCGCCTGCTCTTCTTCAATTGCCATGGGAACATTTACACCCACATGAGAGATCAGCCAGAGTCTCTCTTATTTCAGCATCTCATCTGAAACAGTGCAGAATTCCTTTGCTGTACCTGAGTATCTGGTTAGACTTTTGTGTTCAGGAGTGACCAACTGAGCCACAGCTGCCAACTTAAATTGCTTTAACACCAGCGAACTACTTTTTGAAGTGTGGGACTGTCGTACAGAAAGGCCAGTGCTAATTTGTGCACTACAAGGGTTCACAAATGAAAGCAATACCCCATAAACAGCAACGAGGTAAAATGCTACAAGAACACTTCTTAGCCTCATTGAGTAGTTCCAGCTGGGAGGTACACACGGACAGGTAATATCATAGATAGTAGGAACTGCAGATGCTGGAGAATCCGAGACAACAAGGTGCAGGGCTGGATGAACACAGCAGGCCAAGCAGCGTCATCTGCTCCTATGATGCTGTTTGGCCTGCTGTGTTCATCTAGCCCTGCACCTTGTTGTCTCAGGTAGTATCATGCCTTGTTTGAAAAATGATAAGCCCAGCAGTGCAATTGTACAGTGTGCAAGTGTCAAATTTTGGAGCGGGACTTGAAGCCACGACCTCTGACATGGGGAACAGTGTGATGCCACTGAGCCAAAATTGACACTCTGGAGGAAATAATCCAGGGTTACATGCCTGATGGTTATGGATGTGCTGCTGTGGCTTGAAGAGAATGCAACATCCTTTGGCGCTGCACATCCCTGTAGCTTTGTCAAAACTTAAGTGAATTCTCTCTTAGAGATAGTAGGAACTGCAGATGCTGGAGAATTCAGAGATAACAAGGTGTAGAGCTGGATGAACACAGCAGGCCAAGCAGCATCAGAGGAGCAGGAAGGCTGATGTTTCGGGCCTAGAAGAGGGGTCTAGACCCGAAACGTCAGCTTTCCTGCTCCTCTGATGCTGCTTGGCCTGCTGTGTTCATCCACCTCTACACCTTGTTATCTCTGAATTCTCTCTTACACAGATTGACAAATCAGAAGATGAGAAATGTTCTTTCACCGGGTCGAATACTCGTAGCAGCAGCTTTTTAAAGAAAAAATTACAGCCAGAATTTTCAGGGCCTCATTCAAAGCTCTCTGAAGGGCAGTCAAGGGAGTTCAAATGGATGGAAAGCAACAGTTCAGTTTCCTGGTGACAGGATAGAGTTTTTGGAACCATTGGAATCTTTCAGGTGGGTCAGCTTTTCCAATCTGGATGGTCAGGAACCTCTTAACATTCATTTGCAAGCTGTGAATACCCATTAGCATCCCAGCTTGGTAGAATTATATTCACTGGCACAATCTTGTTAGGCTGTTGTGTTTGATAGTCCTGTGGCGTGCCCACCTTAGAGTGCTCAATTACATTGACAGAGGTGGGAAGTGTTGAATAGACAGTGGTACCAACCCTGGCAGAGTACAGCAGATCATTCATCCTTTTGAGATGCTGGTGGCACGTTCTCTTGAGCTGTCCATGGGCGCTGACCTTGGCTGCTACCACTGTCCTGGCTGTATTTGTTATTTAGGATGGCCTCTTATCACTATCCCTAGGAAAAATACTCCCCTTCTCTCCTCGATAGCGTTCAGGAAAATCTCTTTGGGAGGCATCACCAAAGTGTGGCATTGCTCTTTACTGTGTATCTGACATCCTGGGAGGGGGGAGGTGCTGGTGGACAGGATGAGCAGAGGTTGAGTGATGCACTGAGTGCCCTTTAAGTATGGCAGACAGAAGTTGGAACCCAGATATTCTCGTCAGAGAACAGAACTTGCCACTTGTCTGCTTGTAAAATTTGGTATTTTATATGCACATGAATATGCAATGAGCTGAGTACCTAATTGCGCAAGAAAACCCAACCCACCTCTGAGAAGAAGAACTTCCCATTGCGACTGTTAGTCTCAAAGAAAGACTCTACCCTTTGTCCCTATCTGTCATAAAACTCTCTTTATGCAAAATCATGTAAGCTTTAGGTCATCTCAGAACAGAATGAAAGTTTGAATCATCAAATGAATGATTTTGATAAACTTATGCCTCTTGCAATTTTTTTTCCCATTGTCATTCATAAATAGTGCCTTCTTTCTCCAAAAGCCATTTAGCATGAGACAGTGCTCTGATCTTTAGTCCAAAGGTCAACTGTTATCTCTTTATTGATTTAATGCAAACTCATTGATGGGTTAACAATACAATATGGCCTTATTATTTCTCGACATTTTTGTATTAATGAGAATTTGGAAGTGCAGTTGCTGAAGCTGACTGTTCTTATTAAGAGGTTTCTCTCCTATATTTCAGGGCTTGTCATCTTCTTTGTGCCAAGGACCAAATTCTGATCAAAATCAGCTTCCAAATAGCTTTGTATTTGAACACTGAGATAGCCCATTCACAGTGGTGCAAGGCCCCCTCCCATTTTACTTTATCTTACCACATCAGCATATCCGTCTACTTTTCCCCTTGTACTTGTCTATCTTTCCATTAGAAGCATCGCTCTAACCTTGCTTTTTGGTACTGAATTACCATTTCTTGAGGAAAGGTGTCACTCCCGAATTTCTTATTGGATTCATTTACGATTGTCTTCTTTCCAGTTAAATGTTGCAACTGTGAGTAATACACAATAAAATGAAAACAGAAATTGCTGGAGAAACTCAGCAGGTATGTCAGCATCCACGGAGAGAGAAATAGAGTTAATGTTTTGAGTCTGATTTTCAAAATACTGACTCTGTTCCTCCATCTACAGATGCTGCCAGGTCTGTTGGGTTTCTCCAGCATTCTCTGTTTTCGTGTCGGACTTTCACCGTCTGTGGTATTTTGCTTTTATCTAAGCAATACCCTTGTCTTTAATCCAAAATACTTAATTGTCTATAAGGTTCTACGAGATGTACAATGCAAATGCACGACATATTTTAAATATAGTCGTTGTAATGTAGGTTAATAGAAGAAATATTTGAGTTTTTAAGTACTTAATTTATGTCTAATTTTCTTGTACTTGTCTTCAAAAATACATTTTAATCCTGAGGTAACAATCTCTTATAGCATACGGAGTATCAGACACCAATCCTAGTTCTGGACATTAAGTTCATCTTCTCTGTCCAGCATTCCCTTGGGATTGAGGATGATTCTGGTTTGATAGATTCTGAGATAGCTGAGAAGTCCAATGCATAATCTGCAGATTTTCCACAAGCAGGGAAGGCTTGGAATTTTTGGTAGATTGATTGTTTTGAAATTTACCCCCCCTCTCAACTTCACCTCTGCCAGCTTCCAGTGATGTCACATGAAATGTTTTGTGTTTTTCCTCACAAGCCTTCCATATTTTAGCTGGACACAACCTAGAGACTCCCGTACATTGGCAGGGCTGTTCGACCACTTCATGGATGCTTTGAAGAAAATCCCTAACATGTTTCTGCTGTTCAGATGGAAATTTCCTGTGACCAAGTTCTCATCAGAACATTGCTTCAGGAATCTAGTGTCTGGCCCATGGATAATATTGTCCTGACAACAATGCTGCCTCTAAAGATTTGGATCAATATACATAGGACATTGGAGAACTATTTGTGACACTTGTTTTTAAAGACCAAGGATTGTTGAGAGATTGCTGCACTTTTTGAAATTAAGTAACTTAACATTCATTGTAAGTGCTGTTTGTACAGTTGCTGGTTCAAGCAGTAGTGGTCGGTTTGCAGATGAGCTGGAGCCAATGGCAGTATAAATAGAGATTCACCTGGCAGTAAGCATCTGATTGGTCTGTGGGTTAGTGACCAGTTGTCAATGACAAAGACCTTCTGCCTGGCAACATATATGTGATTGGTTCCCAGGTCGCTGAACAAGCCATTAGATCTCTGCAAGCTCAGGAGCAGACTCTGTTCTCTGCAGTAAAGCCACTTTAAGCCTGAAGAAAACGAATTTGCTGTTCCTTCTTCATAAGTTGCTGTAAGCTGTAACTTTTAACTAACAAATGAGAGATGTTTATAAGTAAGAAACATTCACCCTGTGCCTCCTGAAAATCAGTGGAAGCATCTGGAGAAAAAAGACTGTGAAGCAACATTCTGGTCAGCACAAGAATAATCTCAGAAAACCCTGAGAATATGGACCACTGAACTGTTTTTCCATCTTTCTCTTCACCCATAATACCCATGCTTTTTTTTGTGTCTATATGTCTAAAAAGGATGAGTTTATACAGAGGTTAGACTTTCAATCAGAAAACTTGTGCAAATGGTTCATAATTGTTCACCTGTAGCTAGAATCTACTTATTTGTGATAAATAGAAATTCCTATAAGTAAAGCAACCTGGTGTATGCTTCCTGTCAACCTGGGTCTAAAAGTCAAATAAATTGGGGAATTCTGCACACTTTTCAAAATCTTTAACTTTTATGATGACTCTGGGAATAGCAGGGTCGATTTCCAGTGCACTATCCCAGTGAGCTGTGACATTTATGTTTAATCATTATGCTGTGTAATAGTTTTGACCCGACAGCAGAAATTGCTGCATTATAAACTGCACAGATTGAACTGGTTTTCAGGAATTGCAATTCACAATGGAGACACAGATGCGTTGTTTAGCTGAAATTATGAAGATTTATTGTGACTATCAGAATGGCAAAGCCATGCTTAATTGTGTACGCAGATACTTAAAGAACTGCCTACGAGTTGTAATCTGATCTCTCTCTGACAAGTCAGCACACAGCCTAGAGAAAGTTGATTGGTGTGTAAACTGGACAGTCCGGTTCCAACAGATCTGAATTGGCTCTGATGTGAGACAGCAGAATGTTTTCTGCGTTGGCCTGCGCTGCCCTTGAACAAAAGAGAAAAGAGAGAGGTAAAATGGTTACTTA
Organism: Rhincodon typus; assembly: GCF_021869965.1. NCBI lineage: Eukaryota > Metazoa > Chordata > Chondrichthyes > Orectolobiformes > Rhincodontidae > Rhincodon > Rhincodon typus. The sequence continues at coordinate 57,611,947 of NC_063345.1, read as the reverse complement.
ATTAGAACAAATGTTGCTGAGACCTCCATAATTGGTAGATAATAGTGATTTATATCTCAGACATCATGATAGATTGCCTCATTTAACTACTTACCTTAGGTAGATGCCAGCGCTTTCAAGAAGTTCATTTTCAGATTGACTGTTACGTGTACCTTCATTGTCAAACGTTTTGTTTTCAAATTATAGATTGTGGTTGGTAAATCATGATAGTTTTATTGATGGCCGTGTCTTTTTGCCCTTTATGAGATGGATTTGAAACCCAACACAAATTCAAAGGATCCTTTTTCAAATTACGATTAAGCTCTTGTAACTGTGTCCAAAAGTAGTGATTTGTTAATTGTCAATCTATAAATTCAAGTCAAGTTTTTTAAATTCCTTATTCACAATAAATCTATAAGTGTTTAGACCCAAGTGTCTATCAGATTACTAAGTTATCGTTATTTGCAGATACAATTGAATATGACTCAGGCAAATCAGTTTTTCCCACCACTGATGCTGCCAGCCCTAGTAAGTTTCTACTGCATTCTCTGTGTTTGTTTCATATTTCCAGTATCCACACTCTTTTGACTTTAGTCAATTAAATGTTCTGTCTGATGTTCGCTGTAGTCATCCTGATTCTTCAGGCAATTGATCATCATGGCATGTGGTGGTGCATTCCTGTAGTGAGTGACATAGATCTATGTCGCTCACTACAGGAATGCACCACCCACCACTCTCTGTGTAAAGAACCTACCTCTGACATCTCCCCTAGACCTTCCTGCAATCACCTTAAAATTATGCCCCCTCGTAATAGTCATTTCCGCCCTGGGAAAAAGTCTCTGGTTATCCACCGTATCTATGCCTCTCATCACCTTGTACACCTCTATCAAGTCACTTCTCATCCTTCTTCGCTCCAATGAGAAAAGCCCTAGCGCTCTCAACCATTTCTCATAAGACCCGCCCTCCAGTTCAGGCAGCATCCTGGTAAATGTCCTCTGCACCCTCTCTAAAGCCTCCACATCATTCCTGTAATGAGGTGACCAGAACTGAACACAATAAACTTTCTCTTCAAAGACTGTATAGAACTGATTTAGGACCTTTTATATGTATTTGTAGAGAAGGTTTTATGAATCAAGTATACTTTGCAATTAAAAAAAAATATCAGGACCGAGGTAGCTCAATTCAAACATTAGGTCAATATATCACATAAAACTGAACTGCAGTCTTCTGTATAAACAATTTATGGAAACCTGAAATATTTTCAATGATCATCGTGTGTGAGTGAAGTGAATAATGTTTACATGGTCTAAGCAGGGATGGCGGCTGCATCCTTTAGAAATGTTTCAACTGGGATTACAATAAACCACACAGCGAGGATCGAGTGCAGGTTAGAAAAACACAAGTTTCAGGATTCTCAACTTTGAGGTATTGAACTAAAAAATGAAGAAATATTATACAGGACATCAGTTGGGAGTAATTGTCAGAATTGGGATATTACATGCAACTCTGTGCTCATTATCATGAAAATGATGTTTAAAGAAGACAGCATCAACAAAGCCACAGAAATACACCAGAAATGAAGTGTGAAACATTCGCAATTGAAACCGAGAAGTTTAAGGGAAATTCTTAAATCATTTTCAGAATTATGAAAAGGTTTTCAGGCAGTAAATAATGAAAGATTGGTTCCTATTATTGGTGAATCACAACCATTATTAGAAGAATGGAGGGGAAAGTTGGAGGACAGCTTTTACCATTTAGGAGGCAATTGGAGTTGGAAGTGCCCAATCATAATTAGCTTTTGAGGCAGGGAATACAACCATTTAAAATGGGTAAATTGTCAAGAAAGGAACAAAACATTTGGGAAAGTGTAGGAAAATAGGCTTACGGTATCCAGCCATAATTGAAGAATCCATACCAGCACAGGAGACCAGTCTGTTTCAGTGTTGTAAACAAATTGGATTTGTTTTTGTTGTGTTGCTCAGCTCTTGAAAATAAGGTTAAAATGCCTGATTCTTTGTACAGAACAATACACATTTGTATATGTTTTTTAAAAAGATTAGAAAAAACACTCTTTGCTGCATGGCCCCCATTCCCTTCAGTGTTTGTACCTCCCTGCACCTTTGCAGCAAACAATAATCAGTTGTAAATGGATATATGTGTAAAATCTGGCGAATTGGTACATTGCCAATGCTGAAGTCAAGTTGACATTGTAGAAAATTCAAGCCCTGTTCTCCAAGAATATTGAAAGACATTATTTAGACAAAGAGTTTCAACACTTGTGGATACAGCAGTGATTACACAGAAGAAAGCCTGTTGTGTGTGTGTCTGCATTATATGTGTATCCTGCAGTCACTATATAGCAAAAGGCTACACAGAGCTAACTGTTATAGACCAAGGATAGCTGGTACAAAGAATGGTGTTCATATCATTGATTTTACTACATAAGCAAATCTATTTGTCGGGCAGATTCTTGCTGCTAACATTTGACAGAAATATGAAATGTTGCAAATAAGAATGGCAAACCTAGTCAAAATGGAAGGAGCCATCTTATGAAAATGTGAGGTTGCTACCTTGGCTTGCTTCTCAAAGTTGAAATTAGAGGCCAATTGTTTTCTTAGGCAGTCCAAGAGTGGTATTGTACTGAACAAAATTTACGATCTTCCCTAGCCTTGCAGGAGGTACCAAAAGACTTAAGAGTTCCAAATATCACACGTTTGTTCAACAAAGGTTGTAAGGATAAGTCCAGCAAGTTACAGATCAGGCAATTTAAATTCAGTAATGGGGAATCTACTGGAAGCAATTATTCAGATAGAATTAGTAGTCACATTGAAAAATGTGAGTTCATTAGGAATCTAGCATGGAGTTATAAATGAGCAATCATGTTTAGCTAATGTATTCTTTGGAAGAGATAACAGAAGAGGTCAACAAGGGCAATGTTCTTGATGTGGTTATGTGGAATTTTAGGAGGCGTTTGATACTGTGCCACGCAACAGCTGATGGGCTGAAGGGCCTCTTCCGTGTTGTATGATTCAACAACTATATGACAGCTTATAGAATAAAAGGGACAGTAGCATTATGAATTCAAAATCCACTGAGTGATAGGAAACAGAATAATGGTCAATGGATTTTTTTAGGCGAGATGAAGATTTGTAGTGGAGTTAGAGTTCGGTGATGGGACACTTGCTTTTTTTCTGATATATATTAATGACATATATCTTGGTGTGCAAGGGACGATCTCACAGTTTGTGAATGATATGAAACTTGGAAGCATTGTAAACTGTGAAAAGGACAGTGGTCGAACAACGAAAAGGACAGAGATATGTTGGTGGAGTGGATGGACAGGAGGCAGTTGAAGTTAAATGCAGAGATGTGTAAGATGAGGTATTTTGATAGGAAGACTGTGGACAGACAATAAGAAATAAGGCTTACAATTCTAAAAGGGGATACAGAGCTATCTGGATCTACATGTGCACAGATCATTGAAGTTGCAGGAAGGTGGAGAGAATGAATAAGAAAGTGTACAGTATCCTTGGTTTAATTAATAGGGCCACAGATTATTAAGAGGAAGGAGGTGATGCTGAGCTTGAATAAGATGTGTTAGACTTCCGCTTTGCAGTGTTGCGTACAATTCCAGGTGCCACACTGTAGGAAGGATATGAATGCATTGGAGTGTGCAAGAGATTTGCAGCGATGAGAAACCTTCAGTTACTAGGATAGATTGGCAAGGTTGGGACTGTTTTTCTTGGAGAGAAAACTAAGAGGAGGTCTGTCAGAACTTTTCAAAATCATGACAAGGCTGGATAGAGTTGATAGCGAGGAAATGTTCTCACTTGTAAAAAGGATCAAGGACAACGAGGAACAGATTTAAAGCAATTTACAAAAGATCCAAATGATGTGAAAGAGAACTTTTTTCACACAGTGGGTGGCTTGGATCTGAAAGGTCCTGCCTGGAAGTGTGGTGGAGAAAATTGAGGATTCAAGGAATCTTGTATCTATTTAAATGAACATCCAATGTACAAGGGTGTGAGGAAAAGTCAGGAGAATAGCGGCAAGTCAGGCTCCTTTGAAGAACCAATGCAGGCACAATGGACCAAATGGCCTTCTGCTGAGCTGTAACATGTCTGTGAATCTGTGACTGTCAGAGCTTAGGCACAAAATCAACTTCTTAGCCATGGATTGATGTGTGGCAGAATGGGGTCTGATGAGCTGGACAGAGGTTATTGTGCCTGATAAGTGGATACTGGATACAATTGAACAATTTGGAATGGCACCTGATGCTCCATTATCCTTACAGCTGCTATGTTTGGCTATTTCCAGTTGACATGCTAATGATGAGGATCATCAATGATGACAATTCCTGCTTTAAAGGCAGCTTTCTCTGTTAACTCCATAAAAGTGGACGCTCTGGTGACTACTTACAGCAGATGTTATATATCCTCCAGTTGACGGTAGGCTGAGTGAGGTGAAGAAGAGTACAGTTTCTGACTTGCTCAACTTCCCCACCCAGCAATGTGGAATTCAGTCTTGGGCAATATCACCTGATTAACTTTCTGATGTACATCATTAATCTCTTTTAAGAAATGACACTTTAAGCCTGTGTTTGTTGACGATGGAAGTTCTCAAATGCACAGTCTCTTGATTTTATTCTCAGTCTTGCGGCCGGTTTTGCCCCATTCCACATTCATGGAACCTGTGTCGCCAAACCTGAAATTCAGCCTTCCCCATGCCTTCACTGAATCTAGGTGTGCCTTTCCTAACCTGTGAGTTCATCTTCGATGCCTTTTACCTGCGCACATCTCAGTCACAAACCCACAGCAGTTTCTGCTGCACTTCCTCCACTTGCCCTTTTCTGTACTTGTTTGCGGTCTGCTTTTCTTCTCTCTCAACTTTTTAAACTTCTTTTCCCAGGTGGTTTATCTATCCTTCTTTTTCCTGGGCCTTTTTAAAATTCTTCTTGGGGTTCTCCTTGATTCGAAGAGGACTGTTCAGTAACTCCAGGCCTTTTGATGTCTCAGCTCAGTGTGAATTCTTCCCATGAAGTCAGAAGAGGGTTCTTTAACCCTTGCAGTACTTAGCCAAGAGAGCCTGTTTGTTGCTGATGGGAATCAGATGGTTCCCAAAATCCTGTAATTGTTATATGTCAACTTCCAGGTAAGATGCTTATCACAAGCTGAATATTTACACAGTGGGCTGTGCCATAATATAACTCCTTCCAAAAGAAAATATCCATGTGAAAATAAAACATAAGGACTATTTAGACAAGTTGCCTCAACTTGTCTAACTTGTACAACGGGGAAGCGATGGCCTAGTGGTATTTTTTTTTCTCCATAGAATCCCTACAGTGTGGAAACAGGCCCTTCAGCCCAACAAGTCCACACTGACCCTCAGAGCATCCCACCCAGACCCATCCCCCTATAACCCACCTAAGCTAGGCATCCCTGAACACTACAGGCAATTTAACCTGGCCAATCCATCTAGCCTGCACATATCTGGACTGTGGGAGGAAACTGGAGCACCTGGAGGAAACCCACACAGACACAGGGAGAATGTGCAAATTCCACACAGACAGTTGCCTGAGGGGGAATCGAGCCTAGGCCCCTGGCGCTGTGAGGCAACAGTGCTAACCACTGAGACACCGTGCTGCCCTGTTAATCCAGAGATCCAATAACATTCTGGGTCCCGGGTTTGAATTCTGTCATAGCAGATGGTGGAATTTGAATTCAGTACAATATCTGGACTTAACAATCTAAAGGTGACCATTATCGATTGTTGGAAAAACCCATCTGGTTCACAAATATACTTTAGGGAAGGAAACTACCATCCTTACCTGGTCTGGCCTACATGTGACTCCAGACCCACAGCAATGTCGTCGACTCTGAACTGCCCTCTGGGATATTGGGGATGGGCAATAAATGCGGCCTAGCCAGCGACGCCCTCATCCTGTTAATGAATAAAGAAAAAAAAAAATTCATAGCAGAGCAAACTTCCAGAAGCAGAAGGAAAGAACAGAGCTGAACCACACATTTATTTTAAAGAACTGCTCAATTTTATCACCTATTGCTCTGTTTAATATGGTCAGCTTAAAAAAAAATCAATTTACATTCCCATGCTGATATTAATCCTACAGCTTTCAAAACACTGCTCCTGTAACCAGTCATTCTTACATGTCACCCTTATCTGGCTTAGGCTAACACAGGATGCTCAAGCTTTAATGGTCAAAGAATAGAAGAGAATGACACGTCTGTAGGAAACATTATGAAGGATGTAAAGAGAGTTTTATGGTGTGATTCAGATAACAAATGGGGTTGGAAGCAACTATAAGCTTCGGAGTATTAAGGCCACTGGGACATCAGTAAGCTGTAATGGTGAACATGTCAGACTTTCTTTCGGTGTCCATTTAGCCTGTGGGAAATACCAGGGTACAATTAGATTATTGATTTTCTGCTTTCAAAATTTGCGTCTGAAGAGGGTATTTGGAAGTGGATCACCCATGGGTATGATACCATTGCTCGCAGGTTAGATACTAATAGTGGCAGAGTTAAAGCAATACAAGTTGAAGGACTAAATTCAGGCAAAGGCATGAATTCTCCCAATTCTGCAGATATCGCATATTGCAGTCTCGATGGTGACCCTCTTTGGTAACTTGTAAAATTGGGACATGGTTCCTGTTGTGTAACCAGCGGCAATTTATCACGTTTGATGTTGAGTATTGTCATGGGATGAAAGTATGTGTGTGTAGACAGGAGCAATATTGTGCTTACTGTATTGACTACAGTGAAACCTGGTTAGTGCTGTGTTCTTCAAGTGGAATTGCCAATTTTGTTGTCAGCCAGCTCATTGTCGATCAAACCTGCATCTATTTCAGGAACTCTGGCACATGGATTTATGTGTCTCCTTAATTTAGCACTACTGTACTGGTGAGATCTTGGCAGTATAACAGTACAACAGTAAGTTCTTGTGATAATTCAGCTGTCATCCTGACCAGTTAACACTTCGCAGATATCATGTCCATCACAGCAGCATCGTCATCTTTCAAGTCTGGGATCTCTTCTACTAACTCTAAACACTCTGCAGTCCTCTACTTTGAGCTTCTTGTGCCTCCCCTGTTTTAATAATTTCACTGTTGGTGACCATGCTTTCAGTTGCCTAGACCCTAAACTCTGGAATAAACACACAGACTTAAGGATGTTGGAAATCTGAAACCACAAACAGAAGTGCCGGAGAAACACAACAGGTCAGTGGTGCTGCCAGACCTGCTCTGTTCCTCCATCACTATCTCTGCTTTTGTCTGGAAATTCCCTCTCGGCTCCTCTCTGCCTCGTGACTTCTTTTAGATATACCTTAAAAACCTGCCTCATTTTAACAAGTGTTTGGTTACCTATTTTAAATCCTAGCTCCTTATGTAGTTTGGTATCAAACTTCGTTGATGACGTTTCTGTGAAGCTTTGGGTTATATTGCTACATTCAAGGCACTGTACATGCCAGTTGCTGTTTTAGTGCTTCTCATTACATTTCATTCTGATGAATCTGCTCCTCTGCCTATCTGGACCTCACCCAAAAGCTGATGCAAATTGAACTGCAGCTGGAGCTTGCACAGATGAGTACTGTTAGAGCTGAAGAACTTCAGAAACAAAAAGGTTTACACACCTTCCTGGTAAGCCTACTTACGACCAGTCATTGCCTTGGAGAAATTTGTAGCTATTTTCTAAGCAACCTATTAGTACACATCTCTGGAGCAGGTGGATTTCGAGCCCAGGACCCCTGGCTCAGATGTAGGGACGCTACCACTGTGCCACAAAAGCCTTTTAGTAATGTTTTATGACTTTCCCTGCTATCTTACCTTGTAACGATGAGCGAATTTGTAGGTATTTGATATTTTGTATTTATTCCAACTTTCTAAGGGACTGAAGGTGATAAGAGTTGAAGAACAATGTTGACATTTAGATTGAAAAAAAAACTCTATTTCTCTAACAGAAGGCAGTATTGGAGGTGAGGGCATATTTTACTTTTGTTAGTAAAGTAGATGGTATCAGCATAAGTTAAAACTTCTGTCCAGTCCATTAGTTTTAAGCGCCTTGTGGTATGTGTTAATGCCTCTTGGCCATTGATGAAGACTACCTATAGTATTCTAATTATTTGCCAACAAAATGAACACCTAATCATATTATATTGTCTGTTCTAATGCTAGATTGAGAAGGGAAGACAGAATTATGTGGTACAAACAGGGATTTTGTGGAGTATTTTAACACATTTCTTGTCAGCCCTTCATCAGAGAACCATGGATGTGAGATGAACAGCAAATGCTTTATGAAATGTCATTGTGATCAGTGTGTTTGAAAGTAGCCAGTCCTTTTCAGATTCTTAACCAGCATTGATCTTTTCTTTAGCTTAAGTACACATGGTGCCCACCCCGCCCCAGAGCCCTTAAGAAATATGGCTATCTAGACTTTTCAGCATTTTACTATTACATGTAATTAATTTCACATTTGCTTCTTCTCTATACATAGCCTATTTCCAGTCATTTCTGGCAGATTTATGAGTGTGTAATCATCCCTACAAAGTTCCTCAGCTTTGAACAATTCCTAGAATTCAGAGCAGAACAAAGCTACCACAACAATTGCTTGAGCTGCCTCAGTGATGACAGTAGTAATGACTGCCATCCATCTTTAGGACTGAAGCATAAGCAAGAACTGTAGACAAAAGCACTGTCTTGAAGTTTTGCCTTCAATTATAGAAGCAAGGACAGCAAAACAATGTCTTTATGTTTTTTGTTAAATCTGTTCTGGGTGCTTGTAAGTCATTGTTATTGCAAAATGTTTAAAGTTGCAGGACCCAGTTGAATTCTAAGGTATTTTTTTAATGCTACTGGATGAATTCCTTTCTCGAACTGCAAAAAAAAATGTTTAGCTGATATGAGAATGTTGACTTAGTGCTTTGAGACCACAGTAACCAAAAATTTACTAACTTTGAAGAAATGAATTGTCACTTTTTCAAATTTATTGGAAACGAGTTAGCAAATATAAGGCTTTCTCATCTTGAACACTTTTAGACATTTCTGTAATGGGGTTAATACTGGTAATCTGCTGGTCCGCACTTCAGTGGTAAGGGGTTTCCAAAAGCAGGTAACCTTTCCAATGTCCTGAAGGACAGGGGGTCACTATTTAAAGCTGAAGTGTCAAAGGGCTGATTTGCAGGCTGCCCCACTGAAGAGAGTTGGGGGTAATAGGCACATTGTCAATGAATGTTCACTCAGAAAAAAATACCCTTTTTCAATGTGGAATTTTCTCCCACAATCCAGGTTACATTGAAAGAGAACATCATGCTTTCACAGCCTTGCGGTTTTCAATAAAAGCTTTCCAACCACTGTAGCAATACTAGATTGGCTATCGTATCAGCTTAGATGATGTGCTTAGCTCTGTGGAGTCTCACCAGAGAATGTTTTGATTCAGACTCAAGAATGCTACCAACAGAGTCATTGCTGGTAATTGCTGTCTCACCTGATAGTAACCTGCAAAGTTCATGGGATGGATTTTCAGTGCAAGGGTTGTTATATTTTTCTCTCCACTTGTAGCATGGTGGCAGTCCATCAACAGCTCATTCTTCCCACACGCCCAAAAAAGGATCAAGTGCAAGGCTAGGACTGACACTGTGTCGGTACTGGAAAATGTTTCCAGTTTTCTGATATGGATTCTGATTCCATTCTTCAGTGAACTCCTGCATTATACTAGAGTCTCCTCTTCCTTTTATGTTTGCTGTCATTTAAACAGACTGCTAATCTAGTGCTCTGGATTTTTTTTTCGAGCCACCTGGAGAAAATTGACAGGATCTGCTTGGATGCTTGACTTATGTCCAGCTCGACTTTTAAGCTGAATTTTTGGAGCCCCAGTGATGGTGGGCCTGGAGGTGGGCAGGGCCTAATGATTATAAGGCCACTGGCATTGCAGGACCTCCGAAGGCAATGATGTTGATGACCAGTTTTCTTAGGAAAAGCTTGTTAAGCAGGGGCTATTAGAGATCAACGGTATCACGACCATGGTTGGAGTTTGCAGATGAAGTGCTTGGAGACAAGCATTCAATGAGGCACGCCAGGATACAAGTGCTCTGGGAAGGCCCACCTGACATTTATGGGTAGTATAGCTCACATCAACAGTGTGTCATAGAGTTATACAGCATGGAGACAGACCCTTCAGTCCAACTTGGCCACGCTGACCAGATATCCTAAACTGATCTAGTCCCATTTTCCAGCATTTGGCCCATTTCCCTCCAAACCCTTCCCATTTATGTACCCATCCAGTAGCCTTTTGAATGTTGTTATTCTGCTAGCCTCCATTGCTTCCTCTGGCGGTTTCCTCCATACCCGTACCGCCCGCTGCATGAAAGTGTTTCCCCTCTGGTCCCTTTTAAATCCCTCCCCTCTCACCTTAAACCTATGCCCTCTAGTTTTGGACTCCCCTACCTTGGGAAAAATACGCCCTTATCTATGGCCCTTATGGTTTTATAAGCTTCTAAAAGGTCACCCCTCAGCCTCTGGCGCTCCAGGGAAAATAGCCCCAGCCTACTCGGCCTCTGTCTATAAGCTCAAACCCTTCAACTCTGGCAACGCCCCTTTCAAGTGGTGACTGATTGCTTTTTCCATTTTCAACGAAAAGAGGCTGTGGGGCCCCTCTCTGTTGAAGCTGCGGTTACTGACTTTGTCATTGCAGCTGAGAACTGCTCAGAGGCTGGAAGGCCTCTGATAAGTTTCCTGTTCAATTAAGGATCAGTGTCCGCCCCAGAGGGTACCCCAGTCATTGTTGCTGATTAGTGACCACTTGTAGCCCACGGTGGATCTAGAACCCAAAAACAACGTCCGCTCCCATTTCCTATGCATGGATTAAAACTTTAGGCTTATATTCTGTAGAGATCAAATACAAAGGAGCTGCATGGTCAGTATCCTAGTGTGATTTGTTTCCAGTATATGACTTGAGACTTTCTTTTAAATCATAGGAAGCTCATCTATTTTTTTTAAATTCGTTCACGGGATATGGGCATCACTGACTTGACCAGCATTTTCATATTACCCATCCCTAGTTGCCCTCGAGCAGGTGGTGGTGAGTGGCTGTCTTGAACTGCTGCAGGTACTTTCACAGTGCTGTTAGAGAGGGAATTCCAGGATTTTGAACCCAGTGACAGTGAAAGAATGATGAAACACTTTGAAGTCAGGATGGTGAGTAGCTCGGAGGGGAACCTTCAGGATCGCTGTATTCCCATGTATTTGCCGCTGCTGTCCTTCTTAACACTAAAGGTTGAGGGTTTGGAAGAGCTATCGGGAGAAGTGTTCACAAGTTGCTGCAGATGATACCCACAGCTGCTGCTGTGCCTGGGTGGTAGATGGGGTATCAGTCGTGTTGGCTGCTTTGTCCTGGATAGGGTGACGCCTTTTGAGTGTTGTTGGAGCGGCACTCATCTGGATAAGTGGAGAGTATTCCATTACACTCCTTACTTCAACCTTGTAGATTGTGGATGGGCAACGGGGAACAGAAAATGAGTTATTCACCACAGAATTCCTAGTATCTGATTTGTTGTTATAACCAGAGATTTTACGTGGCTAGACTATTTCAATTTTTTGGCATTGGTATCTCACAATGTTGGTAGTGGAGATTCAGCAGTGGCAATTTTGAAGGATGATGGTGAGATTCTCTTTTTTTGTTTTGGAGGTGTTCATTGACTGGTACTTGTAGAGTGTGAATGTTACTATCCATTTACCAGCCAAAGCCTTGATATTGACCAAATCTTGCTGCATTTTGACACTGACAGCTTTAGTATCTGAGGAGTTGTGAACGATGCTGAACATTGTTCAGTCATCAGTTAAGATCTCCATTTCTGACCTTGTAATGGAGGGAAAATCATTGATGAAGCAGCTGAAGATGGCTGGGCCTGGAACACTACCCTGAGGAACTCCTGTAGACATGTCCTGGAGCTAAGATAATTCACCCCCCACAGCGTCAACCATCTTCCCTTGTGCTAGGCAAGATTCTAATTAGCAGAGAGCTTTCCCCAATTCCCACTGACTCCAGTTTTGCTAGGGCTCCTTAATGCAATACTTGGTCAAATAATGCTTTGGTGCCAAAGGCAGTCACTCTCTCGCCTGACCTCTGGAGTTCAGGTCTTTGGACCAAAGCTGTAATCAGGTCAGGAGTTGACTGGCCATGGCATCATCAGTGGGGGAATCAGGTTTATTTGGAAGTGCTGGTGATAGTACCGACAACAACCTTGTCCATCACTTTGCTAGTTGACCATAGTGACTTTGTCCTGCTTTTTTGAATAGGACATGCCTGGAAAATTTTACACATTGTTGGGACGATGCCAGTTTCATAGCTGTAGTAGAACAGTTTGTCCAGGGATGCAGTTGGTTCTGGAGGACAAGTCTTCAGTACTATTGCTGGAATGTTGTCAGGGTCCATAGCTTTTGCAGTATCCAGTACCATCAGCCATTTCTTGATATCACAGGGAGTGCACATAATCAGTTGATGACTAGCATTTAGCCCATGCAAGCTGCATCCTATTACATTGAAGTATTCCTGCTCTGTGGCTTCACCAATTGACACTTCATTTTTAGGTAAGTCTGCTTCTGGTCTTGGCATACCCTGGCACTTTTCTTGAACTAGGCTCAATTTGCAAGCTTGATGGTAATGGTAGAATGGGGAAAATGCCAGGCCGTAATGTTTTAGATGATGATTGAAGAGAACATTGCTGCTGATGGTATCCATGAGGTGCTGTGGGCCCAGTTTTCTGTTGCTAGTTCTGATCAAATTTTATCCAATGTAGCTTGGAGAAGGGTATCCTGACTGTAAAGATGGGAACTTAGTCTCCACAACGTCTGTGTGCTGGTTATGCTTACCAATCCTGTAATGGATAGATTTATCTGTAACAGTTAGATTGATAAGGACATGATCAAACAAGTTATTCCTTCTTATTGGTTCCCTCACCATCTGCTACAAATGCCATCAAATATTCCTGCTGTCCTTCCAGACCTGCTGCCTCATTAGAGAGAGGCAACTGGTGGTTCTTTAACCTGAGCGTCACCACATCTCAGGTGAGGGGGAAGAAGTTGAGAAGGAGAATCCTTCATGATAGTCCCAGCTGCTGTGGGAGTTGAATCCTTACTATTGGCACTGCATTGCAAACCAACCATCCAGCTAACTGAGCTAACCACCCCACAGCAACAGCAGCATTCATATTGAGCTATTAATAGAGAAGAAAACTTCATTGAAGCTGAATCAAAATGGTCTGAATGCTGATGCCTTGGCATGAACTGTGGAACTGCGGAGCCTTTGAATGATATGTTTTATCATACTTAGTGCTGAAAGAAGGCATTTGGCAGCGTTAGTGAAGATTTGTGTCTCTTTCATCATTCTTAACCGTCTGCACCTTTCGCTTCTGAAGAATGTGCAAGTCCAGTATTGATAGAGTTATCAAGAAACCTCTGGGATCTGTTCCCTCTTCTCCATCATTACTTGGCCAGATGTTCAGCAGAAAATCTATTTGCACTCAGACTGGGCTTCCCCCCCTGCAACTCTGGCTCCATCAGAGCTATTTGGCCAGAGCAGCTTCCAGGGAGTTCCCAACCTTGAGCTTTGTGCACCCGTAACAAATGTGTCAGAAAAGAATAACTGCATAACAGCTAGAAAGGGTCGCCCTTTGAAAGGTTGAGTGTAACTAGATTATGGGAGAAATATCTGCACTAGTATTAACTGACAATGTTCTTTATGATGCAGAGTTTTCACGTTGTAGAGATGCTGCTTTTGTCCTGCCAAGACATTAAGGTCATTTTCTTTTTTTTTAACCTGGCATTCAGCCTGCATGATAATGGACATGATATGGCAGTGTGCTGTAGCTGACCAAAAATTGGCAGGGTGTTTGAGAATGTTGGAGCAGAACCATCACATGTACTGGAATTGGAGGTTTGGTATTGAGACATGAATGCAGTACAGAGTAAGTTTGCAGCAATGTCTTGAGGGCCACGTTCCTGCTCTAACTTTGAGCACCCTGTATTTACGTCATCATCTTCTCTTCACAATGAGCACTGAAAACAAACTGCACAACAATGGTGAGCAACCATGCTTCAAGAAGGATCATAACCATCTCTCACCAATGGTTAGAGACACAGCTGGTTATGTATAGCTTGAGGGTAACCAGTTCACAAGTGTGGGATAAGGTGAGGTAAAGCCTCCATGAACTCTCTCAGTGGTCCGGGGGTTGTCGGCTTTATTCTACACTATCCTCTAATCACTGAGTCAACTGAGCTAATCGGTCTCCAGGCACACGATGGGAAAGTGAACTTGTCATTCCCCCATTAAAGAGCAAAGTCGTATCATAACATATTTTAATTTGCATTCCTATTAAAATATTTTATGGAATAGTATAAAAATTCTAAACCAGGTTCAATATAATGTAATCAAATTGCACAGAATCCTCCTTTTATTTATCTAGTGACTGTTTTGCCATGGTGACCAAGAATGATGTTGGTAATAAGGTCAAAAGTCACACGACACCAGGTTATAGTCCACAGGTTTATTTGAAATCACAAGCTTTCGAAGCGCTGCACCTTCATCAGGTGATGTGAAGAGAGATCCCAGGCACAGACTTTATAACCAGCGAGATCAAAATATCATACAAATGGTGTGAGTGGAGTGTCGACAGGCCAAGTAATAGGACTCTGCAAGTGATTAAGCGTGTCAGACGGTGTGAGTAAAGTGTTAACAGTTGAATAACAAGTGAAGGGATGACCTATAATCTGATTAATTGAGGCAGAGAGATAACTATTAAAAAAAATTTAAAAAACAAAGTGGTTCTGGAGACAAATCAAATGACTGGAATAACATGCTGGTATCAGAGTCGCATGTGGATCTCTGTAATAGGCTGATTTGAGTTGCTAATGCAGACCCAGCACCAATTATGATCCAACTTGCTGCTGGCATTTATATAGAATGAGGTGCTTTCCACATCATTTTTCCTGTTTGTTTAAGGTGCAACGTTTGTTGATTCTGAAGGTGTCTGTTGTATTAACACATTTGACCACACTAAAAGGAAAGTAATACTGAAAATATCTCCAGGTCTGAGAGTCTGGGTGGGGTAATTTGTTTTGGTTCGTTTGAGTTTGCCCACTCGAAGCTGTATCAAATGGCTAAGCAACATTAAATTTGCTTTCACTGACACACAAGATTTGTGTACTATGCTACATGGGCCCTCACTAAAATGATAATGCAAATGAGCTCGGAAGGAGTTAAAGAGCTTATTGGCACACATTAGTTTCTTCCTAGCTTAGACTAACATTTATAGAGTAGAGAAATATGTTTACCAAAAGGAATGTTGTTTACTTGGACTTTTCCTGCCAATACTTGAAAGTATTGATTCATTTCTGTGAAATGGCTCTACAGGTGCTAGCTCCAGTTTTCCCCCAGTTGACTATTTTTCACAAGTTGAGTCTTTCTGGAAAGTTATTTGGTGGCAGGGACCATTCCAGCTGGAAGCAGCCTTATTCTGACCCAGTGTCAATAGATGATTCTTCCATCAGAGGATACTTTAAATAATTTTATCAGGATCCCTAGGTGATTGTCAGGTTACATGATAGCTAAAGACAAGGAAAGCCATTTGGTTCATTCATTCCAGAGAGATCTGAATCTCAGCTGTTTGTAACATCCATATATATTTTTAACAAAATCCAGAATGTTTTATTTCCACGCTTCAGCTTGAGGCCTGTTCCACAGATGTGTTTGTTTTTATTTCTCCTTTGCGTACAGGCCACCCTTGATATGCATCTCACTGTTCTCCAATCCTATCTTGTAATCAGAAGCCAGACCCCAATTAATTGCTTCCTTCTATTTTTCATCACCACCTTGATGTTTTCTCTGTTCCTAAGTATGTGTTGGATCACGGGGAAAATCTCCTGCTGCCTTTATCTGCTCTTCACGTGGCAAGACCAATTTTTGGCACTGCAGGAGGCATCACAGACCACATTTACCTCAGCTATGCACACTTTGCAGCAGAAGACAGTGGACAATGATTGATTACTGAAAACCCCCACATCAACCAACCAACCAAACCAGGGATACTGGGTTAAATTCACGACCTCTAAAGACAAAGTTGCCATAGTCCTAGCGGACGAAAGGCTGCTCTTTGACGACTGTTGGTGGTTTAACCTGAGGGTTAATGTGCCTCCGGTCAGGGGAGGGGTTGAGAAGGAGAGTCCTTCATGGTAACTTCAGCCAACGCAGGATTTGGCATCACGTGCGTTGCAAACCAGCCATCCAGCTAACTGACCCCTTCCAGCACACACCATCTCGACTACTGAGGCCAACCAACATCATACAGATCAGGAATCTAAACAGAGTTTTCTTTATTTTTTCAAGCTAGTTAATTATTCCAATGTGGGGAGATGGAGGAAAGAAGATAGTCTACGAAGTTTACAGCAATTATTTTGTGTGTGTGTGTGCTTTTGTGTGTGTGTGTGTGTGTGTTTTTGAGTGTGTCCACGTTTTTTTAGAAGCTAGGCTGTTGTTTTGCTGAGCTGCAGTTGCAAATTTGACCGTAGAAACAGTGTAAAAATGTGGAGGCCCATGACAAACTTAATTTCTCATTATGAGTCATAATTAGGATCAGATGACCGATTTGTGCAACTCTGTGTTTCACAATGCAGCATTAACTGCAGAACATCTATGTTTTTATTTCTCAGGGGAGATTCTGTTGCCCTTTTTATCAATTCTAAATTTGTTTTGTTCCCTCCTTCCTGTTCCCTGGTGAAGGTGCTGCCTCTTAGCTGGTTCACAGCTTATTTGGCACCAGTTGCGCTTTCACAGGCCCATTCGCCATTTGACAAACCTTTGTGCAAGGGACCAGACTCTGAATACTGATTGACTATTCTGCCATGGGGCTGGGTTGAGGAGTTCACAGTCTTTTATCACGTGCTTTTATGTCACATTTTGAGTTTAGGTTCTTTCCAGAAGGGTTGAGAAAAAAACAAGTTCAAAGACTGTCTTCAGGCTTATACTTGCAAGTAGCGCAATTTTATTTTACGTTGAAATTAAATACATGTAAATCGTAGATATTACCAGGCTCTGATTTAAAGTTAGAATAGGTAACCTGTTTCAGAGATAGT
>NC_063345.1:57592995-57594431 GCF_021869965.1 Rhincodon typus | reverse complement strand
TCCTGCTCCTCTGATGCTGCTTGACCTGCTGTGTTCATCCAGATCTATACCTTGTTATCTCTTTAGGTAACCTATTTTTCTTGACGTGATCAAGTCCATTTGTTCCCAATGTTTCATCCAGAAGACAGAGAGTTCTCATGTAGTCAGCAGTCGTTTCTTCCAGAGTGCAGTGTGTTCTAGCTGAGCCTACACTGTGGTATTCATAATCAGGGATATTCAGCTCTGTGAAAGCTTCAGGAGCCTAATCCTCCTGCACAAAATTCACAACTGAGCTCAATTCCGCTCCTCACCCAATACTTTCCATTTAAATCCAGAAGTGCTGAATTCTAACTTAGCTTTACACAAATCTGTAATTTCTTTTTTGGTCTGTAATTTCTTGGCACCTTATTGAGCAAATGTGCTGAGCGGTAGTTTGAGATTTGCCATCATCCAATTAACCAAAGGGGTGAAAGGATTTAATTCAAGACTTGCATTTATCTAGCACCTTTCATGGCCTCAGGTTAACTCAAAATGCTTTCTGGCCACTGACTCCTTTTTGAAGTGCAGTTATTGTTGTGAATACAGGAAGCCAAGACAATAATTGCAGAGTAAGATGCCACATGCAGTGTAGAGCATGGAAACAGACCCTTCAGTCCAAATCGTCCATGCCGACCAGATATCCTGAAGAAATCTAGTCCCATTTGCCAGCATTTGGCCCGTATCCCTCTAAACCCTTCATATTCATGTACCCATCCAATTGCCTTTTAAACGTTGTAATTGTACCTGCCTCCACCACTTCCTCTGGCAGTTCATTCCATACACTCACCATCCTCTGCCTGAAAAAGTTGCCCCTTAGGTCCCTTTTACATCCTTACCCTCTCACCTCAAACCTATGCCCCCTAGATTTGGACTCCCCTACCCTGGGGAGAAGACCTTAACTATTCACCCTAGTCATGCCCTTGTGATTTTATAAAATTCAATAAGGTCACCCCTTGGCCTCTGATGCTCCAGAGAAAATAGCACCAGCCTATTCAGTCTCTCCGTCTAGCTCTGACCCTCCAAACCTGGCAACATTCTTGGAAATCTTTCATGAACCCCGTCAAGTTTCACAACATCCTTCCTATAGCAGGGAGACCAGAATCGCACACAGTATTCCAAAAGTGGCCAAACCAATATCCTGTACAGCTGCAACTTGACCTCCCAACTCCTATACTGAATGCACTGACCCATAAAGGCAAGCAAACGCCTTCTCCACTATCCTGTCTACCTGCCACTCCACTTTCAACGAACTATGAACCTGCACTCTGAGATCTGTTTGTTCAGCAATACTCCCCAGGACCTCACCATTAAATATATGAGTGCTGCCCTGATTTGCCTTTCCAAAATGCAGCATCTCTCATTTATCTAAATTAAACTCCATCCGCCACTGCTCGGCCCACCAGCCCATCTGATCAGGG
>NC_063345.1:57580339-57592495 GCF_021869965.1 Rhincodon typus | reverse complement strand
AATCATGTCAAACTTGCCAGATGTGATGTTAGATTCTGAATTATTTAATTGTTTTTGGTGGGGAACTAGAATTAAAGAAGATTTTAAAGAATTTTGACATGTATGAGGTGTAATGGGATTGTGAACAGCTGTTTGAGAGGGATGCACAGATTCTTATGCTGCAGAATTCTATGATTCTAGCGAACAGAAGAATGCATCATGGTTTGTCCCATTTGGAAGTGGTTAACACTGACGCATTCAGTAATGTCACCCAACTGTAATGAAAAGCATCTTTTGCAGGGGATTAATCTTATGGAGAAGTGCTGTGTTTGGAAGAGGATGTAGAGCATTGTTACTGGCTTGAGTTTTGCGGCTTTATGTTCAAATCATGGTTTTCAGTGTTTCAGAAGTTTGATTGTTGTTTCCACAGGTAGGATTCAGGGAAATAAACTGCTTTGAAATGATTGAGATTCGGACAAGAGATGAAATGACAGTGTTTATTTGATGAGCTTCCCTGTTCATGTTATTTTCCTGCATGCTTAACTAATTGATTGTGGGGTCCTGTTTCATCAATAGATAAGCACCAGTATTGGGATGTGCATGTTTGCTTCTGACTAGAAACAGCAGAAGATAACCCAGAGATATTATGATAACCCAGAGATTTTAACAAGCTTTTTGTATTTTTTTTTGTCTAAACCGGGATGCTAAGTGTCAGGGCCAGAAAAGACTCTGAAGATGGTCACTAACTCAGATGAGGTTTTTATGCAGAAAGCTGCAAGGGCAAGTTCTCAGCAAGCTCCTAAGTTTAGCCTGCAAAGGAGATGTTAGGAGCTTGAGTACATCTAGTGATATGATATTATGTATCATTATATCGAGGTAAATGCATGGATTGGGTGGATTTGATTGTTGTTGCTTTTGTTCACATGCCAAGCAATAACACAGGTTAGTGATTGGTCGTTGGCCTTGCCTCACTCAGTGTTTATAATCTTTGTAAATGGAGGCTGAGAAGACAGGTACCAGCATTTAATATCCAGTTCAGACCGTAAGTAGCATTATGGATTCCTGGATCACACTGTATTGCTTTGTGGACAGGCCAGCTATCTGAGTGACTACCATATCTGAGAACAAAGCTGGGACGAATCCATAAGGAAAGTTCCTCTGCGACACCCACTGCCCTCCTCAATCCCCACCACCTCCAATTCTCTGTCCAGCACTGTTAGGCTTTAACATATTATCTGTGTATTTAAATTTTATATTATTTTTCTGGCTCAAAATAAAAATTTTTACTAAACATTTTAAAAGATCTCCCATTCAAACGTCATTTTGGAATGGATTGTTTTTTTCAGCGATGACAATCATTGCTTAAAATTGAGGTTTCTTTTCCCCTCAGCCAAGGGTATTGAAATTTCTTGGTATTACAAGAAATACCGTAGTTACAGTATTTGGTCACCATTATTCCAGATATTCAAGTCTGTGGAAATCCCTTGGAATGTAGTAAGTGGCAACAATCTCGTAAAGAGACAGATCTTACCTTGTTTGATTTGATTCATTATTGCCACGACGACCTAAGCACAGTGAAAAGTTTTGTTTTGCATGCAGTTCAGGCAGACCATTACTATACAAAGATCATTGGATGAATGAACAGAGTGAGGAATACAAAGTTACGGCTGCAAAGAAGGTGCACAAAAAGCAAGATCAACGTTAGATTTGAAATTTGAGATGTCCATTCAGAAGTCTAATAACAGCATGGAAGAAGATATTCTTGAATCTGTTGGTACGTGTGTTTAAGCTTTTGTAACTTCTGCCCGACAGAAGAGGTCAGAAGAGATTATTACAAGAGGGGGGGTGATTTTTGATGATGTTGGCTGCCTTCCCAAGGCAGCGATAAGTATAGATAGAGTCAGTGGATGGAAGATTGACTTGCGTGATGGACTGGGCAATGTTCACAACTCTCTGTGGTTTCTTACAGTCCCTGGCAGAGTACCAAGCTGTGATGCATCCAGATAGAATGCTTTCTATGGTGCATTGATAAAAGTTGGTGAGAGTCCTTATGGACATGCTGAATTTCCTTACCTTCCTGAGGAAGAGGAGATATTTGATACAGTTAAGCTCCTTCCTTTTTAATCTGTTTCCATTACCACATTACCTTTCTACTTCATGGTTGTTTTATCTCCTGAGGTATGGAGACCCTCAGGTTAAATCATCACCAGTGGTCTTTCTCTAATGCAACAGCAGCCCGTGGCCTGGTTGGACTATAGTCACTTTATCCCAAGACAAAATGGCTCTTTTTCTCCCAAACACATGTTTAGTTCTGAGCCACAGATCTACGTTTGAGGTGGACTTCCCTTGTGATGTACCATCAAGCCACATGGTCTAATGAGAATTCTGGTAATGGCTCATTCACTGTAACAGGAGTCTGGCTGAGAGAGGTCCTTAGATGGCAGGTCTTTAGAGGATCACAACCACATTGTGTCACTGCGTCACCCTCTGGATGGATTTTGACGGTGTAAAGAATGTATCAGGCTGGACAGAGACACAACTTTCAAACTGGCCATCAGTGTTTCTCACTGTAAACATGACTATGTGGTATGTGTTTGAGCAAAAGTGGCTACTTTACAAGTAATTGTGTTGCTACAGTAACATGGATAACGAGGCCGACTTCTTTTTTTGTAGTATACACTACACTTCAAAAGTGAACTATTTTGGTACTTGGATATGTGACTGTAGAGGCCTGAAACCACAAGCTTTTAATCGTGTAGATGAACATATGCTTGTTAAAGTTTAAGCCACCAACACCTCCCACATTATCTCCAGGTTTGATCAAGGTTGTTTATGAGGTTTCTAGCATTGAGATGCTTAGCCTAAGAACTGTTGATTGTATTGATATATCAGTTTGAGTGGTGGCATCACGGGGAGCTGTACATAGACCAGATTTTGAGGTTCTAATTATGGTGAGATGTTCTTTGATCTGTGACTTTCTTGGCAACTTCTTGAGTCTGCACCAGCAGTTGAAAGTAGAAATTCAGAGGTTGCTGTTAATGAATTTCTGAGCCTTCACTGAAGACTTTGAGGTAAGAAATCAATTTGAAATCACTGATTCGGCATGAATTCCACTGTGAAAACCTTTGGAAAAGTTATGCTTTGTTAAGGGGATTAGAGTTTGGTTTTAGCAGCCTGTTATTGTTGGACAACATCTCTGGCCCAGAAAAGCTGATTTTTATATTTGTGAAATGTGAACCTTTGCTATTTCTTGCAAAGGATTCTTCTAATTTTTAAAGTAGTAAATTATTCTTAGTTTGGTATTTCGTAGAAACATAGAAGATAGGAGCAGGAGGAGCTTTGAGCCTGCTCCACCATTCTTCACGATCGTGGCTGATTGTCCAACTCAGTAGCCCAATCCTGTTTTCTCCCCATAACCTTTGATTCCTTTTGCCCCAAGTGCTATACCTAGTCACCTCTTGAATACAGTTAATGTTTTGGCATCAACTATTTCCTGTGGTAATGAATTCCACAGGCTCACCACTCTTTGGGTGAAGAAATGTCTCCTCATCTCCATCCTAAATTGTCTATCCTGAATCCTCATACTGTGGCCCCTGGTTCTGGACACATCTATCATCGGAAACATGCTCCCTGCATCTACCCTGTCCAGTCCTGTTAGAATTTTATAAGTCTGTATGAGATCCCCCCTCATTTGTCTGAACTCTAGCGAAAACAATCCCAACCTAGTCAATCTCTTCTCATACTCCAGTCCCACCATCCCCGGAATCAGCCTGGTAAACCTTCGCTGCACTCCCTCTAGAGCGAGAGCATCCTTCCTCAGAAAAGGAGACCAAAACTGCACAATATTGTAGGTGTGACCTCACCAAAGCCCTGTATAACTGCAACAACACATCCCTGTTCCTGTACTCAAAACCCCTCGCAATGAAGGCCAACATACCATTTGCCTTCTTTACCGCCTGCTGCACCTGCATGCTTACCTTCAGCGACTGGTGCACAAGGACACCCAGGTCTTGCTGCATTCTCCCATCTCCCAATTCAGCTTCAATCTTAATTCCATGTATATGCACCAAACTGATTTCTTTTTTCCAACCACTTTATAAAAAGTGAATGATAAACCTCCTCATTTTCTACATTGCTATCTATGAGCATTCTTACGTGCTCATCATGTTTTTGAATACATCACCGTTGCTGGTCACAGGAGATCCCCATAGCCAGCACCAGAATGAAAGTAATGTTGGAAAAGGTGAAATTTCACAACTGAGTTTTGTGAGATCTTCAGTGTCAGCCTTCTTCAAAGTCAGTGGGTGCTCTCTCTTCACCGTGATCATAAAATACAGACCTCTTTTACTGATGAGTTCTGGCCACCTTCAGTTTGACATGGGGTGCAGACTCCTTCATTTAAAAGCATAAAGTGTTAGTATCTCATACCGCCATGCCGCATTCATCTTTGACTGAGGTGCAAGTATGCAATCTGATGCATGGATTTCCTGTTCTTCAAATTATGCAACTGATTCTTTGATCTCTTCCCCCAACCCCGTCCGTTCGCTTGCTCATCTTTCTTCAGCAGGTAGTATGAATTAGCATTGAGATTGTGCCTTTTGGTGAATCACGACGGTGAACCATGTCATTCTACATTTACTTTCCTTATCTCTTCTTACAGCTGTATCACCTCCCCTTACACCAAATACTCTGATTCTCACTTGCAGCAGAGCACGATTCTGCAGGTGACATTCTGGTCCCTAGTTATTTAAATATTCACCTCAGATTAATAGTCGAGACATTCTGGCTGACCCATGTTCTCATCAGATCGCATTCATACACACATTTATGTAACTCATATTTATGTAAGCGTCTGTGACATAGTAAAATACTCCAGGCCACTTCACAGGAGCTTTATCGTACAAAATTTGGCATTGAACCATACAAGTGGATATTAGGACCGGAGATCAAAAGCTTTGTTGATGTAGTAAGTTTTTAAGAAGTTTCTGAAAGGACGGGAGAGACAGTGACTTGGGGAGGCAATTTGGAAACTGAGGGCTGAGTTGGCCAAGTGTACAAGATTCAGGGTTAAATGGCGAAAATCTGGGTTGCCTGCAAGTCAGAATTGTTGCCGAGAAGAGCACAGATCTTTAGAGGGAGGACTGAGGCCATGGAGGCATTTTGAAACGAGGATTAGCATTTTCAAATCAAGCCTGCATTAGACTCCAATACAAGGGCCGGGAAGCAGAGTTGATGAGTGGATATGGATGTGGAACAACTTCAGACAACACAACAGAAGCTAAAGGATACTGATCAGTAGAGGGAACTTCGCCTGGCTTCTTTGTATTTTCCTCACTGCTTGCTCTATGTGGGAGCTAACTGGGCTGCCCTCCCTGAGATGAGCTAACACAGCACAGTTTAAGGCTTGAATGAGGGCCTTCCGGGTTGGGCCCATATCTGGTAATAATTGATCCATTGAGCCATTGGGAGTCATTCTATTTTTGTCTTCCACTAATGCACATTCCCATTAATTCCCTATTTAATAGAACAGTGGCAGAGCAAATTCTGGTTAATTAAAAGAATGGATGAGATGATGGGACTATTAAGTATAATTATATTTTATGACCATGTACATATTAAATACATCGTGTTTCAAAGTGTGACTCATAACTTTATAACAAAATAGTTGAGTAAGCATTCCAGTTCCAGAAAGCACTGAAAGTTTTTCAAATATCATTTTAATATTTCTTGAGGTTTAAATATGATTTTTTTTGTGTGAGGAGAAATATGAGCTCTTTGTCTTTCCCCTTGTGAATGAGGAATGTTGTATTGCTCGGTGTATTATGTATCCTGGTGTATCTGATTTACCCGGTTCTACCAGTCTCTACTTCTCTATTGTTGCTAATGAGCAATGTCCCTTTTATAATCCACTTTTTCCATTGAGCCTAAAAACCAAAAACTTACCTGTGCAGGGGTTGTGGAATAAAGAGGAAGTGGACCTGGTGATCCTTCTGATTCTGAGCCAATCCCACTGACTATATTTTTAAAACTCTGTTGACAATTGTTTTAGAAACATGGCATTGCCAATTGATGATGGATATGTTGCCAAGTAGAAGATTATGACATTATGATACCAGGCGGTACACACAACATTGGCGTTTGGCTGTCTGTGGTACATGTATTCACTTAATTGGATACTGCACATTTAACAACAATTTGCATTTATATTGTGCCTTTGATATGGTAAAATCTTCCGAAGATTGACTATTGAAAAAAAGGGCAGGTGACCTTAATCTTTGCCAAAGAGGTAAATCTACAAGGAAGTTCCTTAAAGAAGGCAAGCAAAGAGGACAGTTCAAAGGAAGGAAATTCAGAACCTGGGGCCTTGACAGCATGGCTGCCAGCACTGGGAAAAAGAAAATGGGGCATGGTCACTGAGTGCTCAGTGGGTTGGCTGTAGAAGGTCCCAGAGATTGGAAGAGCTAAGGCCATGGAGGGATTTAACCCGTTTAGGATACCACTCTACTCCCAAAAGGGCATTCAATCCTCATGTGTGTGATTCTATTTTTCACGTTTGCACCAGATTGTCAGCAAAGTTCCTCCAGTGAGGTCAGGAATTATTTGAGAACACATAAAGGAGCATGTGGAATATTCATTGGATGAAGAAAAAAGTCAGTGTTTTTCATTCCTGGCTCAGTTATTGTGGCTCACATGGTAAATGTAATTTAATTACATGAAACTAGGAAGGTCCCTGTTTTAATCTCCAGCTGTCTCGAGTTGGACTATGTCAATAGAACAGGAATGGCAGCACTCACCTTTGTGTCTCTGGTCTACAAAGGTTCAGCTGGAATCCCCTCTGTTTGTTTGCGTTCTATTGATTTGAACCTGCACGAAAATTTAGAAGGTGAAAGTCATGGTTCGGCTGCTTTTGGAGGATTCGTACACATCTGGTCAGCCTGAAGAATGTTATGAAACTAAAGCGGGTTCAGAAAAGTTTTACAAGTATGTTGCCAGGGTTGGCGGGTTTAAGCTATAGGGAGAGTCTGAATGGGCTGGGACTATTTTCCATGGAGAGTCAGAGGCTGACTTTATAGAGGTTTATAAACTCATGAGGGGCATGGATAAGGTAAATTGGCAAGGTCTTTTCCCCAGGGTGGGGGAGTTCAAAACTAGTGGGTATAGATTTGAGGTGAGATGTAGGAAAGATATAAAAGGGACCTAAGGGACAACTTTTTCACGCAGAGTGTGGTGTGTACATGGAATGAGCTGCCAGAGGAAGTGGTGGTATGATTACAATATTTAAAATACATCTGGATGAGTGTATGAATAAGTGGGGTTTAAAGGGAGATGGACCAAATGCTGGCAAATGGGACTAGATTTATACAGGATATCTGGTCAGCATGGACAAGTTGGACCGAAGGGCCTGTTTCTGTGCTGTACGTCTCTATGACTCTATGTATTCAGGTGCGGCACATTTGAAACCAAAGTGGTCGTAATCCAGGTCAAGAGGCGAAGAACAGAAAATGATCTGTGTTTCTGAAAAGAGATTTGGGAGCATCGGACCACTGATCATCAATTTTAAAAAAAATCAATTGTACAAAATCTGAATGTAAAAAGCATTTGAATTTATTGATAATACTATTTTGATTAAAATAAAAACAAAATAATAGAAATACAGTGCAAGTTGGTAACATCAATGGAGAGGATAACAAAATTTCCAGGCAAACTCGCTGACATTTCATAACCTGAAATATTCACTCCGTTTCTCTCTTCACAGAACCTGCCTGAGTTACTCAGTATTTCCAATGTTTTCAGTTACTTCAAATACCCAGCAACTGAAATATTTTGCTTTTCTGTTACGGTTGGAGTGTTTTCCTTCAACTGACCGGCACTTGACAAGTGCATAAAAGCGAGGAGTTCACAATCCAGTGTTGTCATTGCATGATAAACATGTACTTCAGTACAACTATGTGTGAAGACACCAGCATGACCTCTGACCTAATTCATTCCTGCAAATGGTTTGATACGAAGCACTTAGAGCCCGTGGAGGTGGATGTGTCTACAAGGTTGAAAAGTTGAGCTGTGAATATTTAATGATAAAAACTTCGGTTCAAATCCATTGTCAGGAATTAATTGGGATTCATTTGAGACACTTAATGGTTCAGAATACAAGTTTTTTTTTCATAATGTCATAGTTTGCAAGCATTTCAACCCTGTGAGTCAGAATGAGATGTATTTAGATGGTCTGGGGAATCTAGTTTGGAGCCCATTAGAATCGAACCCACTCAATGTGGTTCCTCCATTTTGGAAACTGGAGAAACATTATTGGAGCTAGAGTCGGTGATTGGACCAATTTCTGATCTGAAGCAAGCAAGCATGAGCCATGCTTCAGTGGGAACATGCATCTACTTGTTTCAGTCTTCATATAAAATCCTGAGTGGCTTAGAAAAACACGCAAATGTCCTTGTTTGTTGTTTTCTTTTTAGTTTTTAATCATGTCGGATCAGAATTGAATTGTGAGACACTGTTCCACGAGCTGGCAGCTTGCAGTTGGGGCATTGATCAAATTTAATGCACATATTTCAAATTCTTAAGAAGTTCACAGGGAAAACAAGAAGAAAAGAAGATCCAGTCTATGATAGAGAATGCATACTGTCGTTTTGTTTAGCCATCTGCTGGCTGTACCATACAAGTCAGTCTATTCCACTGTGGAGTAGAGGACCTTGAGCTTATTAGTTTACTGTCTCCAGCTGTGATACACAACCTGTTAAAGCCTGCATCGTACCATGTAATTATGCTTGCTGTTCTGTCTGACATGAGTCAGATTGCAAATTAACTGTTTATAGCTCCACCAGGCCAGAGGTAGCACAAATGGGTCTGAGCTGAGCTAATACTGTAACCTCACTTTGTGAGGACCAACGCTGTATGTCTCTTCAAAAACTGAAGACACCAAGACCCTAATTCCTTTGTGGCAATAAGAACTAAACTTTGTAAGTGTGTGTTAAACCATAAGATATAGGAGCAGAATGAGGCAATTCAGCCCATCGCGTCTGCTGTGCCATTGAATCATGGCTGATATGTTTCTCAATCCCATCCTCCCACCTTCTCCCTGTAACCCTTGATCCCCTTAGTAATCAAGAATCCATCCATCTCTGTCTTAAATACATTCAATGACTTGGCCTCCACAGCCCCTTGAGGCAATGACTTCCACAGATTAACACCCTCTGGCTGAATAAATTCTTCCTCATCTCAGTTCTAAAGGGTCATCCCTTCACACTGAGGCTGTGCCCTTGAGACCAAGACTCTCCTACTAATGGAAATGCCTTCTTTACCTCCACTCTATCCGGGCCTCTCAGTATTCTGAAAGTTTCAATCAGATGCCCCCACATCCTTCTAAACTCCATCAGTACAGACCCAGAGCCCTCAACGGGATCCTTATTTGAACAGCCCTTCATCCCCATATCTATCTGAATCAGTTTCATTCTTTTAGATGTATTGGGAAGAAATGCTTTCATCTCATCACATTGTCAAGTCTTTTGGAGTTTGAGAGCACGTGTGCTTTTAGTGATACTTTTTACTTGACTTTTATAGTGTGGAACTGTAATAGCTCTAAATACAGCATTGTAGCTGTCCATTTATTGATGTTTTCCACACTTTTATGGTCAGATTATCTCTGGAGGAATTGATAAGTGATGTTGTAGCAGATAAAGGAAAAAGGGGAGAAGCTTGCATTTATAAATGTTGCTTAATTTCTCAGAACATCCCAAAAGCATTTTATTCATGAATTCATTTGAAGTGCGGTCAGAATTGCTTTGGGATGAATGTGGAAGCCATTGTATGCAAACCAAAAACATGCATTGAGCAAAAATATAATTAAAAATATGATGCAATGCCATGGTTTAACGCGTGGGAAAATCTCATGCCTCTATCTCAGAATAGACGTGGCAACCTTTTAGCATTGTCCTAACAGGGTTTTGTTTAATAGCTCAGCTGAAGGAGAACATTTCCAATAATATATTACAATTTAGTACATACCAAGATTTCAGAATCAGGAATGAGGCTTAATGCGGAGGTGAGAATATTGAGTATTAGTCCAGAACCTATGCTCTTTAAAGAATCACCAACACTGAACAGTCTTAGGAGACAGAGCTGTTCTGTACACACTATGAAATTTAGTATTTAAAATGCTCATTATCATATTTCTAGATTTTGAATCTGATCTCTCAGAAATGTCCATTTAAAACAAATTGCAGCTGTGTTAAACCTAACAAAGTCGTATATCTAAATGCTGTACAACATAAGCTGACTGAATTTTAACCTGAATTAGATAGTTAGATAAAATAGGACAATTTGGGATTTTAATCAAATGTTCACATTTGTGATGATTCCAGGGATTGCAGGTCTAGTTTTCCCATGCATGTGACATACTTAAAGGATGAGGTCTCAAGCACCTCCTTTTAGTGACTTTCTGCACATTCACCAGGTATAATTCTCCCCATCTCTCCCATGGAAACACATTCAGGCTAACTCACTGACTTGTCCTCACTGAACCCTAAGAAAAGCACAGGACTTTCTCCAGCCCTGACTACTTGGACTACTAAAACAGTTTGAGATTTATTTTCAGCTCTGCCTGGAGGCTGCCAAAGCTAAAACTGCCCTGTCTGCTGATATGGATCTTTACTACTTCTGAACTGAATCTGCTTGTGATACCTAACCTGTCTTTTTGTTGGTTCTAAAGGCTCAAATTTATAAACATTTAAGCAGTCATCTTACCAGGTAGCTTATCTAGTGATTTAGCTTAAGTTGCATACTTTTGTTTTGGAAATGCTGTTCTGAATATTCATTGTTGTGTGTGTATGTGTAAATGAGATACTAATATTTTACAAATATGTACAATGTGTAAGTCATCATTATCAAACTAAAACCAAAAATCCATTTACCCCAACTTCTGAGCCAAGTTCCCAAGCAGTAGCATATTTAAAACCTTCAGAAGAATGGCAAAATTAGTTTGGGTAACAAGTGTCAAATTAAGGGCCTGAATCAGGGGGCAAAATCAGAAAGGTGACTGAGTCCCTTTCCTGCAGCCTCAAACTTGCCTCAGGAGGGAATTAAACCCCCTCTCCCAATAGCCCAATCCTTCTTTGCCCCTTTTAAAACAGAGTAATTCTTATAAAGACACTCTGTTCTGGCATGAATACTTCATAATTTGGGACAGAGTATACAGGTTCATCACTTGAGGGAAAATGTGTGCATTTACCTGTTTGAATACCATTTGTTTCCCCTTTGCCTGAAAGATGTTGGCAATTGCTGTAGTACATTTAGGTTTAACCAGGTTTAAAGGCTGATGTAGCAATCTTCCCTGTGGAGTTTAGAAGAATGAAAGGAGATCTAATTGAGGTATACACAATGCTGAAGGAATTTGACAGAGTAGACATCCTCTTGTGGGACAATCGAGAACGAGAGGTCATAGTTTTAGGATAAAGGGTGACAGATTTAAAACAGAGATGAGAACTTACTAATCTCAAAGGCTGATGAATCTTTGGAATTCACTACCCAAGAAGGTAGCCGGGGTAGGACATTGAATAAATTTGAGGAGTTTGACAGATTTTTATTTAGTAATGGGTTGAAGAGTTATGGGGAGTGGGCAGAAAAGTGGATTTGAGGCGAGAATGACATCAGCCATGATTACATTGAACAGCAGAGCAGGCTTGAGGAACATAGTTCTTACGCTCCAAGCAGTTGAGAAACTTTCAATTTTATGTGTAATGTACCATGCTCATTTTAAATTTGCAAATGTATTTCGATGAAATAACCATCCCTTTCTATTTTTCTGTTCTGCTTTTTTTAATCCTGATTAGTTATGGCCCCAGGAGGCAAATCTACACTGCATAGAGTCTGAGGCTCCTATCTCAATTCATGCAAATCCTTTCAAACAGTATTCCATTCTGGACAACAAGGTGCAGGGCTGGATGAACACAGCAGGCCAAGCAGCATCATAGGAGCAGAGAGGCTGACGTTTTGGGCCTAGACCCTTCATCAGAAAAGGGGGAGGGGAAGGGGGTTTTGAAATAAATAGGGAGAGAGTGGGAGGCGGATAGAAGAGGGATAGAGGAGAGGATAGGTGGAGAGGAAACAAACAGGTCGAAGAGGCGGGGATGGAGCCAGTAAAGGTGAGTGTAGGTAGGGAGTTAGGAAGGG
>NC_063345.1:57542495-57579939 GCF_021869965.1 Rhincodon typus | reverse complement strand
GCTCAGCAGGTCTGGCAGCATCTGTGAAGAAAAAAATCAGAGTTAACCTTTCAGGTCCAGTGACCCTTCCTCGGAACAGTTCTGAGGAAGAGCCACTGGACGTGAAACGTTAACTCTGATTTTTTTCTTCACGGATGCTGCCAGACCTGCTGAGCTTTTCCAGCAACTTCTGTTTTTGTTCCTGATTTACAGCATCCGCAGTTCTTTCGGTTTTAATTTTCTTTAACTCTGAAAATAGACAGCGTTCGAAAAAAGAGACAATGATCATCAAAGGTGGAGTGGCACATGAAATTACTTAAACTGCTCAAGAGGAGAGCCTGCAGGGTGACAAAAGTTGTCTTGCAAGTTGCAAGTCAAATCCAACGGCTGTTATCTCAGTGTTTTCTCTGACAGCCTGATGGTGACATTGTTCTGTTTTAATGCCACCCTGCCATTGGTAGCTTCACTTCTCAGCTAACTGAATTTGCTGTTCTATGGCTTAATATCTGCACGGCACCTTGCATAGCCAAAAGACAATAGGGATTTCATCTTTTGCCTCTCTACTAGAGATAGCGTTTGATTTACGGCAGAGTCAACGTCTTGTTATCTGTCTGTTTGCCTTGGATGTTTAGAGATTGAGCGGATATTTCTTATTCTTGACTTCTCCACCATGATTCAGTTTCTGCCGACGATCTGCCGAACCATAGCACAGTGATTGATTGTTGAACTATAGGTAGCATGAAGAGGTAGGCCCTAAATCTACATCAACCAGAATGGAGACTCAACCCTGTGTTCTTGTGGTACTCTGACCCACAAGATAAACATCTGGTCTGTGCTCAGATGCCAAGTATGTTTTGGAGAGAAACTAAGATTTGCAATGAAGGGGATGTCATGACCCTTACGTTCAATCTTTGAACATATTTTCTTGCACTTCCAGCAGTGTATGTTATTTCCATTGTCTTCCTGTTTCCGGTAAATTTGGAATAGTGGTGTACTTGTGGTGCTAATCAGGTTAGATTATTGACTGATAACAATTTGAATGCTCCTATGGTATCAATTTTAGCAATGGTGTTACCAGTAAATTTGATTAACATCTAAAATGCTTTCCTTGTCTTTCATTTTTTAATGTGTTACACAGGGTAACTACAATGTCAGGCTGATCACCCCTCGTATCAATCACTGCTTTCTTATTGAGATGTGACTGGTGGTTTTACATGTCCTTCCTGTTGCTAACCTTCCTCACTTAGCCAGGCCTGTAATACACATTGGCCTGCCTGCACAAGTGGCTGGGTGCATCCATGGCGAAGAAGTGAGAAGAACCTACTTATCTCCAAAGTGGGACCTGAACTTAGGCGTCTCTCTTCTTTACTTGCCTGGCCATGAACCTCCCCAGCTCCCTATTAATGTCTCCAGGAAAATGTAGCATGATGGTGTCAAGCATTTGTGCATTGACATTGGCAACAACGATTTCGCTACTGAGTGAAATCCTGAATTATGCCATCAGCAAGGCAATAAGCAGAAGTGATCCCTGATCTACAAATATGTAAGATGACTGCCTATAGTAACACAGTACCATCTTTATGACAGCAGAATATGGGGGACTACTTCCAAGTGTCCTTATTAATAATACAGTATTTACAGCAGTCCTCCAGGCCCTCTGGGCATGTGTAAATTGCGAATACATTTGAGAGAACATCCAAATGATAGGTTTTTGCTTAAATGTCTGTGTTTAGTGAGTGTCTTAAAATCCTTACGTTATTACCTGATCATTCAGTGTGACGTTGACTCAAATAGTAATTTAAACAACAATAGATGTGTGCTACAGATGGACCGAGATTCTTAATGTCTGATTCAGTGGTGTACAAAAACAAATTTATAGTGATACTGAGGCTGCATACTTTACGATATCAAATGCCCATTTGCATTCTGCTGGAAGAATTGCTACTGTCTAAATACGAATGACCCCACTCTGCTATCAGTGCTCCAGAAAGTATTAGCATTTAAAATAAAAGTTATATTTAATGACTTTTTTTTGCCTTCTAATTGTTACTAATGGTGTGGGAAGCAGTAATCAGCACAATTTGAACCTGCCAATCAGAATACATGGGTCCACACCTTCCCTTCCCTCAAGAATCTGCAGAGATTTACACCAACTGTGATTGGTCTAAATTCTGATTTACAGCATCCACAGTTCTTTTCTTTTGGTTTTTATTTACACCAATTGTGTCGCCCTCCACTAATTTGAGTGAACTCTGTGTGGACCAGCAGTCAAAGTTGGTGTCTTCACAGTCTGTGTGTGCCCTTATTGCCTGATAAACTGATTCTACTGTTTGACCCACCATGTGTGTTAATAATTTTGCCTGTTTTACGCATGAATGTGCAGAGGGTACTTGTGGTGCAGTGGTAGTATCCCAACCTCTGGACTAACAGGCCTGAGTTCAGTCCCACCTGCGCCAGAGGTGTCGTAGTTTGTCTGAACAGGTTGGTTAGAAAATATCTACATAAGTGTGCAGTAGGGTCTATTGGCACAGTGGTAACATCCCTGTCTCTGAGCCAGAAGGTCCAGGTTCAAGTCCCATTTGCTCTGGAGGTGTGTTATAACATGTCTGAACAGGTTAAATAAAATAGCTACATAAACATGTAACCTGAAAAGTAGCATTAGAGTGACTTTTACTCCGTGATTGAAGCAGACTTTGTCGCCACATCTAGTCTGAGATGGGTGCCTGATTCTTTTCACCATCTCACAGTGATTAATAATTGAATCTTTTTCAATTAACTCTCTGTACGAGGTTGTAGACTTGCTTGCCGAGCTGGTGGGTTTGGTTGCAGACATTTCATCACCGTGCTAGGTAACATCGTCAGTGCGCCTCCGGTGAAGCGTCGGTGTTCTGTCCCCCTTGTTATTTATATGCCTCGGTTTGCTCGGGTGGGTGGTATTACTTCCAGTTCTGTCTTCTTGAAAAGTTTAAGTCTCTGTTCTTTAAGGTTTTGTCCTTTCTGTCACACTGCTCCTTCTTTACATCAGTGGCATCCTTTATTCCATCATGTAAACCCATCCACTTTCTCGTGAATGATTTCGCTCCACATTCAACAACTGACTTGAGATGGCACAACACCTAGGATTCTCACAATGCAGTCGCTGAATCATTACACCTCAGTCTTGTCTACACCCTGCTGTGTGGGACAATGAAATTATGGTTTCTTTTACTTCTTCAAAGTTGTTTCTTCTATCCCATACAAGGCAAACTGAAAGCTGAAACCAATGGCCTTTTTTTTCAAGCCAACAATGTTGGCCTGAATACGAATAGCCTCCAGTAGAATGCTTGCACATTTCCTCTGGTACAAAGGGTTTTAAAAAAAAGCAGTTTCCTCTTTCTTTTCCACTTAAGAGCTCCTCTCTTTTTATAACTCAGCCAAAAATATGCATACTGCTGCCATATCCAGACGTGTCTTCCAGAACTCAACTAATACTTCTGGGCCGGTTACAATTCTTCTCACATATCTTGCCAAACTTTTTTTCCAGGACTTCCTGCCTTGTGTTTCTGCCCTATTGTTATTACTGCAATCAACATTCTTCTCAATGTCTCTTCTCTGACTCTGTCATCCTATCTGCCTTTCCTGCTCCGTACAGCCTTCCTGTGTTGACTCAAGGGTCTTACTCCAACTTACTCTAACTCATTCTTTCCTTGAAACTGAGGAATGTCTATTAAGAATCTGTAAGTCCTTTGGCACCAGCTCTCTGAGCAATTTAGGTCGTGCCATGCTCCCTACTCTCTCTCCATAAACATACACATTTCTCCTGTACATTCTCATTCTCGATATTTTTGAGTGGAAACAGTTTCTCCCCATCTACTCTGTCCAGACCCCTCACGGTTTTGAATACCTCTGTTACAGCCCCTGTCAGTCATCTATTCTCCAAGGAAAATGCTCTGAACTTCTCTAATCTATCTTCGTAACAAATTCCTCAACCTTGGAACCTTTTTCATAACTTTTTTTTCCCCTGTGCTCTCTCCAATACCACCACACCTTTGTTAAAGTGTTGCCCCAGGACAAAATGCTCTAGTTGAGACTGAACCAATGTTTTATTCAGCTTAGCATTGTCTCCTTGCTGTTCTATTCTATACTTCTATTAATAAAAGCCAGAATGCTGTATGCTCTCTCAACATGTCCTGCTACTTTCAATTACCTATGTATGTATCTACCCAGATCCCCCTCCTCCTGCACCCCCTTGGAGTGGTACCCACTTCTTCCAACATCTCGAGATGTCCTTCTGACCAAAATGAATCTCTTCTTGTTTCTTGTTCTTGTGTTTTTCCAATAAATCCTGCAACTATTTTATTTGCCCAAACCTCTGTGTTAGCTATTTTCTATCATTTCAAGATTTAGAACTCAAATTTAGTGTCACCTAATCACCATGTCATGACTCGCTTCCTTTTTATCTATTGTCTTTCAGTGGAGGTGGTTGCTGACATTTATGGGCTCTGTATTTTCACTTTGTTTCTCAATAATAAAACATGGAGAATATTTTATTTGCCTGAGTTCTCACTGAGCAGAGAGAGCACATTGCATCAGAAACTATTCATATTGCTCCCATGGGTACAAACCTGACTGAAAAACAGAACGTTCCCAGATCCAGGCAGCATCATCACAAGAGTTTTACCAGGTATGTCACGTTTCATTGAAGAAAATTGCTACCCTGAATGAGGCTTCTGCGTATTTTAAAAATAGTGAACTAATAGTTGACTTTGAAACTTGACCAGCTCCCTTGTTGGTAATCTGACTTAGCTGAATAAACACCTTTGAAGTGTCATTCCTGTTATCACATTGAAATTGTGGCACTCAATTTGCATACAGCAAGCCCCGCAACAGCAATGAGCAAATGTCCTAACTTTCTACATTTCTGATTTTTTTTAAACTTGATCCAACAATGATGCTTTTGCTTCTCCATATGTTGGCAGATTCAGTTTTTGCCTGTCCAACTTTGATGAGTTTGTGATCATTTCAGAGTGCCAAGTTGCTGCTGAAATGCCTGTGCAGTCGGTGATGGAACTTGAGCAATGCAAGCACAATGGGACATATGTTATCTGCTGGTGGTTGCAAACCTTCTCTATTTAACCATTTTCCCACAAGTTGCATCTGTTGGTTTGTGTTGTGGTTCAGACTTCAAGTCCTGGGAATTAATTGTTCTAGTGAGGCTTGAATAGCTGGGATGCTGCTTTCTGTGGGAATAATAGTTTTATTGGGTTCTGTGGAATGTACATCTACTCCATCTCAAAAATAATGCATTTTTTTAAAGGACTTGAATTGTGATAATTGTTAAAAGCACCAACACAGATATAAAATATTGGCCCTCCTTTCAGTTTTGGATTCGAGGCGTTTCCAGGGGGAGTTTGTTGAACAAAGGCTGTACTCCCTCATGGCTTTGAGGGTGTTATGGTGGGAGGTAGGTGTGGAAATAGTTGTATTACAGGGGGTGGGCATTCATGGGGATCTGGGGAACTGATTTGTTGATTTGTTTGTAGTTCAGAGTTGGAGATTGGACAGTGCAAATATTGAAAATTCAGAATAATTTCAGAGCAATTAGATTAAACCATTACCGTTTTTAAAACATTTTAACATGTCAGTTGGGAACCTGGTTTGAAACAATGGGACATTAGGAGCTGGCTGGTTACTGTAGCTCATGACTGACTAGACTGAATGCTGATGTACAAAATGAAGATAGTTTTAAGTTGTGTACTACTTGGATAGCTCCATCTTAAAGGCTCACACAGTGGGATATCAACATGCATTTTTTTGTTAGTTTATTAGACTAAGGTACAGGTAACATCACTGTAGTTTTTTCAGACTATAGGGCTGCTCTGTTATGAGAGAGATGACTAGTGGTGGTATAACCAGAGGGTCAGTATGCTTCAGGCAAGGATAGAGATTGAGAAGGAGAATCCTTAATGGTAACCTCAGCGAGTGTGGGAATTAAACCCACACAGTTTGCATCACTCTGCATTGCAGGCCAGCCAAACAGCCAACCTATCCCCAGTGTATTATATGAATGTAAGAGGAAACCATTTTTACCTGTAAATCCAAGGTAAAAGTGTTGGGAGAAAGCTGCCATTTGTCAGGAGTACGTTTTTTTGTTTTCTATCCGAGACTCAGAGTCATACACTACAGAAATTGCCCTTCGGCCAACCAAGTCTGCACCAATAAAAAATAAAACCAATTTGCACTAATCCCACAATCCAGCACTTGGTTCATCCACTTGAATTTTAGACATTCCAAAGGCTCATTGTGAAGTTGTGAGGTTCCCCGCCTCAGCTAAGTTTCCAAACAGTGCATTCCAGATCCCCGCCATCCTCTGGGTGAAGAACTCTTTCCTCAAATCATCTCAAACTCTGTCTTTCACCTTAAAATTATGCTCCCTCATTACCGACCCTTCAACTAAGGGGACCAGCTGCTTCCTCTCCACCCTGTCCACACCAGTCCTACTCTTTAGCACCTCAATCAGGAGCCCCTTAGCATTCTCTGCTCTAAGGAAAACAACCCAAGCTTATCCAGCTTCTCTTCATAACCGAACTGCCATGTCTTCTTCAGGGTCATTCAAAGGCTGGTTGAAAACATTTGTAAATGTGTCTATTTTTTTCTCCCTCCTGCCCATTTTTCCAGTTCATATTTCTGAGCAAATATGTATTAACACTGGTAGATTTGCTTCTGCCTCCTTCTTTCTTTGTTGGAGTACTTGTGTGTCTTTGTACCCATGTCATCATGCCCAGCATAATGCCACATGCTCAGAATAGGACAGTAAAAGCCTCCTCTCTCCATTTTTTTTTTGTTTTGGGACTTTCCTGAAAAGGGATGTCATGGTTAGCGAAGCTTTCCAACAATAAGGGTTTTAGATAAACTGAGCGTTTTTTTTTCCCAATCCTTTTTGGTGAATTTGGTCAGATCAAGGCAGTAACTGAGCTCATTCAAGGTTAAGCAGCAGAATGCAGTCACCGTCTTCTAGAACATTCTTTGTTGTCTCAGCAAACATCCCCCAAACCTCAGTCTTCATCCCTGCCCTTGGTTTCTGTGTCCATTTTGGTTCATTTCCTCATTGTTGCATCCTCTCGCATCCTACTGTACCTGTGGGTGAGATGTGCTGTAAACTTGCATGTTCGACATCAAATGCCTCCTTATTGGCAGTTTTGAGAAGTGCAAAACCACTTCTTTGATTTTGCATCCAATCAGAAAATTTAAATTATACAGGGGGAAATAAAGAAGTGCACAGCCTCAAGTGGAGCTGTGACTCTCGAATGTATTTTCCTGCTTTAGTTTGAAAGTAAAGCAATTGACTGAAACAGAAATGCAGCACAGTTTCTTGCACAGCTAAACTGGCCTCAGCAATGTTTGCAGCCATACTTGTCAAGTCAGGTCTAGTCCTGTCAAGTATGCTATTTGTACGTAAACACTTCGCAGAAGAGATATGGCAGTGTCATCATCATGTTACTGGGCTAATAATCAAAGGGATCTGACTTTCAATCACGTTCTAACGTTTTGAGAATTTAGATTCACTTTTATAGATTTTGAAGCATTGAACATTGAAAATAACATTGAAGCTCTCGGACTGACGTAAATGTTCATCTGGTTCCCTACTGCCCTGTTTAGGGAAGGGAGCTCTCTCTCCTGCCCGACCTAGCCTAGATATGAGTCTAGTCCCACAATAACATGGTTGGCTCTTAGATGTTGTCTTAGGTGTCATAGCAAGTCACTAAATTATATTAAACTGCTGCAATATTGTATACTTCAGAGTGAAGCAGTTCACGAAGGATGTACCACTAGAAATGGGCAATAAATGTCGCTCTTAACAGCGATAACATCTTGAGATTGACTTTTTAAAAATACTATTGCATCTTTGGAAAGGAGATTTCTTGCACAATTGTGTACATAGGCAGTTGAATGTTTAAAAGCAATAGCCGCATCACTTGGACATCACGCAGGCTAGAATAGAAATGTGCTATTATTGTCAAAATTTCTTTGTAATTTGTTTTGTTTGAGATACCATCACAGTTTACTTCCAATAATGTTCATGTACCGCTTCTGGCCAGATCTTTGGTTCAGAAACTGTGCTCTGACCACAAATAAATAAATCAGAAATATTGTGCTTCTAGAGTGAAATTTCATAAACTTAGAATGCCCCAAAATGCTTTACATCTAATGAAATACTTTTGAAGTATAGCCATTGTTGTAATGGAATAAACATGCCTGTAACTGTGTAACTGTGAGTTTGGAGACATGACAAGTTAAGCTACACGTTTATTTTAGTGGAAAAGCTCAGCAGGTCTCACAGCATCTGTGGAGAGAAATCAGAATTAATGTTTCGGTTTGAGTGACCCTTCCTCAGAACCTAAGGGTCACTCAATCTGAAATGTTAACTCAGATTTCTCTCCACAGATGTTGTCAGACCTGCTGAGCTTTTCCAGCAACCTCTATTTTTGTCTCTGATTTACAGTATCCGCAGTTCTTTCGGGTTTTGTTTATTTTAGTGCTTTAACTGAGGAATAATAAGTGGTAATTACTGATGAGGGGTAATTTGTGCTCTCTTCTTGGAAACAGTGCCATAAAATTATTCATATTCAGCTTGAAAGGGCAGATAGGTCTTGATTTAGTGTGTTATATGAAAAGTGAGTTCCCCGATGGTGCAGCTTTTGCATTGGCAATGTAGGCCTGAATTTTATGCCTGAAGTGGAACAAGAATATCTGACTTAGAGTCAAGGCTGCTAGTACTGAGCCAGGTCTGAAGTGTGAAGCTGCAGAGAAACGCGGTGGATTTGCACTCCATGGTTTCACTGGTATCCAGTCTTGGGCTTTTACTGCTGATCCCAGGAGTCTACCGTAACCACCTCTGCACCAGCCCTTCTGCTGTTGTCAATCTATAGGTAATCCCATTGCACCTCCTCCTGTAGCTCCCTCTTCTCAGCTATTGGTAGCGATGGTTGTTTACCTTACAGACACCTTCGCCCAACTTACAAGAGCTCAAGAAATAGAAGTGTACCACACAGGTTGTGGTGCCTTCATCACCATGCAGTATAATCATGGCTGATCTTGAGTGTCATCTTGAGTTTCCTACTTGCATCCCATGGTTCTGTGAGAGACCAAAATTTGCCTCTTCCAGCCTTAAATATAGTCAGAACTGCTCCCCCACCACCCCCCTGCCACCCCGCCACCATGGTAGGGAGAATTCTAAAGACTCATATCCCTTTAGTGAAGAAATCTTTCCTTATCTCAGGGTCTGCTACAACTCCTGCTCTGCCTTTCAGTCTTGTAAACACTTTGTGACGGGATTGTAGAATATTTTGCATAGGCACTGAACAAACTACAGAATTCTCGTCTACCTCCACATTCAGACAGATATCAAATTGTACCAATGGAAAAATGGTAGGGGAGACCTTTAGATGATATTGCAGATGTAACAATGTATGGTTCTATTGGCGTTACAGACTTGGAAAAAAAAATCCTTTTGTGCCATGTGGGCATCATTGGTAAGGTCAGGAATGGTTGCCCATGTCTAATTGTCCTAGAACTGACTGGTTTTGCATGGCCATTTCAGATGGCACTTCAGCCAATGAAGTGCTTTTTTTCTTTGCACTTCATGAAGTGCAAGCATTGCTTAAATGTAGGAAATGCAGCAGTCAATTTGCGCATAGCAAACACCCAACAAGATAATGACCAGAAAAAGACCACTGTTTTACAGTACTGTTTGGTGAGGGAGAAATGTTGGCCAGGACACCAGCTCCTTTTTGAAATAATGCTGGGAATATTTCTGTCCACCTGACAGGGCAGGTGGGGACCTGGTTTAAATTCTAACTGAGCCATCAATATCTCTAACAGAGCAACAGTCCCCCAGACCTACACTGACCTGTCAGGCCGGAAACATTGCTGTGTGGTGGGGAAAGGTGCTGTGCGGCAAAAAAAAACTGGCTTTTCAACAATCCCTGGTACAGAGTAGCTGCTATCACTTGGTTTAAGAACCTCTCCTTTGGAGACTGTATCTCCCCCAGCCTCTCCACGGCAAACCATTTGGTGGGGAGAATGGATTTAGGGATGCATTACTGAGGTTGCATTTTTTTTCCTCTGGGATATACTGGCACTTTACACCAATGGCAGTGCAGGGTAACAAGGTGTAGAGCTGGATGAACACAGCAGGCCAAGCAGCATCAGAGGAGCAGGAAGGCTAACGTTTCGGGCCTAGACCCTTCTTCAGAAATGGGGGACGGGAAGGGGGTTCTGAAATAGATAACAAGGTGTAGAGCTGCAGGGTGTTCTGTCTTTACATCATGGGCCTGAAGGCTGTTTAATTTTAGCTTCTGACCCTTTGAGCTTTGATTCCAGTCTGAAACCAATCAAAGACCTTGAGTGCGAGGCTGAATTTACATCATGCTGTACATCTGAGCTTTGGCTATTCATCATTTTCTGTTACACACTTAAAAAAATTAAGGCTGTAATTTCTGATTTATAAGCTGCTTATTCCTTTTATTCAAATGTTGTCAGCTGGCACAAAGCTGAGCCTCCTCTACTGTTGAATTGGACCCATTCTAAAAGATTGTATCTTTTAAGAGATTGTATCTTTTAGAAAATGAACTTGTACCTGAAGGTTGTGGATTTGAAAAACAGCTCTTTAAA
This sequence comes from Rhincodon typus, assembly GCF_021869965.1. Lineage (NCBI taxonomy): Eukaryota > Metazoa > Chordata > Chondrichthyes > Orectolobiformes > Rhincodontidae > Rhincodon > Rhincodon typus. Next base: position 57,569,307 of record NC_063345.1, on the reverse strand, counting down.
AACAGCCTGTATGAGACATACAACTTCATTGACCTCTCTATTTCGAATGTGTGCTAATGTAGTATTTTTTGTGACAGATGATTACAACTGAGCAGACTTGTACAGAGAATGTATACAGAGAAATGAGAGAGGTGGGATAAGCTCATAAATCGAGCAGCTGCTTAATGGGAATAGATGATTCCTATCAATTACTTTTCTGACTCGTGAATGCTTGTATTTAAACACACCTTGTCATTCAAAATGTCCTTGCTTCACACTGGGGCTGCAAACTCAATGTGAAACGTGCATACATGGGGGACAGGGTGAGAATGCTGATTCTGAGCATATTTGAATTAAGAAAAAATATCAAATCCTGGACTTCGAACGGGAGGACCCTTTTACAGTGTAAAGCTGATCTGAATTTACAGCAGCGATGCACGAAAGGTCAAAGTCCGTCTGGGCTGACAAGCACCAAATAGCATATTGATTAGAGAGCGAGAATTAATTTGGTGAGTCATTGCAAAAAAATAGCATTCTTTTCCTCTGTCAGATCAAACTAACCAGAATGGAGAATGTAAAAGCTTTTCATCAGGTATGGGTTGAAGGCTCTTCAAGTTTCATTAGGAAAGGTATGAGGAAGGACAAGAACTGACTATTATCTTTTTGGAGATTTCTGCTGAGGGGAATCATCAGATGATTTAGCCATAAGACTTACCAAGTTGGTCTATTCTTTTATAATGTTTTCCACCTTCAAAACACAGTAACTGTAGTGAATAGAAATATTTGTTACAGTTTTATAAGCTGTTCCTTTTAATTAAGGTTGCTTCATTCAAATTATTCAAGAGCTTGAACTTTTACAAACCCAAACCTTGCTGCGTTAATTTAAGTCGCTTATTTTAAATGACTGCATGATTTGATTTTCCTTCAATTAAAGTAAAATTACTGTTGATCAGTACAGCTTCATTAGCAAGGCAGATACCTGGTCAATCAGCAGTCAACTAATCTCATGGAATAGCAGCGATTTAACTCGTCAAATAACAATCATTCATATAAAACCTATTCCAGACAGTAGGGAAACCTGAAATCTAGCAAAACTGCAAATCCTTTGAAAGACCGGTTTCTCAATTCCTGGCATTACTGCCACGCTCATAGCTTTTGTGTGTTTGGATACCCACGATTAAACTCCAAAATTTGAAAACCAGTGATAAAGCTCGTTTATGGATTCAGTTTATGCTAGTATAATATTTTAAGTCATTTCTTGTTTAGTTCCGACCACCTTCTGTACAAAAGCAGTCTTGAGGCACACTGCGGGGAGGAGTACAAAATCTAGTCTGATGCTGCAACTGCAATACTGCAGAGGTACAGACTGTTGACAGTTCAGACAAGACATTAAATCCAGGATACTTCTATCCTCTTGGGTAGCTGCAAAAGACCGCACGATACTGTGTTAAAGATTCTGAAATGGCTGAACCTCTGAGCGTAGGAACTGGAATGAGCTGTTTAGATCCTTGAACCTGTTCTGTCAGTAGATTAGATCATGGCTGACCCATGACCTAACTCCACATACTTGTCATATCCCTTAATACCTTGGTTAACAAAGATCTATTAATCTCCAATCTACCAGGCTTTATATTTAATGCTTCTGTAAAAATAGAGGAGATGAATGTAGTTCAAATGCACTAAACATTCATATGTGAACATTGCAGTTTAAAAGTTCTACCCTTTTCTCTATTTTCCAGGTGATATTTATTAATAAATGGAAACAGAAGTGGAATTCGTAGACATATGAAAAGGTGCTCTGGTGAGATGGATGTTTTGTGTTCTGCTTAACTATTTGTTCTATTTAATAAACAGCTTCTTTCATTAAAGTGAATGAACAGTATTGAAATATTGTTGACAGTGGCCTGGCCCTTATGTTACAACATCAGCCCTGAGCATAAACAGCATTCCACGATGGTGCAACTGTTTGCCAGATGTTCTGTGTGAACATCACCATTAAATGTGACTTCTGCAAAGAGCATGTGCAAACTGGGCGTTAATAGACCGTTTGCAAGTTCGGTTTTTATGAAGACCAATATATCACTGCCATTGAAAACCATGTTTATTGAACAGTGCTTGAATAGTGAGGACATAAGGCTGATCGCACATCATTCTCCTTGTAGGGGAGAATGTTAGGGGAAGATTTTTATGGACCTTTCAAAACTCTGAAAGATTTTTTAAGAGTAAATAATGAGCGCTGTTTCCACAAATAGGAAGGCTTGTATCTGAAGCTTCACTGTAATTGGCAAAAAATTCTGAGGTGAGGTGAGGTGAGGAAAATTAATAGTTACTTTCAAGAGGGTATTGAATAAATACTTGAAAAGGCAAAGATTTCAGGGCTATTGGGAATGAACAGAGGAGTAGAATGAATTGGAAAAAGGCGCAATGGGTACTGTACTATGAGGCTGTTTCCAATGTGATCAACGTTATATTGGGGCTGATTGTGTGGAGGTTCCCACTTAGAGAAAGGGCTGAGAAACTTGCGAAGTAGCCTTTTATTAAATGTATAGCTACTCGGAGATGATACTCTTACTGGCTGCACAGTTCTGGCTATAGATCATTCAAGAATGTTCAGGAAAACCATGCATTGCCTAAAAGTAAGAACCTGCCCATTCGGGTTACAACACATAGGTGATAATTTGGCTAATATGGAGGTGTTGAGAGCCAGACCCCAAGTGGCGAGTTGGTGATTTCCCATTTCCTTTTGTGCCTTTGTTGTCTAAAGCTGTATGCAACTAAAACCATTTTGTGAATTTGTTACATTCAGGAGGATTTTTGCTGTCTTGTTTAAAATGCAGGGTCTGCATTACAAATGGATTATAGCTCCCAGCAAGTGTGTTGTAAGGCCAGAGCAGGTATTGATCAAGATGCAAGGATTGTAATTCTGTGTCAGTCATACTTCTGTGAATAGATTACTCATTACCCTTGTGTGATAATATAACTTAGTTCTCTGAACAGAAATTTATCAGTTTTATGGATAGGTAGGACAAGAAAATGGTTTTTAGTGCTGATGACTTTGGCTGAAATGTTTAAGTCTTATTCTGGCAATAAGCAATTTTGTATGTAAGCATTATTCCCATGTAATAATGATATTGACTGGAAAATCCAGGCTACAGAGTGGGCCAAAGCTGATCAATTGATAATGCTCATCCCCCATATGCTGTACATTTTACCAACACCAATCTGCTTCACCTTCAGCAATCTTAATACCTTCCCACCCACTCCCCGTCGTATTCTGAACTCTATCTCTAAACCCACACCTTTCTCCACTTCTTCCCTTCATACAAAGCCTTGACAAGATCTACTGCTCCGATTCGGAATCCAGTTACCTATCTAGTCGTGATCCTACCAGACAACTACATGCTCAGTTGTTTTCGTGTCTGTAAGGCATTATGTGAAATTTATTGATGTTTATGGTGCCATAAAAATGTATGCTGTTGTTATTCCTGTGTAGATTTTAAATCTGTGACAACTTGGAAGGGATTGAGCAGTTCTGTCCTAACTTGAAATTATTTTAAGTCTGTTCTTGTGCTTAATTGCAATACGCTTAATCATCAGTGATTCAGATGTTATGGGTTTCTGGATTTCTTCAATCCATTTTAATTAGCCTCCTTCTCAGTACTAAGTACATCTTTATCGTTTGAATGCAATCTGTCTTTCTGAGTTAAAGCTTCATTATTGATTAGAATTAAGTATCTTGCAAGATGCTTTACATTTCTCAACATGCCCAACATGATATCATGAATGGCTCCTAGAAAATATTTTGCAACCTGGCATGTGAGATTTCCCTTGTTGATTACATTTTCATTGAATCTAAACAATTTTCAGTGAAAAATGAGTCTCAAAACAATGTGATGAACTATTTTGGAAAGTGCGCTGACGTTCAAGTTTCACTGCCTAGGGTCATTACAAAATTGTTATATTTAATGAAATCAATCAAAATCCCCAATTTACCTGCCTGACGCATTCAGATTGAATCCAATATATTGACCAGGTTTCTGTACTTGACAAGAACTTAATGTTTATTACGAACAGATCAATTCTAACCGTAGGCGATCAAAATATTAACGACAACTTATAACCCTTAAACTCTACCCTTTCTTAAGGCCTTACACACATGTAGACAGAAACAGACAAACAACAAAAAAAATTCTGTAGGTGGTGGAAAAGAAATTAGGGGAATGTGTTCCTATAGCACTAGTCCACAGGATTTAATGAGTTATCATTTTGCTTCTTCTGTGTCGCTCTGTTCTCCTTCTTTCCAAGTCATTTTAGTTCTTTACTGAAGGACAGGGTGTCAGCACACCAATTGTTTAGTCACTTGGTCAATGTTTAGAGGCAGCAGCCTATGGGAAATGATGACTGTGAATAACTGGCTACATTCCAATTCTTTTGGTAATTCTCTGCAAGCGAGGAGAGATGCTGAATTTTCAGAGTCTGAAGGCTTGCTGCTGCTCTATTATTCACATACTAGGCTGCCCATCTGTTCAGGAGCCAATAAATCATGTTGCTGTGTGATCTACACGTTGGTCCTGATTGGAAATCCAATAAGCCGATTTCTCTGGGCAACACTGCCCTGACCACACCACCCACCCACCCACACACGCACACTCTCACACGCACGCATCCCCCCATACACATGCACACACACACGTGCACACAGACACACACATGCATGCATGCCCGCGCACACTCACGCGCGTGCGCGCACACACACAGTTGTCCTGCCGCTTCAACAAGACAACAATGTGACTACAACCCACAATGAGTTCCAGCATATTGTTTTAAAACTGCAACAGCATCTTTCCCACTTTCCTTGGTTTCAAACAGTACACCCTTTTTACCATCTTGGCCCACAGTCCAAAATTAAAGAAAGCTAAAAGGATTTAGTCTTTACCACTAATAAAGCCTCAGCTATGGTAGGGAGACCTCTTGATTATGAAACAGCTACAAAAGATGAGATGCAATCATTTGGTAATATAGAGCTTGGGTTTTGCTTGGAAAAAAAAAGTGCATTTTCACTAAACTTTTTGAATTGCACTCACTCAGACCATTCGCAAGAATTTCCAAAGGGCAAATAAGATTTATGCTGTATTAGAAGAGTGTGCTGATTCATTGGCAAGTGGGCTGTCATTGGTACATGTATCGTCATGGAGAATGTGCCAGTTAGCTATTGACTGGAGGTTTAATGTCAACTGTTGTTTAGATTTTAAATCAGACAGTTTGACACTGATTGGTGAAGCATTACCATGAGAAACAGACAGAGAATGGCTGTTAGCACTTTTGTTGAGTTGTAACAGGTGCAGTGTGTGTACATGTTCTTTCTGGCTGCAATGAATAGGGCTCTGTGTATTAATATGTAGCTCCCAATACACACAAATGCTCCATTACTATGACCCTGACTGATAATCGTAAATTCATTGACAATGTAATCCTTCACACAATCCCGAGATTATTTAGCAAACGTTGTCCAATCTCTGAATGAAAATCTATTGTTGGATGCTATGTGAGTTTTGCGAGTGTGGGACTGAAACAGTCATGACCTTTGCTTGTTGCAAACAGGCAAATGGATATGCTGCTTGGTATGATCTACCAGTCGTTGTGATGTATGACCCATGTGTACCTAACATCACTGAAAATCAGACACCAAATTACTCATTTGATAGGCAGAACATTTCTTTTTCGCTTGCTAGCAATATCCTGTTATTGACCAAACAGCCACACTTGCAAATCTCACAACACAGTATCCAAAGTTAGACATGATTCTGCATGTGGGCGTCAACCACCAAATAATCCTGAATATGCTAGGAATTATGCTGATAATCTAGGATTGTCAGTCAGCTTCACAGTGTGAAGCACTTTCAGTGTGCTGGAAGCAGACAGAATGAAAGTGCAACATATGCAGTGTATACACAAGTCGGGTTTGGATATCTTCTTTCTCTTTGATCTGCAAACCACATCACGTCCAAATTTTAGCTAACTCCATCAGCAAAGAGACGTGCAGATAGATTGAAACCAGAGAACCTTCAGCTCCACCCATGTAATGTGCTGAAGGCTGTCTTCAAACTGATCTTTAAATTAGTTACCCTTCATTTGCAATTTCTTCACTGATCTGAAGAAGTAATTTCTTTTGCAAACTTTCAAGATTCACTGTTGTTTAGTTCCAATTCCCAAAACACAAATACTGTCTGAATGCATTTCTTGCAAGGATTACAAATGTTTTGTTCCCAGCTAAATTAAGCTTACCTGCTCTGCTATGATCTAACACTCCTAGCTGTTAACCTCCTTAAGGCAACAAGCCTCCAAGAGTGATTGGCTTTGACCATGCTATAATTGCATCAATTCCATTTTCTGTAGTTAAACTTTAATTTCTCAACTTCTCCTGTTTCTCAACTGCTTATTTTATATTGCCTCTATGTTTACCCCCACCAAAGTATATCACTTCACACTTCACACTGAAATTTCACCAGCCCTCTTGAAATCAATTGCTGTCCTCCACAAAGGTTATGATACTTGTAAGTTTGACGTTGTCAGCAAATTAATTTGTGTCCTGCATCTTCATATCCTGACTCAACAATACAGATCAACTGCTACCAATCACAGCAAACCCAGCTGTATACCTATCTCCAGTCTTAGAAAGGGCCATTCGCCATTACACTGTTTCTTCTAACTCAGCCAATTTGTTCATGTCACGTGGACTTAGACATTGTAGACAAATCTCTATCATTTTATCGAAACCCTTATTTGGAGGTTCCCGTGCACCATGTCAATTGTTTTACACTCACCAACTCTCCCTTACCAACTTACCTTATCAAAAAACTCAATCAAATTATTCAACTAAAACCGTGCTCAGTAAATCTGTGCTGACTTTAACTAACTAATCTACATCAGTAATTTACTGCTAATTTTGTCCCAAATCATCATTTAAAAAAGCTTTGTTACCATTGAGATTAAACTGACTGGCTTAAGGTATTGGCTGTATCCTGAACCTTACATTTGCATTTCTCCACACCTTTGCCACCACCCTGTACCTAAGGAGGATTGTAAGACTATGACCGGTGTCTCTATGATCTCTGCTCTTGTCTAGTTTCCTCAGCTGCAGATCTCATTGGTCTAGATGATTTATCAACTTCACATCCGACCAACTTTTCCAATACCTCCAGCATATCAATTTGTAGCCCATCTACTATCTCAAACGCCTCCTCGTTCACTGTATGATTTTTATTTGAATCTTCTTCCTTGGGAACAACACATGCAAAGTGCTCATTTAGAACTTCAGCCACCCACTTCTCCATTTTCAATTCTGCTTTTTGATCCCTAATCAGCCCAACCCTTCCTTATAGAACACCGTTAGGTTAGCTGCCAGTTTCATCCCATACCCTCTGGATGCTTCCCATTAGCGTTCATGCTTGCCTTTTGAATTTGCTGTATTTAGCCTGGTTCTCATTGCATTACCAATCTGATATCTGCCATACACAGTCCTTTTTCTGCTTCATCTTAGTCTCATGTTTCGTAAACCATCTCGTAATAATTTCAGAGATAGCAAGAACTTTTTCTGAAGAAGAGTCCTGACCGGAAATGTCAACTTTCCTACTCCTCTGACATTGCCTGACCTGCTGTGTTCCTCCAGCTCCACACCGTGTTGTCTCATAATAATTTCAGCTTTGTTTGTCATACTGGGGGAATATACCTTGACTGTACCTGAACAATCTCCTTTCCGTACTTACCGCACAGTTATACTTTCCCCATGATTCTAATTAGTTTGGGCCAGATTCATGTTCGGCCCACTAAAATTGGCCCTCTCCCAATAGTTATTGTTATGTGGATTGCATTTAATCTTTTTCCATAATAGACCTTTAATGTTATGATTCTTTGATTGTGCCCCAAATGTTCCCCTGCTGTCACTTGATTCACTGCATTCCCCTAAATCAAGATGCAGCAACGTCTCCATACACGACGTAAAAACACAAAACAAATGCTGGAGGTATTCATCCTCTCAGTGAGCACCTGTAGAGAGAAGCTGAGTTAATATTTCAGGAGATAAGATTTCATTAGAAGTGCCTCCTTCCTTATTTGACTGGATAGATACAGATTTGGAAAATTCTCCTGAATACACTTCAGAAATTTCATTCTCCCCCCTTCCTTTTTGCATGACTATGATCCCAGTCTATATTAGGATAATTTAAAATCACCCATTATAAGTTCCCTATTGGTTTTGCAGTCCTCTGAAGTTGCCTTACAAACTTATTCTTCTAGTTGATGATCTTTCAATTAAGCATCTTGGTACAATAGCATTTCAAATATTTCTTAACAAAATAAGTAGATTCTGCCCTTGATCCCTCTCAGACCTCCTCTGTCTCTCTCCAGCAGCATAATATTCTCCTTAATCAATACTGATAAGTCTTTCCTTTTTTTTTCTTCCTTGTCTTTCCTGTTGTGGCGTTGTTCCTTTCTATGTGTAACACAAATGAGGAAGTTTATTTCATTTGTTTGAGGATTTTGTACGAGTTTATTTACAACTAAAACTAATACAGAAAGTATGGAGTAAACTATATACACACTCCCCTTAGTCTATGATGCTGAAACACAGTGACTGTTGCCTTTTGTCATGTGGTGACATCCTGGTCCTGGCTCATTTGAAAGTTGGATTTTTAAAGCAACCCTGCCCTTAAAGTGATAATACTCCCCCTTGTATCAAAAAATGATTGATACCAAGTCCTTTCCTTTGTTTAAGCAGGTCTTCCATTATCACCACAACAGAATTTTCCCAGTGTATACCTACACCTGTAGCTTATTTATGATGCTCCCTGCATATGCACCATGAAGTTAATTTTAACCGTATTGTATTTTCTTTCTTTTCTGACCTCATTTGCTTTACAGTTTCACTTTTAGTCCTTATCATTTGTACATCTTTTTTGGCCTTTCCGATGTTACATCCTGGTTCCCACCCTCTGTCAAGTTAATTTACACTATTGCAAATAAAGTATTAGCAAAGGTCCCACAAGGACTTTGGTCCCAACCCCATTAAGGTGCAACCAGTCTGTCCTTTCCCAAATCCGGACTCAACGTTCCAAATATTCTTCCCTCAGCCATAGATTCACTTAGGCTAACCTCCCATTTCAATATTCACAAGCGCATTGCATTATCAGAAAACTGATAACTTTTGAGGTTCTGCTTGCTGCCCTCATTGCTAGTTTGCTGAAATCTGATGACAGAAAGTCATCCCTCCTTTCAGCTGTGTTGTTGATATGGGCCATAACTGCTAGCTGTTCACCTTAGTTCTCCCCTCCATCCTATCCGCATTCCCTCCATTTAAATAATATTGTTTTTCTATTCTTACTAAAGTGGAAAACCACACTTTTTCCCACCTTATAATCCATTTGTGCCCTCTCACTGATCCTATTTCTATCCTTTTGCAGCTTCCTTGTATCCTCCTCAAAACTTGCGTTCATGCCTTTTATTGTACCGTTGGCAAATTTTGCTCTGGCTCAGTCAGTCATACAGTCATAGAGTCATTGAGCTATGCAGCATTGAAGCAGGCCATTCGGTCCAAATTGTCCATGCTGACCAGATATCCTAAATAAATCTAGTTCCATTCTCCAGCATTTGGCTCATATCCCTCTAAACTGTTCCTTTTCGTATATCCTTTGAGATGCCTTTTAAATGTTGTAATTGTGTCAGCATCCACCGCTTCCTCTGGCAGCTCATTCCATACACTCACCATCCGCTGCATGAAAACATTGCCCCTTAGCTCCCTTTTATATCTCTGCTCTCCCCTCTTAAATCTGTGCCCTCTAGTTTTGGACTCCCCCCACCCCCGCGAAAAGACCTTGGCTATTCACCCTATCCATGTCCCTCATGATTTTATAAACCTGTAGAAGGTCACCCCTCAACCTGTGATGCTCCAGGGAAAATAGGCCCAGCATATTCAGCCTCTCCCTATAGCTCAAACCTTACAAAAATGTTCTTGAGCTGCTATTGATTTCACAGCATCTTCCACCACCTGATCACATTTCAAAATGTTTTATGGGACAGTGAAACATTTCAAATTGTTTTCAGTTACTGTTCCAAAGAAGAAAATGTGGCAGCTACTTTGGACAGGAAGTAATGCAGACACAATTAAATAAATGACTAAATCATTTGTTTTCATGTGTCGGTTGTGTAACTAAATATGTGGTAGGAACTTGAGGACCACTTTGCCTGTCCTTCTTTGAAATAACATTGTAAGTTCCTTAATTCTATTGACCTGAGATGGAGCTCTGTTTAACACCTGGATTACATGTGAAACGGGCTTGAACCCACAAGCGTCTGACTGAGACGTGATAGCGGCTCTGTCACAGCCTTATGGCACATCAGTCTTGTGTGTTGGAACTGGAGGGCAATAATGGAAACCCACAGCTTGTGAGTTAACCTTTGAAACAGAGAACAACAAGCTAGGTCTGTGACTGAGCTGTCTCAACTCTCTTTCTCGCTTCGAGTTGCTGACTGCTGTGCTGCATTTCTGGCACTTCTCTCTTTGTTGCAGTGCTTGGTCAGGATCCCAATGCCCAGATGATTTCACGATTTTGACCCCAGGCCGCGACTGTGTTGCTGATGTGACATGACCTTTTAAAACCCCCTAACGGGTCCAGAGGCGAGCTCCAGCATCCAACTGGGGACACAGGCATTACCAAGAGGTGGGTGCTGCTTGTAGAAGTCAAGCCACAAAGGGAGGGGGCAGACATGGTGCCTGTTAGTATATTGTAGAGGAGAGCAAGCAGCACCTTGGACAACCAGCAGTCTCACCATGCACGGCAGCGGGCATATGGCCAAGTCATAAAAGTAATGTGCATGATCTGGGCACAAGATACCCAGGTTCTGAAATATTTTTCACCATGTTAAAAATACTTTTACCCTCTGCCTGCACTAAACCGGAATGCTGTGTACTAAAATGCAGAACATTGTTTGTTTGGATTTGTCAGTATTCGTTTTCTCTCATACCTGCTAACAAGCTCCTCAAGCGATGATTGTGGCCTCGCTCCCATCTCCTCACCATAGCCCCCAAACCTGACTGCAGCACTTTGAACTTCTAAGCATGTTGCAGAGGTGCTTGGATTCAGACACACCCTTCGGGATTGCAATCTTCAATCTGCATCCATGCTCTCCCCCAAATTGCACTGAAAATCCAGCACTAGATTCTGCTACTTGTGTACTGAGCCCAATGTTGCATATTTTACAGTATGAGACTCCTGCTGGTGCATGGAAAGAGGCCCTGATCTTCAGTGCTATCAAAAAGTGGTCAATGTTATGAAAAGAAGCACAAGTGCAATTAATGGTACCTACCAATTACTCTTGCATCTTAAAGAGCACTGAATTTCATTATCAACAGACGCACATCTGACATCATTACTGAGACTTGCTCTGGGTGCAGCAGCGGGGTGGGGTGCAAGTGATGTTGACTGATGATTGCAGGAGGCTCAAAGAAAGGGTGAGGTTGTCCAGTTTCTGAATGTCTTTGAACTGTGTTACCAGTCATCTGCAGCAAAGCACTGCTGACGCTGGTCTTGTTGACCAGTATGCAAGCACTGGGCTGACTCTCGCCGTTAAGAGTGTTGCACTTATAGCTGGGCCTCCTGCAGTGCCACAACGATGCCACCCGAAGGTTGCAGGAACAGCAACTCATATTCCGCTTGGGAACCCTGCAGCCTAATGGTATCAATGTGGATTTCACAAGTTTCAAAATCTCCCCTCCCCCTACCGCATCCCAAAACCAGTCCAGCTCGTCCCTGCCTCCCTAACCTGTTCTTCCTCCCACCTATCCCCTCCTCCCACCTCAAGCCGCACCTCCATCTCCTACCGACCAACCTCATCCCGCCCCCATGACCTGTCCGTCCTCCCTGGACTGATCTATCCCCTTCCTAACTCCCCACCTACACTCACCTTTACTGGCCCCATCCCCGCCTCTTCGACCTGTTTGTTTCCTCTCCACCTATCCTCTCCTCTATCCATCTTCTATCCGCCTCCCACTCTCTCCCTATTTATTTCAGAACCCCCTTCCCCTCCCCCTTTTCTGATGAAGGGTCTAGGCCCGAAACGTCAGCCTCTCTGATCCTATGATGCTGCTTGGCCTGCTGTGTTCATCCAGCCCTGCACCTTGTTGTCTCGGATTCTCCAGCATCTGCAGTTCCTACTATCTCTGCACTTATAGCTATTCAGTTCCAAGACAGAGGTTGATGGATCACACTTCATGCAGATGGCTGATCATCAGGTATTGGTTTAATTTTTATTGTTCTGCAATTGCAAAGGGACTACAACGATAGAGTATGGAGGTGATGGTAAAGCAGTGGCTGAAGATGTGTTCCAGTTATTTTTATGTACACTGAACATTATCTACATTCCCAAAGCCTACAATCTGATACTATACAATACAGAGCTTCTCGCTGCAGATTATTATTTTTAAATTGCGTGTCAGGTAACATCAGTTGAATGCAGGCTCATTTCTATGTTGTTAATGCATAACAGCTTTGTGTTTCACGTGAATTGTGATTGTTTCAGAAATTGGACCTCCATACATTTCGGTTGCTCCATTTGATGAGAGGCAGTTGATTTGAGGCTGAACTTAAGCATTCTGTGCAATCCTCAACATAAGGACCGCTTTCTTAGATTTTTCATATTTTGAAATTTACAATTGCTATGCAATAAAGTATGTGTGCCAACAGACAGGAAGCAAAAAGAATGCAGTGAGAGACAACTCTACAGAAGATTGTGCTGTTGGTGTCATTGGGCTTGCCTTGGGAGGCGCCTGGCTGGGCTAAGCCCACTAAAAAATTTACTCGTCTATCATTTCTGTCTTAGAGTCACAGAAAAAAGCCCTTTAGCCCATCAAATCTGTGCTAGTCAAAAACAAGAACTTAACTATTCAAATCCTATTTTTCAACACTTGGCCCATTGCCCTGTGTGCCTTAGCTTTGCAAGTGCTCATCTAAATGCTTCTTAAATGTTATGAAGTTTTCTACCTCTACCAGCTTTGCAAGCGATGAATTCCATGTTCTACGAATTCAATTATTTTTGATGAATCAACATTCTGAGTTAGACGTGCGCAGGTTCTGAGATTCCAGTGATCGGTCAAATGCTATCATTTCCCAAAATCTTCAATGCCTTCTCCAGCGAGGAATATCAATCCAACTTGTGACTTACACGTTTGCTTTGGAGTTGGGTTTACTACTCAAGAACGCCAGTTTGTGTGAGTCTGACACATGCACAACGCTCATCACTGTTAATTTCTCTCACAGACCAGTTGTTATGAAGGAGTAAATAGGCCAGTTCTTTCTCAAGCCCTGAACTATGTCAGAAATTTGAAAGATTTGCCACTTAGGATGATCATCCAAGAAAACTTCGCTAGGCCCCACGTGGGGAAACCCTCCATGAAACTCAAGGAAAATGACACTTAAAATTCAGGTCCATAAATTGAAATTTAACGAGTAAAAGCAAGGCAGGTTCTGTTTCTGAAAGAAAAACAAAGGGCTGGAGAAACTCAGCAAGTATGGCAGCATCTGTAGAGAGAAAAACATATATTCTGTGGTCTCTTGAGCCAATTTCCAAGATTTGTCTTAGTTGCATCTGCCAGTTAATGTTTTTCTCTATTGATGCTGCCATACTTGCTGAGTTTCTTCAGCACTGGCTTTTTTTTTGTTTTAGATTTCCAGCATTGCAGTTCTTTGTCTTTATTGTCTTGTTCCTTTTTCTGTTACTTTGTACAAGGATGGGGTCTAACCACATCTCTTCAGAGATAAAGTTAGTCAGCTTTGGAAATATTGATCGGCATGAATGCAGCTCACCAACACAAAAAAAAACACGTTGTTATGGTGCCTGGGAGAATTATCATATTCAATATGTGAATTGCTCCTGATTTCTCACAATGCTGATGTTAATGCATTGATTTGAACGTTCTGACAGAATACCATTCCTTCACAACTTCTTCCCATCGTGTTTGCTCCTTATTAATTGCTCCATTGTATAGATGTTGGTTGCCTTACACCTTGCAGCTCAAGGACTGAAGAGCTTGTAGCCTTTATAGAGAACAAGGAGCCAGCCTTTCCCAACAAGATTACTGCCTTGGCTTTTTAAAGCTGTAACACATTATCTGCCCACTCAGCCCGTAGTGTTACGATCCTGAAGGAGATCAATAACTCGTTCCTTTAAAAAATCTGAAATGAATCTTAAATGAAACCATAGTTGCCACAGTTTAAAACAAATGCTTTCTTCCAAAACACGTCAAACAAAGCACGCATTAAGTACTATCTTAGGTAACCACCTGTAGTCTAAAACCCTGAATCAATGCCAGTTAAACATGAATTAGTACCCAAATTATGATAGATAATAAACTATAGATTACACATTAAATGACTGATGCATCTTACTCTTTGGCTCAAGAAACCGCACAATATATGTGCCATTAATCTCTGTCAAAATCCGTTAAAATTCTGCCTTCCTCACAGAATCTCATTGCCTCTTCTTTTAGGATTCAGTCTTCTTTCCAACCTGGGCTCGATTGGTATGGTCTTCATAAAAAATGGCACATGTCCGCAGAAACTCCTCAATCTGCTTGCAATGGAACGGATGGTTCTGACCCAATTTATCTTAAAATAACCAAAGCAGCTGCAGTGTCTGCGTGTTTGCCATTCTTAATTCCTAAATCTAGCTTTCATAGTTTTTAGCCTGCTTATACTGCACCTCTGGGATCATCATTCTGAGCTCATTTGTTTATGCAAAAGTTGGGAAAACACGTTAATGTTTACACCAGCCTTCTCACAATACCAATGTTGCATATTCAAATACACATCTGCTGTATCTAGCCTTCTGTATCAAGCATCCTTCATTGTAGAAATGCAAAGGTGTCTATTTGCAGTTCCGTCGATCAATGGAATGTGCATTAGCCATGGGAAATCTAAATGTTCCTTATTTCAGAACAGTTTTTCCAAGAGTTTCTGTGGTCTCACTAATCCCTCAGTTGTGATCTCTTTTGTGGGTTCATGTTCTGTCTCTCACTCCCCCTATGCACGCACCATTGATTTTTATATGCATTTGTCTTGTTGCGTGTCACTGTTTTTCCGTCCCACTCCTTTCCTACCCCTCTCCATGTGAGCATTCAGTTCTGTCGGCGAGGATAGGACCTATTAAAACGTTTTTTTGCAATACACTACTCAGCCTTTTCATTAAATCTGTTTTCGAAAAACTCAACCCCTTGAAGCAAAGCCTCAGTTTATGCTTCTTTAAAAAAAAATTGCTCAAATTTAAATTTCCAACCATGTTCATCTACAGAGACACACCATTCCTATGATGCTGCTTGGCCTGCTGTGTTCATCCAGCTCTGCACCTTGTTGTCATTGGTAATTGTCTGTTGAGTTTGTGTGTGTGCTTTACACAGAGGGAAGAGATGCTAATAAGCTAACTCACTGAGGTCTAGTATCTAATGTCATGTGTTCGGAAACCACCTTGGTGACGAGCATGACTTTATTCCGTCACAGGAAAGCATATGCAACCACACAGCAGAATAAATGAACCAAGAGGACGATTATGAGGCATGGTGAGTACACAAATAGGAGCACTTACCAGAAAATTTTCCAAGTTTTTAATTTGCTTTCATGATTTCGGCTTTTATCTTATTTGTTTCACATCAGCTGAGCCGTCTGCTGGTGATATGATGAGGCTGAGCCTTCTGCTGTGCAACAATTTGAACAATAAACCTGTGGATGACAGATTCAGTGACCAAGTCAGAATGAGAGAGCAAATCTTAAGTTTACGTAGAACCTTTCACGATCCCAGGACATTCCAAAGTATTTTTCATGTGTAGTTGCTTATTGTAATGTAGGAAACATGGCAACAATAGTGACTTCTCACAGGTGGTAATGTGATAGTGCCTGGGTTATTGTCCTTTTGTGATGTTAGTAGTGGATTATATATTAAGTAGGACATCAAGGATAACTCACCTGCTCTTTTTTTATTTGTAGTAATGTTGTGGATGTTTTACTCCGAACTAATAGAGCTGATGGAGCCTCAGTTTAACATGCATCCTGAAAGATAGAAACTTCAAACATTGTAGTGCAACCTCAGAATTGCATTGGAGTGTCAACCTTGGATGTGAATTCAAGACTGTGGAGTGAACCTTGAACCCACAATCTGCTGACACACAAGTGTGCTGTCAACTAAGCCAAAGCCGGCACCCCTCCAGTCACAACACTGTGGGCTTTCTGATTTGTTGTCTCTTCCGTCTGATCGAGTCCATGGCTACTGAGATCCAGGATTGGTTCACCGAATGGTTCCCTCTATAGTAGAACAGATGAACCCATCAAATGGGAGACCAGGCCAGATATTCAGGGCAAGTAACAGTCATGGAACCCATATTGCAATGCCTAGGATATATGATGCAAGGAGGAGAATGCAAATAATGACTAAAGTATTTGATCTCGGTGCCATCTTTGCTTCAGACAAGTGGACAGTAACATGGTATCTCTTTGTGTGATCTTGAACACTTTGCTCATAATTGCCATCAAGGAGAGGTAGTGTGAAAGCAGGTTTGTTTTACTGCAACGTTAACCTCAACAGGTTTGGTTATGATTTGGCTTCCAGGCAGATGCCCATTTCACTGATGGTCAGCACCGATATAATGTGTAACTGCAAGCCCAGAAATGCGGCTGTGTGTGTTTGGAGTCTTGTGAAGTAGTTGTGCCTTGACTGAGGATCAATGCGTGGTTGTGAACTGTTGTGCAGCAGCTACTTTTAAGCTGGTTTTCAGATGGCGATGATTGTAGCCCCTGAAAGCCTCATGAAGCAATATTGCAGCTTACAGCAAGTAACAGGTAGCTGCTGGTTAGTTACATTGTGATTTCTGTCGGCTGCATAGAATTTGTGTTTTAGGAATGGCTCATGCAAACTTCCCATGTTGATTGAGATAAGGCCAATGTGTCGTGTTTCCACAGAGGATAGTACTCCAGTGTCTCCAGTGTTGATTTTTTTTTTCACTTTGGAGTTCAGTTTCAACCTTTTTTGACTGTCGAGCCTTTGATCTAATACTCAAGTGGGCAGGTAACTTGTACTTGAGCTAGTGCTGGTGCCACAGCAATTGCATGTCAGTAGTGAGTTACTGATTAGTGTTAGCATCCACTCCCACACAGCATCTTGTTCATGGCACATACTAAGGATAGGGAGGTCCCTGACCTGAAACACTGAAGCTAAGCTGACTGCAAGAAGTTGAATGTGACAGCCTCCCCACCCCCAACCCCCATCCCACAACAATCATGGGATGAGCAAAAACAAAGTTGCAGGAAAAGCTCAGCAGGTCTGGCAGCATATCTGTAAAGGAAAAAACAGAGTTAACGTTTCAGGTCCGGTGACCCTTCCTCAGAACTCAGAATCATGGGATGAGAGCTGGCTTGCCTAGGCCAGCATTTATTGCCCATCCCTAATTGCTCAGAGGGCTGTTTTGCACTCCAGTTGGTGAACCTCATTGAGAGATACCAAAAGTCGCAGGTATTTCTGACAGTGGGAGCTTTTGGTATAATACCTCAGGGTTCATTCATTCCCTGCCCTGTTATTTCTTCATGCTCCCAATAGGTTCAATTCATACAAGGACTGTTGCTTTGCTGGCCACCCTTCATGTGATAGCCTAGACACTGATTTGTTAATGAGCTGTTCGTCCTTGGGTGGTACTTCAGATTAATTTTTATTCCTCTCTTTTTTGTATTCTCATTCTCATGCATATTGTCCAGCAGAATCCTTTGGGCAGCGACTAAACTGGAGTTAGCCCTTCCCTCGCTCTCCCCAGTTGTTTGCATCAAAGGAAAAGAGTACGATTCCATAAAGTTTAGTGATTGGTCAGAAGATTTTACAGAATATAGAAAGCAGCAAAGATTGACTGTCACAATCTTCGCCTCATTTTTAGAAGGAGAATTTTACAGTCATTGAGTCATACAGCACAGCAACAGACCCTTCCTTCAGTCCAACCAGTCCATGCTGACCCTAATTCCAAACTAAACTAGTCCCACCTGCCTGCGCTTGGCCCATTTCCCTCCAAGCATTTCTTATTCATGTGCTTATAATAACTGTAAGAAATCTAGAAGTAATAGAAAAAAGTAAGAAAGTTTCTAGAAGAAATAAGCATTTTATGTTTGACTAATTTTTTGGAATTGTTTGAGGAAGTAACAAACCATGTGGATAAAGAGGGACCTGTGGCAATGTGTACTTAAATTTTCAGAAGACATTTCACAAGATGCTAATTCAGAGGTTACTACATAAAGTTATGGAGGTAATGTACTAGGATGGAAAGAGTACAGGTTAGCTACCAGGAATCATAGAGTGGATATAAATGTGTCATTTCGCATTGCAAGTTGCAATGAATGAATGCCACAGAAACCAGTGCTGGACCTCAGTTATTTGCAATTCATATCGATAACTTGGATGGAGGGACCAAATGCAAAGTTGCTAAATTTGCCAGTGATACAAATATAGCTAAGAAAGTAAAATGTGTAAATGACTTAAGGAGTCAGCAAAGATCATACAATCCCTACAGTGTGGAAACAGGCCCTTCAGGCTAAACTGACCCTCAGAGCATCCCACCCAGACCCCATCCCCCTAATCTACCCATCCCTGAACACTATGGGCAATTTTAGCACAGCCAATCTACACAGCCTGAACATCTTTGGAGTGTGGGAGAAAACCCACACAGACACGGGGAGAATGTACAAACTCCACACAGACAGTCACCTGAGGGTGGAATTGAACCCACATCCCTGGCACTGTGAGGTGGCAGTGCTAACCACTGAGCCACCATGCCACCCCAAAGAGACGTGCAAAGGTTAAGATAATGGGTAGAAATTTTGCAGATTAAGTGTAATGTAGAAAATATGAACTTGTCCACTTGCATAGGAAGAAGAGACAAGTAGCATTTTATTTAGATGAGAAAACGTTGCAGAACATTATGGTACAGAGGGATCTACGTGTCCTGGTGCATGAAGCACAAGAAGTTAATATATAGGCACAGCAAGGGATTAGTAATGATTTAGAAATGGGATGTTGCTGTAGATTGCAGGGGGAATGGAATATAAAAGTAGGAATGCTTTGTTACATTTGTACTGGTCATTTGTGAGACCACATCTAGAGAATTGCATATGGTTTCGGCTATTTTAGTGAAGAAACAACTTCATTCTATTAATTGAAAATTCACACAAATGATTCTGGAGGGAGCAAGTTACCTTGAGGAAAAGGTGAGCCTGAATCATTTGGCAATTTAGAAGAATGAAAAGTAACCTTGAATCATACAAGATTTGTTTGTAATTTGCACGATGGTTGCTGGAAGGCTAGACCAAGGTGACAGTCTGAAAATAAGGTGCCTCTTTTTACTCTTTTTCCTGTGGTATGAGTGTCACTGGAAAGGTCGTTATTTGTTGTCTATTGTTAATTGTCGTTGTACTCAGCGGCTTGCTCGACCACTTCAGGTGGCAAGGGACTCAGAGAACTCTGGAGATCTGACAGGAAATTGCAGCTGAGGCCACAGTTCGCTATTCCTGCTCCTATTTTCTATGTTTGTATCCATATTTGCATGTAGATACTGAATCTGAGACTGTCTGTTCTGCCTGTGCCATTGGGTCAATTTTTTGATTTTGTCCAATGGATTGAGATTGTCTCTTGGAAAAGCGCAAACTGGAATCTGTCTTCTGTCTGACCCATATTTAAAAACTGCCAAGTTTCACGTTGTACTTACCTGATGTGTAGATAGTCTTAATAGGAGCAGAAAGCTGAAAGTAGCCCTTTGTTAGTGAAATAAAAAAACAAACTGTGGAATGCCAGGGCTCTGAAACGAACAAAAAACAGAAATTGTTGGAGAAACTCAGCAGGTCCAGCAGCAATGGTAGCAAGAAAGTGGAGTCAATGTTTCCACTCTTGTGACCCTTCTTCAGAGCTAAAAGCAGCTAGGTAACGGTGGTATTAAGCTGATGACGGGTGCAGGAATTGGGGGGGCGGAGTGCTGCTGTGATCAGAGGTTACAGGGAGAAGTCAGGAGATTGGGGTTGAGAAATATCAGCCATGATTGAAAGGTGGAGCAGACTTGATGGGCCAAATGGCCTAATTCCACTCCTCTATCTTAGGGCTCTTATTCTCCTGCTTTGTCTTTCCCTCCTCCGTGTTCTCATGCAGTTCTATCTTTGAAAGAATCTTTGGTCCTTTCACTTACTTCATTATTTGAATTTTCACATGATTCAAACATATTTGTCTAAAGTTTTAATTATGTTTATATATCTGCTTACAAAGTTTTGGATGTAAGAATCATATTGTTGAGAGGCAGGTTCGAATTGATTGATCACAGAATCTAAAACTTGGTTTGGGGTTTATTAGGTTCAAGCACGTTAAGATATATTAAACCGAGTTGAATTACTTGCTTTTAAACATTGCTATGTACAGAGGGATTCCCCGACCCACTCAAACCCTTCCATTGTCTCTCCATCATGCAGCATCTGAGCTGAGAGACCAGCAAAAAGTGATTTGCTGGCAGGTCTAGTCCAGGCATATGGTGGGTGGGTAAGTCAGTTCTAATATCTTGACTGCATTGAGCAACTTGAGATGTGGAAAACTGTAGGGCCAGATGGGATCTAGCCCAGGTTACTGCCTGAGGCAAGGGAAGAAATAACTGGCGCATTAGCAGATATCTTCACATCCTCCCTGACCACAGGTGAGGTTCCAGAGGATTGGAGATTAGCCAATGTTGTTCTCTTGTTTAAGAAAGGAAGCACGGGTAATCCAGGAAATTATAGGCCAGTGACCCTGATGTCTGTAGTGGGGAACCTCTTGGAGAAGATACTGTGATACAAGATATATGCACATTTGAAAGAAAATGGACTAGTTAGTGACAGGCAGCATGGTTTTGTACAGGGAAGGTCACGAGCATTTCCAGCAACTTTGTTCTTGGTCCTGATTTACAGCATCAACTTTGTTCTTTCGGTTTTATTTTGTCATGTCTCACCAACCTGATTGAATTTTTTGAAGAGTTGACAAAGATAATTGATGAGGGAAGACTTGTGGATATTGTTCATATGGACTTCAGTAAGGCATTTGATAAAGTCCCACATGGCAGATTGGTACGAAAACCAAAATCACATGGGATTAGGGGTGGGCTGGCTAGATGGATACAAAGTTAGCTTGGTCATAGAAGACGGAGAGTAGCAGTGGAAGGGTGTTTTTCAGAATGGAGACTGGTAACAAGTGGGGTTCCACAGGGATCAGCCTTGGGTCCTCTGTTGCTTGTAGTATATATAAATGAGCTGGAGATAAATGTGGGTGGTCTGATTAGTAAGTTTTTAGATGACACTAAGATTGGTAGAGTTGCTGATAGTGCCAACGATTGTGAAAGGATACAACAGGATATAGATAGCTTGGCAACTTAGGCACAGAAATGGCACATGGAGTTTAATCCAGACAAATGCGAGGTGATGCATTTTGGAGAATCAAATTTAGGTGTGAATTATACTGTAAATGGCAGAACCCTTAGGAACATTAACATACAGACGGATCTGGGTGTGCAGGTCCACAGTTCCCTAAAAGTGGCAATACTGGTGGCCAAGGTGATTAAGAAGGCATATGGCATGCTTGTCTTCATTGCCCAGGGCATGGAGTACAAGAGTTGGCAAACCATGTTGCAGCTATACAAAACCCTTGTGAGGCTGCATTTGGAGTATTGTGTGCAGTTTTGGTCACCACATTACCAGAAGGATGTGGAAGCTTTGGAGAGAGTGCAGAGAAGGTTCACCAGGATGTTTCCCGGTCTTGAGGGCATTGAATGTGAGGAAAGGTTAAAAAGACTAGATATAGTAGGAACTGCCGATGCTGGAGAATCTGAGATAACACGGTGTAGAGCTGGATGAACACAGCAGGCCAAGCAGCAACAGAGGAGCAGGAAAGCTGATGTTTTGGGTCTGGACCTTTCTTCAGAAAAGCCTTAAAAAAACTAGGATTGTTTTCACTGGAAAGGTGGTGGCTAAGACGAGACCTGATAGAGGTCAAGAAAATTATGAGAGGCATAGATAGGGTGGATAGTAAGAGGCTTTTTCCCAGGGTTGACGTTTCAATTACAAGGGACATGTGTTCAAGGTGAGAGGGCATACATTTAACGGAGATGTGCAAGGAAAGTTTTTCATGCAGAGAGCAGTAGGAGCCTGGAACACACTGCCAGAGGAGGTGACATTTAAGAGGCATCTGGATGGTTACATGAATAGGGAGAGAATAGAGGGATATGGATTGAATAAGGGCAGAAGGTTTTTTTTTAGCTTAATCAGGGCATGATGATCAGCACAGGTTTGGAGGGCCGAAGGACCTGTTTCCGTGCTGTACTTCTGTTTTGATCTTTTGTTCTATAGGGAAGTAGGGGAGGATGGAGAATAGTAATCCAGTCAGTCATACCAAGGCACTTTGTTTTTGAAATAAAACTGACATGGTAATTCGGGAGATAGTAGGAACTGCCGATGCTGCAAAATCTGAGATAATAAGGTGTAGAGCTGGATGAACACAGCAGGCCAAGCAGCATCAGAGGACCAGGAAAGCTGACGTTTCGGGCCTAGACCCTTCTTCAGAAATGGGGGAGGGGAAGGGGGTTCTGAAATAAATAGGGAGAGAGGGGGAGGCAGATAGAAGATGGAGAGAGGAGAAGATAGGTGGAGAGGAGACAAACAGGTCAAAGAGGCAGGGATGGAGCCAGTAAAGGTGAGTGTAGGTGGGGAGTTAGGGAGGGGTTAGGTCGGTCCAGGGAGGACGGACAGGTCAAGGAGGCGGGATGAGGTTAGTAGGTAGGAGTTTATTGAATATTGCAAATGGTCATAGTGCGGCGATTACTCTCCCTTTTTTTTAATGTTGTACGACTACAAAGACAGAGTAACAGTTGTGCATTTGTTTTAAAATGATGAAATGGACTTTTTCTTATTTCACTGGCTGGGATGCGAAAGGTAAACAGTTCAAAATGGCAATCTCCTTTTCACTTCGAGTTGTTTCTACTGTTGCCAGGGAATAGGACAATCAGTGGGGCTGTAAGTCAAGCTCATTCAAAGAGCCAGTATGGACTTGAGGGGCTGAATAGTCTCCCATGCTGTTGTAAATATGAAAAAGACAGTTTCAATAGAGGCACAAAAACAGAAGTTGCTGGAAAAGCTCACAAGTTTGGAGGAAGGGTCACCCGACCCGAAATGTTAACTCCGATTTTTTTTCTTCACAGTTGCTGCCAGATCTGCTGAGCTTTTCCAGCAACTTTTGTTTTTGTTCCTGATTTACAGCATCCGCAGTTCTTTTGGTTTTTAGTTTCAATATAGGCCTCTGACGGAGAAGGAATTGAGCCTGTTTTTGGCTGCAGTTCGGAGCAAAACAATTAATTTAAATTACAATAAAAGTGTGCAAAACATTTCATGGATCACTATGTATGACAATATAATCATCTTGCAGTGGATGGTTTTAATAATCATGAAGTGCTTTCTAAAACGTCTTTACAATGAAGTATTAATTTGAGCATCCTTTAAGTTCTGTTTAAACAAACACGTGTGAATCATTTTGGTTAAGTGATGGATGCTGATAAACTGTAGTATTTGGGAGTGATAGTGGAGTCCATAAGCTTAATGCTCTAAGAGAAATGAATTCATTTTAGCAAATATGTAACAGTTTCCAGTGAGCAATCTACAAGAGCCAACTTTCAGAGGTGGGGCTGAGCCTTTTTCTAATGGCTACAATTTAGTACTTCCATGGCACAATAAAATGGAATAAAGAAATGATTATATTGCTTTAAAAATGTGACGCTAGATTAAACTCTGGTCTGTAAAAACGTATGGTGGTAATTTGTTACAATACCAGAACTGACCCTCCTTGTCTATCTTGTGTGAATTTCAATAGTTTCTTACAGGTAACGACAGATCCCTTCTGTCTCATTGGACCTTTATTCTTGTTTGCTTTCCCCTGAGGTCGAGTATTTAGATTTTTTTGTTTAAGCATGCATGCCTGCCTGCAGTCATAATTCGTGCTTGGAATTTATTTACTTCAATATTTTCTTCTCTCCTTCCAAAGCAGATTGACCCCCCGCCCCCCCACCACCCCACCAAGTTAAGTTGAGCAGCATACTTCCTATGCTGCTGTGTAACCAACAGCAAAGAAGAGCATTAGTTTGAGCTGAGGTGGCTTACATCCTGTCAATGTTTCTCCCTCTCAACAACAAAAACAAAGTCGCTGGAAAAGCTCAGCAGGTCCGGCAGCATCTGTGGAGGAGAAAACGGAGTTAACGTTTCGGGTCCGGTGACCCTTCCTCACAACTGGTGGTGGCTGGGAAAATGTCAATTTATATGCAGAAAATAGGGAGGTGGGTGGGGTAGGGAGTAAACAATAGGATAGAACCCAAAGAGAGAGAAAGACAGTTGGACAGACAAAAGAATTGCTAACGATCAGGCTGGGAGGGTGAATAGTTGTTAATGGGGACTGTTAGTGACTAACAACAGGGGGTATGTAGTGGCAGGCTATGTTTCTCCCTCTCAATCTCTGTTGTCGGGACCCACTTGCCCCCTCCAGCATCCTTCAATAACCTAGCCATCATATAAGTATAAGATGGATGGAGCAAGTTTAAATTTCACTGTCATCCTTTTTGCTGCTGTTGTTATTTATTGAGTTACCGGGGGTTTCCAAAGCTAGAATTACAACATGGTATGTGTCAGCCAAAGAGAGACCGTGCATTTATATAGCACCTTTTTATGATCTTGAGGCTTTACAACCCATGGAGTACTTTTTGAGGTTACTGCTGTGATGTAGGAAATGGGGCAGCCAGTTTGCATGCAACAAGCTCTCAAAGAGCAATGTGTTATTGTTGGGACAATTTCATTGTTATGTTGGTGGAAGGCTCAGTGTGTCTGTGGACACTCGGAAGAAGTTCCCTTCTCCGTTTCTTCAAGGTACGATTCCATGACACTTTACATCCACCTGGGAGGGCAGCTAAGGGCTTAGGAAAAACACCAGAAAGTGTCAGGCTCAGGCCATTGACAGAATTGTTTTGGATATCTCAATGCTTTTTAAACCCTTTTAATGTGTTTTTTTCTCCAAGTTTTGTCTTTTGATTTGACATTCTGTTATTGAATGTGCAGGAGGACTTTGGAGTGATCTCAAGTTAACTTTAAGCTGCCTTTTAGTGCACTATATTCCTGGAAGGTGGTCACAACTTGGGCCAGTTATACATTCCCACTTCCTTTGTCCCGTCTGTACTTGTAGGTGTTACATTGGAATACCTTTCCTAAATTGCTCCACCTCACTACCTCTTCTCCTCATCCCCGCAAGATGTTCCTTAAAACTGTTCTCTAAACTTTAATGATCTCTGGGTGTAAATTTTATAGTCATGTGAGGCGGCTTGGAGTGTATTGCTTTGTTAAAAGCGCCATATAAATGCAACCTGTTGGCTAGTTTGAATCTATTTTAATGTCCTATTTGCAGTAAACCACATGCAGTGTTTCTCTAAATGCCGGCTCCAAAAGAAAAACAAACTGAAATCCCGATAATACCAGCTCGTCCATGTTATATATCTTAGGGTTACCATGCTGCTGTGGGTTTATTATTACCATTTTTGCTTATCTTCCCAACAGCAGCTTAATAGCACTGGGGAACTAACTGCAGCCTGAAGCACTTCTGACCAGTTTCATGATAAATTGTGTACATTATAATGAATAAAAAAAAAGAACCGATGGCTCAAAGCGAGTAATTGAACTGCTGAGTTCTGACTCCTCTTGTAAGCCACTTAAACTGCATTCTTGCTTTGATGTCAATGCATCCAAGGTGGCTCACTCTCTGTATGTAGCCTACTGTCATACATCCATTATCTATAATATGTTTATATATGTGTAATGGTACCAAACAGCGTAAGAGGTTTCCACTGCATCTTGAAAGGGTAATTTATATGTTCTATTTCTTTGGACATGCAGCTGTAAATATTGAACTGATAAGTTTCTTATTTTGGGAACTGGGAAAATTACATGTATTTTACAGTCCTGGGTTAATTTCCATAGCACAGAAGTGTTTCTGAGAATTCCGTATAGTGAAGTGTATCTATTTTGCGGTGGTGCTTTCTGGAATCTCTACAGAATGTCTTAAACGCCAATGTAAGGGCCATCACCACTTCTTCACTGTTAGTGACAGATCGCTGTAGCCTCCTGAAAACAAATCTACATCCAACTTCCTGTGATCTGCCTTGTCTTTTCAGAAACAGCTGCGCCACTATTTTCCTTGACTTCTCTTTGCATCTCCCACACTAAACTCCACTGTCTTCTCTTTTTCTCACTCTGCTCTGTGTGGTACAGCACGTAGGTCATTTTTTTTTGCATGTGATAAATGCTATTGATTTGGTAGCTGATGGACATTCACATTCTTGGCAGAGTGAAAAGAAGGGTTCTGATGAAGGGTCTAGGCCCGAAATGTCAGCCTTTCTGCTCCTATGATGCTGCTTGGCCTGCTATGTTCATCCAGCCCTGCAGCTTGTTGTCTTGAATAAACAAGTGTGCTTTGTTCACGACACGTCTGTAAGTTTAGGTCCACAATGTTTGCTCCAGTTCATTCCTGAAGAAACTTGTTTATGTTGTGTATGTAGCTTTCTGCCTAACCCAGTCCTCTGTGCAGCGGTTTTGCTAATTAGCATGTCTCTGTCATTGTAAATCTTCAATGCTCTGAGATGGCATCAGTCCTATTATTATGTAAATCTAAAATGCATGTTTCCTTCCCAAATGCGTACAAGTGGCTTGAGGCTGGTGTATTGGGAAGGCAG
>NC_063345.1:57523386-57541995 GCF_021869965.1 Rhincodon typus | reverse complement strand
TTTCTCCCACTTGCCACAGCTGTAAGTATTGGACACTTCTAGAGTGCCATCTTTAAAGCCACAGCTGTCCTGTCCACTTGATTTTATTTTGCCTCAATGTATTGGACAGGGGTAACTGTCATCCTACTATGTTGTAGGATGGCAGGGATGGGGACCAGTTACACTCAATACCCACGGATTATGCTCTGAGATGTTGGCGAGTGATGACTGGAGTTGGAGCCACCAGGTTACCATTCTGACTCGCGTGCTGGGAACTGTCAACATCTAGTTTCTCTCTGGCCGATGGGAGAATGGGAAACCGCATATCAATGAAGACAGATGACACCTTAACAAGGATGTTAATGCATACAAATAGGCCTCTTGTCATTCACTTGTGAAAATCTTGGCTCGTTGTTCAACCCTTCATTGGAAAATGTGACTTTTTGCTCTCTATGGTGGGAAACTCCTTACTATCAAGCTCACGCGATTCTCCCAACTTTCTCACCAATGCCCACATTGTTCAGTACCTGGGAAGATTCTGCCTTCCATTTCTGTAAAAGGATACATTTGATAGACTTGATTGGCTTTTCCCATCTACCCTTGTTCTTGTGACCTTTCTTTTGTAACAGTCAAAAACCAAATGCCTGGAGGCTTGGTGATTTTGTCATGTGAGAAATTCATAGTTGCTTTATATCTTTTTCATTGAGCAGTAAACATGAATTTTTCAAATTAACTGCTCTGTTTATGATTGAATCATTGAATCATAGGATAATTACAGGATAAAATGAGGTCATTCAGTCCTCTGGGTCCATTCTGTCTCGCCGTTAGAGCAATTCAGCTTGTTCCACTGCCCTGGTCTTTGCCTTTAGTCCTGCAAACATACTGTCTTCCGGAGCTTGTTTCACTCTCCCATTTGAAAGTCACAACTGTGCTTGCCTTCATTTCTCATAGTTTGTTCCAGATTCAACAACTTACAGCATAAAAATATAAGGTTCTGCTCATGCCGCCTCTTGTCCTTTTGCCAATGATCTTAAACCAATATCTTTTGGTTATTGACCCTATTGCCATTGGGAACAGTTTCTCCCTATCTACTTTGTTTGGATGGCCATGAAGTTGCATATCACTTTCCTATCTCTTCTCAACTGTGTCTTCATTAAGGAGAACAGCCCAAGTTTCTGTGACCCACTTACATAACACAAATTTCTCCGTTGTGGATTCACTCCAGGCAATGTTTTCTGCACCATCCCTTATGCCTACAAATTTTGTCCTAAAATATGACTTGGACATCATAGATTCTATCTTACCATCCCTTGAAAGACGTGGGCATTGGTGAGTCAGTTGTGGAAATAAGGTGAGATTGGAAGAAATGAGTTCTCGACATTGAGAGGAAAAAGTTTGATCGTCCAACTGAGTGTAGAATGGCATGATGAGAACATTGCTAGTGAGTGGCAAGAGATTATTTTGATTTATTTGCATACATTAATATCTCATTATTACCTAATCTCATCTTATTGATATGCAGTTTCCCATTCTCCCACTTGCTGGAGAAAAACTAAAGGGTGATAATTCCCAATATGAAATCCAAGGCGAACACCTGGAAAATTCAGCTTGCTGCTTACTCCTTGGGACCTCTATCTTGGACAGCAATGTCCGACATCCAGGCCTGCTCTATGGGTAGCAATTACCTGCAACCCCCATTCATGGAACTTGGCATCAAACTTTTCTGGCCTTACTGCAACTTCATGGCACATCTCTGGCCAGCGTAGCTTAGAGTTCTGCACGTCAATACTGCACTTTGG
The DNA here is from genome assembly GCF_021869965.1 of Rhincodon typus. NCBI lineage: Eukaryota > Metazoa > Chordata > Chondrichthyes > Orectolobiformes > Rhincodontidae > Rhincodon > Rhincodon typus. The sequence continues at coordinate 57,540,217 of NC_063345.1, read as the reverse complement.
AGTGCTTGGGTACCTTTGATTGTAATGTTACTGCAAGTACTTTGCATGCAAGGACAGGCATCAATCTGATGGATTTGACTAGGGTGAGAAATTCACAAAGTTCTTCACTAGTTCACTTAACACTCACTCACGTTTCACGGCCTTCATGCCCATGGCATTTCCGCCCTTCTTCACCACCTCAGACAATGTTTGAGGGTTCATAGTACTTTTGTCTTGCTGTGCTACTGAGCACAGACACAAATCCGTTCAGTTTGTCATGGTTGTCAGGTAGCAAGGGGTATGAACATATTGCTGTATGGCAGCACGCTCCATCAATCTCATATCTGCACCGTGTGCCAGAAGTCTACACAGCAAACACACTACACATGCTTCAACCAAATGGCCATGCCTCAGAGTTTAAGGGGTGTCATCCTCAATGAAGTAAAGGAAAATAACTTTCATTCAGAGTATCCTGGCACAATCAGTCAAGGGCAACATCTGCTGGCAGCCCAGAGGCTCAGACGCGGTTAGTTGGGTAACTGGGTTGTAAAGGTAAAGGCATCCATATTCACTACAATGGTAGGTCCTGAAGGTCCAGTGCAACCAGTCTAGGGGAGTTGTGTTAAGTCATTCAGGGGATTGAAGAGATCAGTTAGGGGTCTGGTCCCTCATTGCTTGTCCAATTCAGTGAAGGAGGTGGCCACTGCCAGTCTTTGGGGTCTGCCCAATAAAAGTTAAAGCAGTTTATCAAGGGCCTCTGCTGTCATAGGGAAGCTGGGAAACTCCATTGTGGGAATTGGAGGCAGCACGCAGAGGAGGTAGCACATGTGAAGGAGAGGAGCATGTCGATGTAAAGTGTTAATACAGAATGTGAGGGAATGGAGTGATACAGGAGGTGATCATTGACAGTAAACACATGCCTGGCTTCGATGCAGGAGAGTAAACTATTAGATCTCACCTGATGACACAACATGGCTGGAGATCAGGGAGTAAAGCAGAGAAATGAACTGATAAATAAACAAGTTGATTGGGGAATTTGGGGTTGATGGGGGATGGCTGCCAAGAAGGTGATATGACGATTCTGAGGTAGAGGTCACCTAGACTGAGAGACTGAGTCTGTGGCTCACTCCTCAAAGGACAACTGCATTTCTTTCCACCATCAGCCAATTGCAAATGTGTAATGGATGGAAAATGGCTGCCACCACAGCCAGAGTGGGCAGGGCAAGTGTTTCATTCTCTGAGGGAGGGGGAATCCACTGTTGTGTAATGTGAGGCCCTTCAATGGGCAATAGCATTGAACAGATAAATACAAATCTCAGGTGATAGAGAACTGTGCTTAAAAAAAAAACATATGTGGACCTTATGCAATAAACTATAATATGAAGTAAAAATCTTGGCCCCAATCCTGGAATAATTAACTCTCATTGCCAAAGTAGCAATCACCTACATAAGTCACGTAGCCTGCTCAAGGTGCAGGATCTGCTCATTTTACTCCTTGGATCATAAAACATCCAGATCGTTATCCTATATGCCGGCTACATTTCTTGGGTATGGGAGGGGGAACAGTTAGGGCAAGGAGAGGAAGAGGTGCTCATTATTGTTGACGCACTTACAATCTTCTATTGTGTGTGCACCTCAAAAGGCTTGACTGACAGATATCTGAGTCAGGGGAATGATATGCAATGTTAATGCACAGGCATCCAACTGGACTCCTTGTCGAAGGTCTCCATCTCCCAGGGTTTGGAGGATGCTGTTCAAATGTTATTTGCGTGTATTGTGACTAAGGAGCTGCTTTGACTGACATTGTGCACTAAAACCCATTGTAACCAACTCATATGGAGCAATGCACACAAGTTGTGGTTGTCGCTGTATCCACTGCAATAAGAGCTGCAACATTAAACTTGAGGAACACGAGTGTGTAAGCCCAGGACCTGTAGCAAACTCCATATGATGTGGCATAAGCTACCAGCCCCTAGAAATAGGGTATAGCAACAAGTGTTCAGGGCAAGGGCCAATCCTCATCAGGCAGTCCATGTTGGCAGCAGCCTTTGTCAGGGAGGTGTCATCTCCAGATGGAAGATAGACCGGAAAAAGAGGAGGATGGCTCAGGGGAGTGTTCCCTAATACTTTGGCTACAGAGCAGGATGCTGCCCCCGCAACATTAAAGAGGCCAATACATTCCAAGCCGATGGCCTGTTTGTCCTCTGGTATCAGTGAATCAGCCCCAATTCACATTTTAATGCATCATATCTAAACTGCTGCGTCTTAACAAACTCAACAAACTGTCTGATATTTGCTTAGAAATGACTGACTGCCTACGTTAGTTAACTGACATCATGAACCTCCCAAAATCTAACACTTCCTTTAAATTGTTCAAAAATAATTTTTAAAAATCCTTTCAGTTGTCTAAGTTCTTAAATCCTGTCTTTTGAACAAGATTTTGATCTACTCTCCTAATTTTTACCTGCTGTGGGGTGAGCTTTTATAGAATCAAAATATCATAGATTTTACTGTACAATAGGAGACCATTTGACGCATCATATTTATACCAGCTCCCAAAAAAGCTACCCAGCTAGTCCCATTCTCCCACCTTATCCCCATAGCCCTCTTAATTCATCACTTTCAAATATAAATCCAGCTCTCTTTGGAAACCTTCAATGGAATCTGTCTTCATGACTCTCCTAGACAGGGCATTCCAAATCCTAACAACTCTGAGTACAGTAATTTCATTCTAGTAAATCTTTCTTGAACTTTCTCCAGAGTTTTTAAATTCTTCCTTAAATATAGTGCCCAAGACTGAACATAATATTCCAAATGAGGTCTGACCAATGATTTGTAAGGTGTAGCATCACTTCCTTGCTTTGTGCAATGAATACCTCTATTTATAAACCCAAGGATCCTATAAGTCTTCTTAACAACTGTTTCAACCTGCCTGGCCAACGTCATAGAATCATGCATATGAATCCCAACGTGCCTCTGCTCCTGTATATCCCTCAGAGTTGAACTGTTGAGCCTGTATTGGTTCTCCTTATTTCTTCTGCCAATATGCATTATCGCACTTTTCTCTACATTGAAATTCATCTCCCAGGTGTCTGCCCATTTGGCCAAACGATCAATATCCCTCTGAAGTTGTTTGGCATCATCTCAATTCACTATTCTACCTAGCTTAGCATCATTTCTAGATTTAGAGACTTTGCCTTTAACACCTAATTCATTTATATAAAAATCAGAAAAAGCAACGGTCCCAACATGGATTCCTGAGAACACCACTTTCAATTCCTCTCCAATCTGCAAAATCCCCATATATACCTACTGCTTCCTATCTTTAAATCAATTTCTAATCCATGCTGCCAAGGACCCATCAATCCCAAACATTTCTAATTCACTCGCCCAACTTACAATGTGGCACGGTGTCAAATGCTTTCTGAAAGACCAAATATGTAATATCCACAGCACTAGCCTCATCCACTGCCTGTGTTACCTTGTCAAAGAAACCAATTAAATTTGTCAGACATGACATGCATTTGACAATGCTATTTTGATTGTTAAGTTTAAAGTTATTTTTCTCTAATTGCATATTTACCTTATCCTGTATTATGGCTTCCATCAGTTTTCCCACTATTGAAGTCAAGCTGACAAATCTGTAGTTTCCTGGTTATACTTCACTCTTTCTTAAATAACAGTGCCATATTTGCAATCCTCCAGGCCCCAGGACTAATCCTATATTCAGAAAGGCCTGGAAAATTTCTGTCAATGACTCCGAAATTTTTTCCCTTACCTGTCTCAGCAATCTGGGATGCATCCCATCCAGACCTAGAGATTTCACTCCGTAGAGTGCCGCCAGCCATTTTAGCGCATCTTCCTTACTATCACTATACTGCTCGACTGCTCATTACCCATATTTTCAAATAAGCCCTCGTCACCATCTTCTAATTTGATAAAGGCAAAAGTAAAATAATCATTTCGTTACTCTACCATATCCTTTGCTTCAGTGAGCAGCTTACCCTGCTTGTTCCTTATGGGCCCCACTCTATCCTTCACTAAACTTTTGCTATTAATAACTTTGAAGAACATTTTACTATTAGTTTTAGCGCAACCTGCCATTCTTTCCTCATGATTCCTCTTAGTCTTCCATATTCCAGCCTTAGCCTCTCTCCTGCTTTTGAGATACTATTCCTGATTTCTATTGCTATTATTTTTCTGTTATGCATCGTATGCCTCCTTTTTCTTCTTTATTTTCTCATCGATATCCTTTGTCAGCCATGATCCTCTAGCTTTGGATACCTCATATTTATTTCTCTTAGGTATGTGCCTAGCTTGCATCCTATTTAGCTCTCTTTTGAAGTTCTTCCATTTTTCATTCATTGTTTATCCACCCAAAATGCATTTCCAATCAATGCGCTTAAATTTTACACCCGTAAAGTCTGCCCTTTACCAGTTTGGGATCTTAATCATTGATTTTTATCCTTTTCCATCTTAACATTGAATCTTATTGTGTTATGATTGCTATTTCCCAAATACTTCCCCACTCTGATGAGGCCTGCCTCATTTTCTAGAACCAGATCCAGCACAGCTCCCTCCCTGTAAATGTACTGTTCCAGGAAGTTCGTGCTATCCCTCCGTATGTTGCTGGTGCCCACATGAAACACAACTACTGATTGTTCACTTTCCCTTTCTAGACTTTATCCAGCCATTTTGTTATGTCTAGAACCCTCGCACTTGGAGGCAACAGGCCATATTGGACTCATGATCTTTACTGTATATAACCTGTCCAGCTCTTGAACCATTGAGTTTCCCACTACTAATATCTTTCTAAGCCACCTACCAGCCTCTCTGTCTTTTCCCATAGTAACCTTGGGCACATGATACTGTGGTTTACCCTTGAGGCTATCCACCCCTAACACAGTCATGTTGCTCATTAACAAGGCAAAGTTAAACATCTGATAGACGACTTCAAGGAGTCCTGGGTTTCCTAGACTTGCTGCCTCCCTTCCTTTCAGCGAATGCTTGCCCAATCACCTACCATCTCAACCCTCCTCCTCGCCTGCCTATCACGATGTGGAGTGACCATTCTGTACTACGTCTGCTCCAGAGACCTCTCTCCTTATTGGTCAGTGTGGAGTGAGAGGACTCTTTATCTGATATTGCTCCTGGGAAGCATGTTAGGAGATTTTGTCATACTAAAGATCTAATATAAAACCAACTTGTTATTGTCATTAATATAAGACCAGTGTCTGCACTGGGGACAGTGCTTCCTGACTTAGACTTTGCAATTTGATTTGCAGAGTATCTGGAGTATTCATCAATGAAGGAAATCCTGAAGACTCTGTCTACCTTTCCAACGGCAAGTTTACCATGAGCAGTGGCTGATGTTAGTTGTTAAGTAGGAATAAAATAAATACTGTTGTTGTTAAATGGGATTTAATGTTATGTTACAACATGAAAGTTTCTTGCCACTTGATGTGTGCAAAACATTTGTCTAACCGAAAGGTTCTGTCAAAATCAATTAGGTCTGTTAGAGCAGAGTAGTCAGATGGTGAATGCTGAATTAGCTATACCAAAAAAAAAATGATGTACAGCAGACTTTCAGGCAAAATGCTTCTTTATTTCAATAAAGTCATTTCTTTTTGGCAATAATGCAATTCAAGAAAATCCATCTGTAAATTTATTTTGCTTGTACGAAGAAGTTTATTTTCTCTCTCATTTGGTATTTACGGAACTCAGAGTTGTATATTGATAGCAGAAAGAGCAGCTTAGTGCAGGATGTAAGTAGCTAGCAGGCTCCAAACGTATTTGTTTCTTATGAAAATGTACATTTTATCATTGGCTTTGAGTTGATGAATAGGATCAGCTCCAGTTCAAATATTGACTGTTGTTCTCTATTTGCTTATGTCACTAAATGGTGTGTTAAATAGGTTTTCTTTGAGGTGAGTCTGAAATTTGAATCCCCAGTAATTGATAAATTTATAGAAGTTATAATTGCAGCACATAAATAGGCTACTTGGTGCAACGGAGCAGTTGTCATGTAAAACTCCGCAGATACCTCCTCCAACCCCTCTTTATCCAACCGCTTAGATTATCAATAAATTATTGTGTTCATTTTCTTCCAATCTTGTAACATTTTCTATGGGTATTCATAAGTGCAGCTACTTGAACAATTACACCTGAGGGTGCAGATATTTTGGTCAGTGTTTTATTGTAACAGTACAACAGAGAGAAGAGTATTGGTTAGGAACCTATTTGTTCTGTCAGTGGACTTTGATTTAATTCAGCCAAGTGATTAGCATCGCACTGTCAGTTGAGGTTGGTTGGCTCGCCGAGCTGTTTTGTTGTTCCGCAGACGTTTCATTACCGTGCTTGGTAACATGAGGATGTTACCAAGCACAATAACGAAACGTCTGCGGAACAACAAAACAGCTCGGCGAGCCAACCAACCTCAACACCCACAACCCGAGCTACTGATCTACTTCAAAACCATCGCACTGTCAGGCTTCCCAGCCAGTAAAGAAAGGTGGGTGAATGAACTCAGTCAATCAAAGGAAAGTTAACTTGTTAAAGGGGCTCTAACTGGGGTCTGAATTACCGAGCTATACTTTGATTCCTGTGATATCAGAAACTATAGGATTGAAAAGGAGATGAGACTGCAACTTGGGTCTTGGTCTTTTATGGAATTCCATAATCTGTGGGAATGGAAGATATTGGTGTAAACCAACATAACCTACCCTGAAATTCCAAATGTTAAAATCATAGTCTGGGAACATGGGTTAAAATCCTACCACAGCAGCTGGTGCAATATAAATTCAGTTTGCACATATGGCATATAAAGCTAGTCTCAGTTATGGTGCCATGAAACCACCATGCATTGTTGTAAAAATCCATCAGGTTCACTAATGCATTGAGAGAAGGAGATATGATATCCCTATGTTGCATTACTGCATAGATCGTATGCCAGGCAAAATCCCCATATCCATGAGCATCTACTCCCACCACCACCATTGCTCAGTTGCAGCAGTGTGTATAATCTGCAAAATGTACTGCAGAAATTCGAAAAAAATCTCCTTCTGAAATTACGACCACTTCCATTTAGAAGGACAACAGCAGCAGATACATGGGAACACTACCACCTGCTAGTTCCCCTCCAAACGACTCACCACCCTGACTTGGAAATATATTGCCATTCTGCCACTGTTGCTGGGTCAAAATTCTAGAGGAACAATCCTCCGTAAAGGCATTGTGGGTCTACCTACAGCACACGGACTGCAGTGGGGTCAAGAAGGTAGCTCGCCACCATCTTCTCAAGGGCCAACTAGGATGGGCAATAAATACTGGCCATCCAGTCATGCTCATGAAACACCAGTGAATAAAAAAAAAGTAAGTCTGTGCTCTTATAGCAGTATAAATAGCTAATGCTGTTAAAAGCTTCAAGACATCTGTTTCAACAAGAACCCAGCCTTTACTGTGTATGTTACAAGGGTTAACAATATAGAAAGCACTCAGGCCATATCAGTGGTGTTTTATCCAGTAATGATATCACTTACCTGGTCTCGCCTAAATGTGGCTCCACACTACGGCTTGCAGTTGACTCTTAACTGCCCCCTGAAAGGGCCCAGCAAAATGCCCAGTTCAAGGGCAACTATGTATTTGCAACAAGTGAAATCCACATTTCATGAAATAAAGCTAAAGAGTGAGATAATGACTCATGTTCCACTTCAATTTATGCCTCCTTACGTAAGACTGACCCTGTTTCTCAATATCTACCATATCAAGTTTTTAAATTATATTAAATGCCTTAATTAGATCATCACTTAACCTTTTACTTTCAGGGGAATATAAGCCTCCTTTTTGCAGCCTTTGTTTATAATTGAACAACTTGGTCCTGGTAGCTGTTGTAATGAAGCTGGCTCTGGAGGAGACTAGATGGAATTTTCCAGTCCTGGCTACAGTTTTTAGAAGGGCTGGTCGGGGAACCTAGTTGGTGGAGAGGGAAAAAAATTAGTTTCCCAATGAGTGTTTAAGGCTTTGGAATGAAGTTTCCAGAATGTTTCTGGTGGGTTGGCTTTTCCAACCTTGGTCTCACATTGATGAGCATGCTGTGGATAGCCACTAATGCCCGAACCCGCTGAAACTGCCTTCACAGTCACTGTCCTGTTAGATCAAAATGGGAAAGCTGTGTATTCACAACCCCAACTGTAAATATGAGGTGTGCAGCTGGAAGTGCAGACTCTTTCCTCGAAGCTCTTACAGTACCCATTTCTTCATTTCCTGACTCCCCAATGGTACACTCATTTTCTAATAATACAAACTCCTTCAGTTACTTAGCTCCTTCATTTCTCTGCATAAACAATTATTAATCTAAGGGATTAAGCCTCACCAGATCAACTAGCTCATTAAAAATTGCAGTCACATGTCACGAAATGCTTACAGTGTAAGGGGTGAAGCCTGACTAGGCTAAGAAGCCAACCCAAGTGAGATAGCCACTTAGGCTATCATCAACAAACTTGACCAGGGCAGACATGCAGGGTTTAACTCAAAAAGAGTGTTTAACTTGAAAAGTTCAGGAATCGGTCAGATGGGTGGAAAGGAGTGGTAGGGAATGGAACTTAAAGGATGTGGTTGTTGGGAACACTGCAAAGATCCCAGGGGATGGAGGGACAAAACTAAGATGCAAACAGACATAATCATAAGGGCAAAGAACAGTGGGAGTTGCATATTTAAAGTAGGAAATGCAATGGAATAATTAGATTTGCTCAGGAGGGAGAAAGATCAGGTGAATTGAATTTACCCATTACTAATTGCCCAGACGACAGTTAAGATTCAACCACATTGCAGTGGTTCTGGAGTCACTTGTAGGTGAATTTCCTACAGCCTAGGTGAAGGTTCCTTTTGGGGAGGGAAACTACCAGATGGATTTTTTTTAATGAGAATTGACTGTAGTTATCATTACATTAACTTCGAATTCCATATTTTACACCTTTTAACAAAAATTACTGGAATTCTTTGATGAAGCACCAAGCAGGACAGATAAAGGGAACCAGTGGATGCAATATATTTGGATTTGGAGAGGCATTTGATAAGGTATTACATGTGAGGCTACTTAATAAGGTCCCATTATGTTGGATGTAGTACATTAGCATAGACAGAGAATTGGCTAACTAACAGAAGACAGAGAGTTTGGATAAGGGCAGCAATTTTCAAGAAGGCAACCCATAAATAGTGCTATGTTACAGGCATCAGTTCTTGGGCCACAATTATTTACAATATACATTAATGACTTGAATGGGGAAAATAAATGTACTCTTGCCTAGTTTGTGGATGACGCAAAAATAGGCTGGAAGGCAAGTGGTGAGGATGAAATAAAGACTGTTCAGAGGGATATAGACAGGTTAAGAGAATGGGCAAAACTTGACAGATGGAATATGATATGGGAAATGTGAAGTTATACACTTTGGCAGGAACAATAGAGGAGCTGAATGTTATTTAAATAGAGAAAGACTGCAGAAAGTTACAGAACAAACTTGGGAGTCCTCATCCATGATTACCAAGAAGCTAGCATCCAAGTTCAGTAGGTAATAGAAAAGGCAAATGGAATATTGGCCTTTATTTCAAAGGCAATGGAGTATAAAAATAAGGATGTTTTGCTAAAATTATAAAAGACCAAAGCTGGATTGTTGTGAACAATGTCTGAGGAAAGATATCCTGGCATTGGAGTTAGTCCAGATCATTAGGTTGATACCAGATATATAGGGACTGCTTTATGGTGAGTGCTTCAGTAGAATGGGCCTGTATTTGTTGGAATATAGAAGAATGAAAGGTGACTTTATTGGAATATGCAAGATCCTTAAAGGACCTGACAGAGTAGATGTGGAAAGCTTGTTTCCCGTTTTGGGAGATTCTAGGAGCAGAGGGTACAGTTTCAGATTAAAGGATCATGCATTTAAGACAGTGATGAGGTGGAATTTTTTCTCTCAAAATGTGATGAATTTGACGAATTCTTTTCCATAGAGGTGTGTCGAGGCTGGGTCATGAGGTTTATTCAGGTTTGAGACAAACAGATTTTTGATCAGTAAAGGAATCAAGAGTTATGGGGAAAGACAGGAAATTGGAGTTGAGGATTATCAGATCAGATTGAATGAGAGAGAAGGCTGAATTGCTTACCTTTACTCCCACGTCTTATGGTCTTATGAAGAGGAAATCTATTGTAAAGAACCTTAAGAGAAAAGTGATGCCATAGAAAGAACAGTGTTGTTGGGTTACAGTTAGCTGAGGAAGAAAGTTTACAAATTGCAACTATTATCAGAAATCTGGCCAAGTATAGGAAATGCCAAGAAGTAACATCTGGCACACCGTTTTGAAAAAGGAGAAGCCAAAGATTAAAACCACTACACAAAACCAAATAAAAGAAGGGAACAGTTTTAAGCAACAAGGAAATTTTTAAAAAGCTATAAAAACCCACATTATGGAAGTTGAACAGCTCCACACCTCATGATAAATCATATCTGGAAGCTTGATGGGGAATAATCGTCTGTAGAATTCCCTATTCCTGACTATTGTACTAAAAATAGTGGACCTTTTATTGTGATGTAACTAGCTCTGTCAAGATGATTAAACTACCTAAAAAGAACAGCAGTAGCCATACTGTGAAATATTCCATTTGCTGTGAAAAATTGCCAAATCTCTCCTCACTAATTTTAATTCAGTCAATTTTAAAACTCAGCCTTTGGTGAAAGCAACAGTGTTGGCATTTGATTTTTTTTTGCACGTATAATGTTAAGAAGTATCACACTGTTACGAATAATGACTGTGAATAAGCACTCTGCTTGTCAGCATTGGAAAGGTTAATCATCTTTTACTAAATACAAAAAATTAATTATGCTGCACTGAGCCATTTACTGTTGATCATGGCTGTTTGGGTTATTGTATTTCTAATCTTCTTAAAAAGAAAATACAAATGATGAAGTGTGATTATTGTAAAATTAGCAAATAGTCATTCAGTGATATATCACAATCCTGCTCATCCAATTGGGAGAATTTTGTTATTAATACAATTTTTACACTGCTTCATTAAAGTCCTTTTCTGAGGCTGCAGTTGAGTGTCTAGTTGGCTAGTTAAAGGAAAATTCAAATTGCCTCTATTTAAGAGAGTGATTAATTCTTTAATAATTAGCTGATTACTTACTTTTTATGGATGACATGAACTATGTTATAGAAATCAACATTAACACCAGATAGAAAGGATTCACAAAAATCAGGAACAACACAATGTCCCAGAAATAAAAGGCCATTGATACACTTTTTACCAGTAGTGCCAATGGAACAAATGTGTAAATTGAATATTGCAACCCCAGTTGGATCTTGGAACAGAAGTAGGTCTTTCAGACCTTGACGATGTTCTGCCATTCAATGAGATCAAGGCTAATCTGTGGCAGAACTCCAACTGACACAATGTGGCACGGAGGCTTTGGAAAAAAGTCAATGACTTGTCTCAATAAGGAACTCTGAAGTATGTAACAACATCCAAACAAATGATGCACAAACAAAGTGCTAATGTTAAATTGGGGAAAGGAAATTCTGGCATTAATCTACCCCTCCCAAAAAAGTCACCCTTGAACATAACAGTCCATGTCTTTGCATGTCTTTCAATGTGCAAACCTGAAGCAGTAGCAAGTATGAAATGTGATTCAGAAATGGCAAACCTCAGGTGAGACTTTTAAGCTTGCATCTGTTCACACTTAATCAGAAATTCATGATTGCTTGAGCCAAAACTTTTTAATCTTTATTCTTGCCAAGATAAATGATCTGCCAATGAATTACAATCAGATGACAGATGGGTGGCATGACTCAGTCAGTGAATGGAGGATTGATACAGTTGCCCACAGCAGGAGCTCATGTTCAAAGAATTATACTGGAGCCTTGAAGAGAAAAACAGTAAATTACTCTGCCCACGATATATGCATTGACTGCCTTTTTGGCTACTTATTACACAGTAAATTTTGGTTCAATGTTGGCACAGTTTCAATTCTGTATCCTCTTGGTGATGTACAGACTTTGCCTGAGATGCAGAATGCTCTTCCCATCTTTCAGGCTCTCTTTAATGTTGCTGTCCTTGTGATCCTGATGAATTTTAAGCACCCCTCCTTCCACCCCCAGTTTCTGTCAGTCCCATTTGTAACCATTAATGGCCCCAATTTACCCCTTTGTTAATTGCTATAGCCTTGTTGTTGATACGCTGCCCCTTGAGGCCAGAGTAATTGTGATTTGTGAAAACTCTCCCTCCTCAGGCTCCTTCACCCCTCCTCTGGTCAATAAAATCCCACCTTTCTATCCTGAATTGTCGTCTTTTACTGTCTTCATTCTAAGGATGCAGTCTGGGCAAACCTGTATTGAACTTGAAAGGATGAAGCAAAGTAATTTTGCTGGATGGATATGGGCATTAGGAGTAAAAATCACGTACAAAACTCTCAGAGAAATTTAAAAGCTCATTACCTTGTGTAGTAAAACCATATTGAAGACCAATGGGGTTGTAGCTGCTAGACAGAGAGCAGAAATGGCTGATACTTACGAACTGTTCCTCAAAACTAAACCCTTCATTTGTCATCCCCTAAACTGAGAAGGATAGAGGTTAGGAGAGTGAAAAGAGAGCAACTAGCCAGCGTATAGAATATCACCTGGGCATATGCCAAAACTCTACCTCAGGGAAATAAGACTTTTAAATCTGGACATTTCCCCCTTTCTTCTTGGCTCTGTTTTCCACTGCATTTCTGCTTTATTTTTAATACTAGTTTTTGTATCTTAAGTGGTTGTTTTGATTTTATTTTAATCTAGATAGTTTTTTCCTTTAAATTTGTGTTTTTGTACCTAAGATGCTCCAGTAAGTGGTGACTTTGTACACTATTCACTGTTCTCCTGTACGTTTGCACTTGAGTAAAAATGACATTGAAACCTAATTCTAATTGCAATTCTAATTCCTGTCCTCCTATCAGAAAGGAAGGTGCTGAAGGTGGAGGTGAAAATCAAAAGCTTAACTGTGTTCATTGGAATAAAATGGGACACCTTTTATCAGAAAGCTGGAAGTTGAATGGGAAGTCCATGGAAATGATTGAGTCTCGAAAGAGTAGGTTCAAGACAAGAACTCAAAAGGGAAAGACCATTGATCAAATTGTATCTTTAATGTAACTATGACATTTGAGATAAATACTGCTGTGAGTACAAGAGAGGTGAATGAGGAGAGGTAGGAAAGGGTTTTTTCAAAAGAAAAGAGAACACATTTTTTTCTTCAAAGAATTCAACTAAACTATAATTATATTATGAGATACACGAGTAACTCAAACCTTTTTGAGATTTCCCTGCAGAGATTGTGATGAGGGTTAAAGAGTTAATAAATAGGATAAGTGGAGAGTATATTCCAATTCTGGTGTATAAGGTGCAACTGAAGTGTCACTTTTTATCTGAATCAGTGGTGGTGGAGTTGTGAAGAAATTACCCGTGCCCAGAGATGACTTACTCCTCGGCAATGATTTGACTGATGTGGAAGTTATAAGTTTGCCTATAATTACAGAAAAGCTGAGTGAGGTTAAAGAGATAGAACAAGTTCCCAAGTATTTTTCCACCGTGTGTGGTGACCAGAGCAAAGGCTGAACAAAATTCACCACCAGAGGCCAAAGTAATACCACAAGCACATGTTAGAATAGCCAAAACCTTCTTTCAAGATGGGGGTGTTTCGGAAATATGTTTACACGAACAGATCCAAAGTTAAGCAACTTAATAGCATCAGCTCACACTGAAGCTGAGGGTGAGGGAGCTCAGAGCCTTATTGTATTAAGAAGCACAGTTGTGTTGAGGAAGTGGAGACAGCCTCATAGACCTGCTGATGAGGAACTGATGGTTGTTCATCAGTTGGTGCTACCATCCACAGATGGTAAGGAAATATATCCAGCAGCACATGAAATTTGTATGACAGGACATGCAGGAATACAGAAAACTCAAGTCTCAATAAGGAGGCATTTGCATGGCAAGACTTCAAGAGAATGTAGTGCAGTTCTATAAACTATGTCATATATGTCAGGTAGTGGGAAAACATCAAACGTAATCAAACGGTCATTTTTAATATCCATACCTGACTTGAAAGAACCATTCAGTCCAGTATTGTAAATTGTGTCAGACCATTATTAAAAATGAAAGCAGGACGCCAGGATATTAATTTAATTATGTAAAGGATAACCTGATTTCCAGACGCTATTCCTTTCAGAACACTTACAGCTAGCATCATAGTGGAAAAAAACAATTCAGCTTTTTATTCATGATGGACTAGCAATTGAAATGCAATCTGGCCAAGCTTCTAAATTTATGCCTTAAGTTTTTCCAGGACATCGTTAGCAGTTTGTGAATAAAACAATTGAATTCCACACTCTATTATTTGCAAACACAGCGAGCTTTAGAGCGATACGCTCATAGTTCTCCAGACTATGATGAAGGCATATTTCCACAAATACCCACAGGATTAAGTCAAAGGATTAGATTTCTTATGATTTGCTAACAAATTAACAAAAGAAAAAACTGGGTTTATTCTATTTCATTTTATCCATTGTCATTAGATAAGGGATCCATCAAACTGATTAAGGGAATGTTTTTAAGACAATGCAACGAGTCCTCAATATTAAATTTCATGCTTATGTTTCTGGAGAGATTCACAAGGGCATGCAAATTAGCAGAGGAGCATTTTAAAAAAAAAACTTTATAGGCAAAGATGAAAGAATGGGCAGAGAAAAATGCTCCAACTAGACCATTTCAAACAAGAAGCAAAGTGTTAACGTTGTCACTTTTACAAGGCAAACCTCAAAGTCAGATTTGATGGTGCCAACAAGGTAGTTAAAGGGGTTAGTAAACTGACCCATCTGATATTGCTGATTGTAAGAAGAAGAATCAGTTTTGTCATATAAACATGGTAAAGCTATCTCATCATAGGGAAGAAAATAAGAAAGAGAAAGTATGTCAGACAGTAAAAGAAATGAACAATGACAGGGACAGTAAGAGTGAAGTTAAAGGTGAAGCTTCACAAAGTAATTCTCCTATAATTTGATGAGTCAATATTTGGGAAATATTGCAATGGTTAGACAATGTATTTTTGTACTCAGAAGAATTACATTGGAAAGGTCTCATAAGACTACTTAGGAAATTCAAGAAAATTAGTAGAGATACAAATGGATGCTAAGATGGACAGATATGTTATGAAAACAAGCAAAGGCAATATGGTCAACAGAGTGCCAAGCAGCCTTTGGGAAGTTGAAAGCAATCCTAATAGATGAACTGGTGTTGACTGCCTTTCATTTTACGAAAGCATTTAAAATGGCAATTGATACTAGTGACTTGGGGGTAAGTGCAGTCTAGTTGCAAGATGATGAATCTGAGATGGGAAAACCAGTGGGGTACTCTTCTGAGAAATTAAATACATATCAAAAGAAGTACTCTTCAGTGGAAAATGAGACTTTGGGATTATTATCGGCACTACAGCATTTTGAAATCGATCACACTCACAAAGAAACAGTAATAAACACTGACTATAATACCTTAGCTTTTGTAGACAAATTTAAGACTCAATATGTGAAATTTATTGATGGAGTTTATAATTGAACCATTTAATGTAAAAATATCCCCATTGCTGAAAAAAAATGTAATTCCCCACACAATAGGAAGAGTGTTATTGTGCTGGACAGTTGAAACATTTGGGAGGAAAATGACAAAAGAAATGTTCAAATCATTCTTTAAATAAGGAATGAGTGAGACTGAATGAATGTTATTTTATTTTGTAGTATTGTATGTGTTCTATTTTTCCCCTAGTGATAAAATGCATTCACAAATGGTGTTTCATCTCTTTCATGGTTGGCTATATATAAAGGATGATATACATTTCTTTTTTGGACTATAAACTAGAATGGAAGTCGAACACTGCAATATAGCTGAAATACAAAGATCCTTTTGCAACTTGAAAAAACAACTGGCACGTATTTTTAGGGATAACACAGTGTGAAGCTGGAGGAACACAGCAGGCCAGGCAGCATCAGAGGAGCAAGAAAGTTGACGTTTCGGGTCAGGACCCTTCTTCAGAAATGGGGAGCGGGAAGGGAGATCAGAAATAAACAGAGACAGGAGGGGTGGGGCTGGGGAAGGTAGGTGGGATGGTGATAGGTGAGTGCAGGTAGGGAGTGGTGGGGATTGGTCAGTGAGGTCGGAGAGGCGAATAGGAGAGAAGATGGACAGGTTGTGTCAGGTCAAGGAGACAGGGATGAGAGGGAAGGTTGGTCATGGGATGAGGCCGGGGGTGGGGACATTTTGAAACTGGTAAAATCCACATTTAGGCCATCAGGCTATAGGCTTCCGAGGCAGAATATGAGACGCTGTTCCTCCAGTTTGCAGGTGGCGTCATTGTGATACTGGTGGAAGCCCAGGATGGACATGTCACCCAGAGAGTGGCAGCGGGAGTTAAAATGTTTTGTGACTGGAAGGTGTTGTCGTTTGTCGCAACCAGAGCGTAGATGGTCTGCAAAATGGTCTCCGAGCCTCCACTTGGTCTCACCGATGTAGAGGAGGCCACATCGGATGCAATAGGCCACATTGATGGATGTGCAGATGAACCCCTGTCTAATGTGTAAGGTTTGTTTTGTGCCTTGAATGGAGGTGAAAGGAAAGGTGTAGGGACAGGTGTAGCACTTCCTGCGGTTGCAGGGAAAGGTGCCAGGGGTGGTGGGGTTAGTGGGGAGTGTGGAGTGAATGAGGGAGTCGCAGAGAGTGCGGTCCCTAAGAAAGGCAGGTAGGAGTGGGGAGGGAAATATATCTTTGGTTGTGGGGTCGGATTGTA
>NC_063345.1:57511675-57522886 GCF_021869965.1 Rhincodon typus | reverse complement strand
AACTGGTTTGGCAGCACACATTTCCTCTTAGTGTCTCCCGAACTATCTGTTTGATTAACTTTTGCCTATAGTTTTCACCTCTGTGAATTTTTTGTATCCAAGATATGTCATCTAATCTGACAGCTATTTTTTTCACATATGACAGCTACGAAGTATATGCAACAGAAACTAAGTCCATGAAACTGTCACTTTTTAGTATTTTAAACATTCATCATTAAATAATAATAGAGAAAACTTGCATTTGGAATGAAGATTTTTTTTGTGCATCTGAGGAAGCTTGTGTTGTGTGTTTCAGGCCAGAGGGGCATATTTATGAGGTACTTTGATGTCGAGTTCGGAGTGAATCAAGGCTAGTGGAAATGATTGCCTATCTAAGCTATTGGTGCTTTGAGTTGTCAGAGTGAGGGAAAGAAAAGCTCACTAGTGCATCAGGAACAATTTTAGCAAGACCTTAAATCAACTGGGAACATGGAGGAGAGGAAGGACAAGATATGTTTACATCATGGAAATAACTGAAAGAAAATTTCAGGCAGACAGGACGGCATACTGAAAGACTAAAATACTTGTCACCTGGTTTTATGCCCATAAACATGAGTTTGTTTTTAAGACAAACTGGTTGAGGAGAAGGCTTGGTCAAGAATTGTCTCCAGACTTAGGCTTTTTTTTAGAACTATGTCTATTGTATATTAACACTTAAATCTCTTGTATGTGGTAATGTGAGAAATACTAATCTCCTATCGTACTACTACATTTTGCAAGATTATTCTCTACTTGTGCTACACTTTTCACTAGCTCCATCCAGACTGTGGAAAGGGAAAGAAGAAGTCATAGATATAGTATAACGTAAATGACTGAATGGAAGGTGTATTCCTCTCATGATTCATGTTGCAATCACAGTAAATCATAGTGGCCAAATTGACTCATGCACTTTTTGTTTTTTAGATGCTATGTGGCCAAATAAGGCTTGAAAATGACAGGTAAGACATGTATGTGTCTTCCAATGGTAAGCGCACAGAACATAATGTGAGTAAAGTGGTCTGGAGCCCACATGAGAACAACAAAGTGGCAAAGTGATACAAATCAGTGTGTAAGTGGAAGGCAAGTTGAAAATTACTTTCAACATAATGAAGTGGCAGGTCTTCTTGCGACAAACAGCTTGGGCTTTGTGTCGTTTCCAGTATGAGTGTAATTTGCAAAATATGTATTTCATGGAAATGAAGTGATTCATTGCTTCATTAAATTTGGTCTATTACAGAGATGTATCAAAATTAAGCTGTAGCAACTGGAGTTCAGTGAGTATCAGCAACCATAGTACAAGGCCCAGACTAATGATTGGAAATCTGGTGATATTTTAGATTTATTTTACGTGGAGCTAAATCTGCCATATGACATTTTTGATGAGTTTGATGGAGGGTTTCTCTCCATGAGACCTACTGAATGTTCTCATTTTAATGTTCCCAATTCACCTCATTACCAACATACCATAAACATATGTGCCACCCCTCCCCTCATCTTGTAGATTCATAGGTCCCCTCTTCACCTTCGCTGATCCAAGGAAAGAGATTCCAGTCCATCCAACGTTTCCTCATTGCTCAGACCCTCCAGTCCAGCCAGCATCCTGGAAAATCTCCTCTGCATCCTCTGTAATGCAACACAGAACCATTGAGCCCTAACAGTGTGAAAGCAGGCCATTCGGCCCTTCAGGTCCACACCGACCCTCCCAACAGCACCTCACCCAGACTCACCCCATCCCTGTAACACTGCATTTCCTATGGCTAATCCACTTAGCCTGCACATCCCTGGACACTCTGGGCAATTTAGCACGGCCAATCCACCTAACCTGCACACCTTAGGACTGTGGGACAAAGCCTGAGCACCCGCAGGAAACCCACGCAGACACAGAGAGCATGTGCAAACTCCACACAGACAGCCGCCCGAGGTTAAAATTGACCCCAGGTTCTTGGCGCTGTGAGGCAACAGTGCTAACCACTGAGCCAAAGTGCTGCCCTGGCACTATATCAGCCTGATTCTTCTGTAGGCAGAAGTACTCATTGCTGCTTAGGCATTCTAGGAATCCTGGTGCCAGTACCGTATTTAGAAGGCCGCTGCACATTCAGGCAAACACTGTTAGTCTGGTATTGCCCTGCCCTGAATTGCCCCCGCCATTCCAGAGAAGGGGAAGTTGGTTCTGATTTGCAGACAGGCAGCTGGATGTCTTGTTAGATGGTATGGTTCAGAGGAAGGCCTGAGGGTTGGAAGAGGAGGCCACGACAACATAGCATGAGGTTTCCACCAGGCTCAGTGCAATCTCCACAATCCAGAGAAATGCCCAGCAACTTAGGAAGAAGGTCAGTGACCTTCTCTGCTTCATCACCTTCTATGTGCCAGTTCACACTAACTCGATCTTTGCTACTGCACTCACCTCCCAACAAAGCTCTGGATCTATTACGTGCAACATCTTCCCTCACTAGCTCTAAGCCTACCCCATGCCTCCATGTACTCATCCTGCATGGCCTCTGTGATTTCAATTCACTCATTCAGGACACTTTAGCGATTTTCTCCCACTCGTACCAACACTAACTGCTGTGCCACTTGCTTTCATCTACTCAATGCCTCCCTTTATCACATTGACAGTCTTAATGGGGCTGAGAGAGCCAAGACAGGTTGTGGGGCACCCAACATTTGGCTGTTCATCCTCTATGTAGAGACAAACATGGCACCATCTGGGGAGTACTGAGACCTCTCATTGTGATGCTGAAACCTCCGTGCCCCAGCAGCCAATCATTATCCATTGCTGTGCCCCTATCCCATTACCTACCACTGGGAATCTAAATTTAACATACCCAACCTTCTACCTCTTGTTTGCAACACATTCTCTCTTTCCTCTCCCTTATCTGATGAAAGATGTTCTAGTTATGGAATGAGCGCAATAAAGATTTACCAACCTGGTCCCTGTTATGTTACATATGCAAACAGAGATTGGATGAAGCAGGACTGTATACACTGGAGTGTAGAAGAATGAAAGGGGGTGCGGATCTTATAGAAACCTATAAAGTTCTAACAGGATTAGACAAGGTACATGCAGGAAAATGTTACTGATGACAAGGGAGTCCAGAACCAGAGTTCACAGTTTAAAGACATAGAGAATGCCGTTTACGACTGAGATGAAGAGGAATTTCTTCACACACGGACTGGTGAGCCTGTGGAAGTCATTGCCACAAAAATCAGTTGAAGCCAAAACATTGAATGTTTTCAGGAAGGATTTAGATATAATTCCTTGGACTAAAGGAATCAAAAGGTTTGGTGAGCAAATAGGAACAGGGTAGTGAGTTGGATGATCAGCCACAATCAAATTGAATGGAGGAACTGCTTCTGGGGCTGAATGGCAACAGTCCAGCCACCAGACAGCTCCTTCATCCCCCTCTGTGGAAGAAGTCACAGATCCCTTTGGAGATGCATCAAAAAGACTGCCTGTTGTAGCTTCCACCTGCACCAACACTGACACCTCAGTGGGTCCTTTATAGAGATTAAAATCAGAGCAGCTTCTGGTGCATACCAAACTGCCAGGTACCTGCAGTTGACTGAGGAAGAAATGGGCACATGTCCCAGGCACACTCAGGATGGCTGGAGACCAGGTACTTGCTCAGGAACAGGCAGAGAGGACCCATGGCGTTGCCGATTGCAATCTTCATGAGAATGCACAAACAGATCCAGGAGTCGCAAGCCTTGTCTAATCCTGTTAGAACTTTATAGGTTTCTATAAGATCCACACCTCATTTCATTCTTCTACACTCCAGTGTGTGCAGTCCTGCTTCATCTAATCTCTGTCTGCATATGTCACATAGCAGGGACCAGGTTGGTAAATCTTTATTGCACTCATTCCATAACTAGAACGTCTTTCATCAGATAAGCGAGAGGAAAGGGAGAATGGGTTGCAAACAAGAGGTAGAAGATTGGGTATGTTAAATTTAGATTCCCAGTGATAGGTAATGGGATAGAGGCACAGCAATGGATAATGATTGGTTGCTGGGGCATGGAGGGGTTTGGTGGGGACCCTGGACAACCTGACACACAGGCTGCAGGAATGCAGCAATGCACCACCATGCGAGTGTCTAGTTGCCTCCTTGGGCAAGTCAGCTGTTGCCATGGAGACCCAGGCCCAGCACAGCCCTGCATTCCATCACTCTAGCTATTGTTGCTCAGTACCAATGAAAAGGTGATAATAGAGGGAGGGCGATGGAGGCACAAAGGATAAGGGACCTTGACCTCACTCCAGGTGCCCCTTCCTCACAAGGAGACAGAGTGGTGCCAGTAGACATCGAGTAGCTGGGTGTGAAACCACAAACAGAAGTGTCCTGTCAGGGCCATTCCAGAGAAGGATGGACCTTCCACCTCCACTCTGCCTGCCACCCTCAACCCTGTGTAGGGGCTAGAATTCAGACTTTGCGCTGTCAATGAATGTCTAAGGTTCACATGGTATGTACAGGTGTTTCCAGCTCTCCTGCATACAAGCCTGTGGAATGCTGTTGCACCACATTGTTCAAAACTGGAGCCACCCTCCTCACAGATCAAGGCACTTCCTCAGTCCTCTCAGCCTGTGGTGGCAGTCCAGATTCATGGCACACTTGTCATTTACAGCACGATGGAAGGAAAGAGCAGTTGTGCTTCTCTTCGTCCTTCATCACATTTTAACGATGTGCTGTGAAATTGCGGCAAGACCTTTAGTGGGTGGTACCCACTTGACCCACTTGGACTGGCAGCCCCAGAGGATGACTGAGCAGACACCAGATAGATCTGTGTACAGTTCCTAGACTGATTTCCTGTGACTCCCCAGACTGGTCACATTGCATCCAGAGGCCCAGCAGCCAATTCCTCAGACTGTAGGCTATAGGTCCCCTGACCCTAACTGTGCTAAGCAGCTGACTGGCCATGTCCAATCCCTGAGACTGATGTCAAAGGCTTCCCTTGAATCACTGTGTGAGGAATCCCTGGCTGACAGATACTTCCATGGACTTGAATAAGGTGCATTGTTGCATTCCTTGGAATTTGAGATATGTTTGAAGCACATGTGGTGTATTTCCCAAGTGAGCTGCTGGCATCTGGTGTAGTTGTAAGATGGACCTATCATGTTGTCGTATCTAAGATATCTTCTCCCTTGACTGATCAAAGCTTCCAAACACGCCAACATGCCTGGCTTTGTGACTGCATTAAAAAGCAAGGCAAGACAGAAGAATTAAGAGTTTTTTTTAGCTCTGGCTGATCGGGCAAAGCACAAAAAAGGCAAAAAGTAAGGCAAAGATTCTGTGAGCATTGAAGTAGGTGTAAGGTGAGTGAGCGTTAAGAGAACAAGCATCAATTCCTGAGATGTACCCTGGTCCAAAAGATAATGGGTACCCATCCTTGCACACAAACTGCCCTGGCAAGAGAATTTCAATGGAAGGTACCAGTTCACTCCAAAGTGCAATATGGCACTGCAGAATCACACTGTAAGTGTTTCAACAATGTGCTGTGATGACGTGGTGATGCTGGTACATGTCAGATGTCATGGTCTGTGAAATAGGAGATGTTTGCAGCCATTGACCATGGACTGTGTCCTGAGATGTTGGTGCCTAGAATCCAAGATAGAGGTCAGAGGAGCAAATGGTGAACTGGTGTCCACTTTGACTTTCATGTTGGCAAATGTTGCATCTAGTTTCTCTCTGGCAGATGAGAGAATGGGAAAATGCATATCTATGAGGCAAGATTAGGTAATAATACGATGTTAATGCATGTTAATTCCTGCAAAGAGACCCCTTGATGGTCCCTAGTGAGAATCTTGTCTTTTGTTCAACTCTTGGTTGGGAAATAGGACTTCTGGTCTCAACATCGAAAAGCTCCTTGCTGGCCATTTCATATGATTTTCCTAACTTTCTCACCATGGCTCACATCAATTGGGGTCTGGAGGATTCCACCTATAATCTCTGGCTTATTTTGTGACTCAACTTTAATATTAACTGCCCTAAATTGAATGAATTTTATGTGAGCCAAAGACTAGATTCAATGGGAGAAAGAAAATGGATACTTTCTTCAGATCATCCGATGCCAGGTGGTTTCAATGAGCTTTCTGCACAAACCCATGTACCTTGACATCCTGTAATCCTGAAATTGTGCACAGGTTTCCTATTCACTGAACTTTTGCTTATGCCCATTCACCAATTTTATCATGTTAAGATTCCTGTGAAGACCAGCAAACCAAAGAACTAAATTTATTGAATGACCTTAACAAGAAAACCATTTAACTATCAAATCAAAATTATCGCAAATTAAATGTGAACAAACAGCAAAATTACTGTCAATATTTAAGCCATAAACTGCGCATTAAAAAGCAGGTATAATGGAGAATCATCTCCCAGACTACCAGGCAGTTCACTCCACATACATTGAATGAATTGCAGCCACAATGTTCTTCAAAGTTCTGATCATTTTCCAGTAGAATTTCAGATATTCTTTGAGAATTCAGTCTCTTATCCAGCACCACATCAACTAATCTGAATATCACGGCCCTGGTTTTCACAGGAAAATGGTTCACATCTGCAGAACCTGCTCAAATGTGCTCATATTCATCTTGCTGGCATGGAACCACCAATGTAATCTTCAAGTGAAAGAAACAGCCACATTGACTTTAATTTCCTCTTCCCACCCCCGCGATCCAACCTCCAGTGTCTTCCCCCCTGCCTCTACTGCACGATCGAGATCTGAGCCTGAATGACTCTGTGGCTTGTCAATTAGTTTCAAGAACGTCAGTTTCTCTAGGTATCGGAAGTTTCCGTTTCCATTTATGTTATTCCAGAAACCTGAATGTAGTGTTTTCCTTTCAGTCAGCCGAAGTTTCCGCATCGGTTAACATCTGTCTCAAAACAATGAGAGGGCAGAATTTTCTAGGTGTTGCATGAGCTGGGCCATGTCAAAATTTGTGGCAGAATCAGGCGAGAAGTCCAGCAAGGCTCTCCTCAACATCAGGCGTGTCTTGCTCAATTTTTTATGGTTTTGGTGAGTGGTGTGGTGAGTTTATCATTAGGCAATGGTGAGCTGCTAATTAAGGGACATTATTGCTTGTTAAGTGTCTTGTTAATGGCTCAACTCACCGCATTAATCTGAAGAAGGGTCACAGGACTTGAAACATTACCTCTGCTTTCTCTGCACAGATGCTGCCAGACCTGCTGAGTTTCTCCAGCAATTTCTATCACTTGTTTGTTTCAGATCTCCGACGTTCTTTGCTTTATTTTCTTGTATTCTCTGGGTTCTTTGCTCAGTGTCACAGTGCTCACTCACTCTGAGCCTACTGGATTCTCATAGTATTCTTGTCCTACATTGCCCTGCCTTGCCTCACCTTTCTGCACTTTTTCGCTTCTGCTGGAGATATCTGGCTCATATTACTGCTGTCTCACTTTGTGGGTTTAGTGAATACACAATGAATGGAAGCTTGACATGGTTGTCAACAGGTCTCAACCAAGCCACAGGGAAGTGGCCTTTGCTGAGGAGACCCTGGCACAGTAAGTCAAAGGCAGCCTCTGATACCAGTTGAGGAGCTTCGATGTGATCTGTCAACTGCTTACACTGGCCAGAGTCAGGACCCTCTCCACATGAGAGATCAAAAGACAGGTAGCCCACCACCCTTTCTGCCGTTTTGTGAGCTGCTTTCTGCCAGGAAAGAGAGAGATGCAGGTACTAAGGGAAATGAAAGTGAGTGGTATAGCCATTTCTTGTGGCTCAGGTGGGAAAGTGTCCCAAGTGAGCCATAAGCTGCACAGAAAGCATTTAGAGTTATCAGCATCGGGGTGTGTGACAGCAAGTGAGGGAAGTTGTTGCAGGCCATTCATGAGTGTGGTAGAGTGTGAACCATGGTGGGTGGGTGGGTAGGCAGCAGAGTTGGAGTGAGTGTGAGAGGTATTAGAAGGGAGATGCTGGCATTTAGTGTGACCGTGCTGTGTATTCCTCCAGGTGGGTGCAACTATTTTAACCCAAGGGCCAACCTCAGAACAAGCTGACATGGTCCAGTGTCATGTCCTCCTCTGATCACCTGAGGGAAAGAGGAAGTCCTGCATATTACAGAGTTCCCTCCTGCAGGATCTGCAAAAGCCTGTCCTCAAAACTGGGCAATGTATCCCCCCGTCTGCCATGTCTGGGAAAAATGTCAGGAGACATGCGCCTCTGGGCTTGTTTGGGTTTGAAAAGATGGCATCAGCACAGAGGAAGCTGGCTGATTTTGGGATATCTTGGCAGTGCTGAGTTGTTCCAGAAGCTGCACATGGTAATGCGGGGCTGGAATTGAACGTGAGGGATGCCATAGGGCAGAGTAGGTAATTAATGAGATGAGTTTTGTCAGAAAACCTACTAAAAAAAACACTCTCCAAAAAAGACCCTATACAATTTGGACTTAGTGAATAAAACAGATGATTCAGCCCACAAACATTGAAACCATAGGTTCCATCAGAACAGAAAGGGAAAATTCACGGTAGGACAGAAAATCCACAGTAACAAAGGCATAAATTCCGTTAATTCTTTCTCTACTGACTATGAAAAACCTAACCAGCTTAATATACTTTTCTGTTCTAGATCATAGAGTCATAGAGTCATACAGCAACTATTCACCTTATCTATGCTCCTCGTGATTTTATAAACCTCTGTAAAGTCACCCCTTAGCTTCCTATGGTACATGGGGAAAAAGTCCTAACCTGTCCACCCTCTCCTTATATCTCAAGCCTTCTAATCTTGTAAATCATTTTTGCACCCTTTCCAGTTTAATAGCATCCTTCTTATAGCAGAACGACCAGAATTGTATGCAGTACTCCAAGTCTGACCTTACCAATGTCCAAAGCCTTTCATGAAATGGCACTTGAAATGCATGTTCAAGTCATAATTCAAAATTTGATAAGGCTTTCAGGCTTTAACTCTTTTCAGGCAGAAACGTCGCCACCACCACCTAGGGTGAAAACATTCCCCTAAACCCTCTTGCTGTCCCATCCCATTCTGCTACCAATTATATTAAATCTCTGCCTGTGGTTCCGAACACTTTTTTTCTTGGACGTTTTGCTGGAATTGAGTTGGCTGGAATTGAGTTGGCCGGAGCAGTGTCGGCAGTGACTCCTGTCTTGTATGCCCATTGCGTGGACTCCTGGAGTGGTGTCAGCTGCAGTTTTGGTGAACCAAGGACTCTTATGTCCAGTAGGCTTGGAGTGGGGACTCTTTTGGCAGCGACAGATGATCAACTGCGGTAGTGTTGGTGTCCAGAGCGGGGGCTCCTAGCTGCGGTAGGCCTTGAGGGGGGACTTTGCAGAACTTCTGGGACCCTGGCCGAGGAAGATGAACTCTACTTAGGTACTTTCTCTTTATTCCTTGTAACTCAAAATGGCACTGAGTTGTGGCGACAGAACAATCTCTGTTCAAATTTTCGCTGTATCCTCCTAGACGTACATGACATTAAATCATTCATTCATTTATTTATTTATTCACTCACTTATTCACTCACTCACACTCTGTTAAAAGATATGTTCCACTTAGATTCGGTTGGCTCCTGGCCGGTACCAGGTTGGCTCAGCTGGCTGGTGGCCGATATGGGTGAGAGCGATGCCAATAGCACTGGGTTCAAACACCCGTTCCAGCTGGTGTGGAATAGGGATCAGGCTCCTTGCCTTACGTGCAATGGTAGGTAATGGTGCTGTGTGTTGAACCAGCTTTTAGAACAGAGAATTGGAGACAACATAGAGAATGCGATAGATGGTTGAAAGTAGTTGACTTGCTCTGAAATAATTTGACAGATCAATACACTAAATTAAACAGCACAATCAACACAGTTTAGTACTAATTTGATGCTTAAGAACTAATAGTTAATTTGAAAGCAAAATATTGCATAATAATCAGACAGCAATTATAATCAGCATGATGCTGGTTGTTAACATTAGCCTTTTGGAAATTCATGTCCATGTCGCATTTGCTGCTGTAAGTCATTCTCACAGATATGTTATGCATTTGACACTCTCCAATGAATAAAGGGCTTCATACCAGCACAGCTGAATGCACTATAGGAGCACTTGTCGTCAGGAAAATAACTTGCTGAAAAGCAGAAAGAGTGGGCCTGAGAATCATACGCCTGATGTAGTACAATATGTTTGATTTTATACTCTTGTCTTTGTATTTCATTGAGGACAAAAGCGGCTAGCTAACAGTTATGATCTGAAGCTGTGTCTTATCAGAGCCATTCATCAACAGCATCTGAATAAATATGATGCCAGAACTGAGCATTATAAAATGCTGGCTGCATAGTTTTTTTTCGATTATTTAATTAGGATTATTCAGTCCCGAAAGCGAATACATAAGTTGAGTTAATTTTGTCAATGTTATCTTTTACAAATATATCATACATACTGCATATCACTGCGCTGACACTGTAAATTTAAAATAATATAAGATGTAAAATGATACCTATTAAATGAAATAGGTGAAGAAATTGCAGCGTAGATATTATAATCAGTGAAACCCATTGGCATTGTGAGTCATAGCACAGAAGTGGAACATAGGAACATAGGGACAGGAGTATTCCATTCAACCCATCAAGCCTGCCCTAATATTCAATATGCTCATGGTTAATCAAACACTTAATGCTTTTAACTCATTGCATTTCCATTACCCGGTTCATCATTGGTAATCAGAAATCTATCAATTTCTACCTTAAACATATTCAATGACTGAGATTCCACAGGTCTCTGTGGTAGACAATTCCTAAATTTCACAGCCTTCTGATCCAAAACAAAATCTCCTCATCTCAGACTTACATGGTGTCCCCCAGATTTTTAAATTATGTTCTCTAGTTCCGGGCTGCCTAGCCAGGGGAAATATCTTAAAGAGATACGGTTAAGTATTTTGGATATTTCAGTGAGATTGCCTTTTTAAAAACTGTACAAAATATAGGCCTAAACTCTCTTTGTAGGACTGTCCTAGGAGCAAGTCTGATGAACTTTTGTTGTACTTCCTCTATGGCACTAATATCTTTCTTGAGGTAAAGAGTCCAGAACTAGGCCCAGCACTCCAGGTGCGGTCTAAATAAGGTCCTATACAATTGAAGCATGACTTCACTCCTCTTGTACTGAAATCCTCTTGCAACGAAGATGAACATTCTATGAATGTGATATCCCTTTCATCAAAACGGGAAGAGGGACGTGACAAGTAGATTCG
>NC_063345.1:57478817-57511175 GCF_021869965.1 Rhincodon typus | reverse complement strand
TCCCTGTTGTACTCTGAGGTAACCTTCTTGGCTGTCCACTACACCTCCAATTTTGGAGCCATCTGCAAACATACTAACCATACCACCCATGTAATAATACCTGACCTACATCAGGTTCCAAGCGATCAATTGTGATAGGGCACTCTCTAGGCAGGGGCACAGACAGACGTTCCTGCGGCCAACAGTGAGACGTCAGAATGGTGTGTTGCCTCCCTGGTGCCAGGATCAAAGATATCTCAGAGAGGGTGCAGAATATTCTCAAAGTGGAGTGGGACCAGCAGGAGGTTATTGTACACATTGGAACTTACAGGACATAGGAAGGGAAAAGGACAAGGTTCTGAGGAGAGAATATAGGAAATTAGGCAGGAATTTAAAAAGTAGGTCCTCGAGGGTAGTAATATCTAGATTACTCCCAGTGCCACAAGCTAGCGAGGGTAGGAATAGGAGGATAGAGCAGATGAATGCGTGGCTGAGAAGCTGGTGCAGGGGAGAAGGATTCACATTTTTGGATCATTGGAATGTCTTCTGGGGTAGACGTGACCTGTATAAGAAGGATGAATTGCACCTGAAGTGGAAGGGGACTAATATACTGTCAGGAAGATTTGCTAGAGCTGCTCAGGAGGATTTAAACTAGTATGGGGGGTTACCCAGGGAGATATTGAGAAAAGAAATCAGTCCGAGACTGGTGCAGTTGGGAAAAGGAGCAAGTGAGCTACGTGATAATGATCAGATAATCTGTTTTATGAATGTTAATGGAGAAATAAGTACTGGCCAATTCAACTGTTCTTTCTTCAAAATAGTGCCGTGGTATGTTTTTAAACCCACAAAAATAAGTGAGTTGTGGAGCCTAGGTCATCTCAGAAACCGTTCGTTTTTGAAAATGCAGCTCTTCCTCAGTACTGCTGTTGAAGTGTTAGCCTGGTCTATGTTCTCAAACCAAATAAAAACCAAAATATCTGCGGATGCTGTAGTCAGAAACAGAGGTTGCTGGAAAAGCTCAGCAGGTCTGGCAGCATCTGTGAAGAGAAATCAGAGTTAACGTCTTGGGTCTGGTGACCCTTCCTCACATGTTCTCAAACCTCTGGAATGGGACTTGAACCCACAGCCTTCTGACTTAGAAGTAGTAGGCTGTCCTTTGAACTACGATTAGATGGGATAATTGGACATTTGTGTACCTAGAAATCTGTGAGTCACTTCTTTGAGCTGCAATTTTGACAGGTTTTCACAGAATAGACAGTACTGTACTTCACACGAGCCCATGTCACTCCACATAAAAATTCACAACATGGCCGTGTTCCATAAGATGCAGGATTTTAATTCTCCCCGAACTCATTACTACCACACAGTCCACGTGCCAATCCAAAGCTGCTAACAAATATTTAGTGGAACTGTATGACCCTGTATTATTGTGGGAAAGATTTTCTCCCTTGTATATGATTGGTAGTGAATTTGGCATGTCTAATTTCACATAGAACGCAGAGAGAAGAAATAACCTTTTAATGACCACATTGTTGGATTAATAAAGGGAAATGTGCGATTGGCAGAAAAGTCAGTTTGGATAATGGTGGAATTAATAACACCCCACAAAATCACTTGCGAGCAGAAACCCATTGCTATAATGGTGGGACCACTGAGACCCTGCTATGATTCAGTAGCAGGAAAATATAGCAAACTATTACTGGTATAATTTATACAAGCCATTTCTCTTGAATTTTCTGTCATTATGATGATCCATCTTCAGATTATAAAGGAAATAAGCAGCCAGTTTTATAACCACTCTCCATACTAATGCTGAACATTTCTGGGATTTGACAGTAATGCGTCAGGGTTTGGTTGTCTTTAGGGGCTTAGCTTCTTTGCTTGGTGATCAACTTATTAATATTGTTACTGTTCATATCTTTTAAATGTCAAACGTGTAGACATTTTTTTTAACAAATAAAAGATCAGAAGTAAGTCAGTACTGTAAGATGTCAGCCTGTAAGGTGACCCTCAAAGCCTTGAATTATCCTTCCGTGTCAACTCATACATCAAGTACTGTATAGAAGTGATGTGCCAGCAGGAGTGTGCATGATGACATTTTGAAATGTTATCTGCCTCTGATGGAAAGTTAGGTGTACCTTAAAATCCTGTGCACCTATCTAACATTGGCCATGTCATCTGTTTCGTTCCTTTCTCACAGTTATAAGATAAGAAAAGGTAAGAAAAATATGCACTTGTGGGGTGAAGACTTGAGATGACTGCTAATACAAGTGTAACATGCCATGGCTATAAAGGAGGTTGACTAAACACTGAGTATATACAACAACATGACTTTTATGGGGTGCGGGGGCGGAAAAATGAACTTGACTTATGTGATGCAACATATGGTACGAAAT
Organism: Rhincodon typus; assembly: GCF_021869965.1. Classification (NCBI taxonomy): domain Eukaryota; kingdom Metazoa; phylum Chordata; class Chondrichthyes; order Orectolobiformes; family Rhincodontidae; genus Rhincodon; species Rhincodon typus. Next base: position 57,508,800 of record NC_063345.1, on the reverse strand, counting down.
GTGTTTCAATACTTTGCAGCATTGAAGCATGACAGTTTATGATAAGTGAAGTTGTACGGTAAGGTTCCTGCATCAAAGGTGGATATATACCAGGAAAAAAAATTGGTTCTTTTGAAAATAATTCTGTGAGTCAGTCTTAGATAAGTTTGCATATCTGAGGAACAGTTGGATTAGACCTGTAATGTAATGTATTTGCACTGTTAATCTTGTCCATATTCCTTGATGCTATCTTCACTAACAGAGATTTGACGTTCAGGGCCATGCAGTTTCAGACTTTGTGGGACTTTCCATATGCTCACTGTATAAATATTTTAAATTACTTTGCAATTCACCACGATTGCCAATCTGTTTGGATTGCAAATATTGTTAGTTTTCATCTATGTGCCCTCACGGTATACATTGTTGAAAATATTGAAAAGGCATTTTTCGTGTGCTGTGAATCATCAGAGTGTTTTAAAAAAAACTTTTGCTGTATCTTTTGGTAACCAAAGGACCATCATTATTGAGCATGAGCACCACAAGAGAATATGCTGTAGAAAAAATCTCCTCAGAAATCCATTAGCAATTGATTTCTTTTTCAATTTTCTTTTAGTGGATTGAGGGGTTAGGAAGAATATTTTGATGTTATGTACATCAGGATGATGAGATTATGTGGGGAGCTAAGGAGTTCATTTACAGTGCTGAAAAGTTGATGACTTGTTTTTATGTCAATAGGGTTAGCCACTTCTGCACCCGTTCTAATAGTGTTCAACAGCAGAACAAATTGGTAGCATGAAATCATTTGAACCTTATTTTCCAGATGATTTTGAACTAATGTGGGAAATCAGAATCACTAGAAATTTACAGCACAAAAGTTAGGCTACTAAAAGATCCATTACATTTACTCTTACAGCTTGCTGCTTTATGCCATGTTGTCTTTATTTCGCTGCCATTTAAAGAAATATAGTTTTCAATTTAATAGTGAACTTTTCTCTGCAAAAACCTTTTTATATCTGTTAGAGCTGCTGATTTGCTGTCACAAATCCTGAATAGGAATAGGGGGTCAGTTTAAAATTTGATACAAAATGCCACCTCCTCTGGACAGTCTCAGTCTAGATGTTGTTAAGTGGTTTGTGAAACATTTATCAGGGACTTTGGCTATACCAATGCAGTGAAGCCAAGATTAAAATCCCCATTACCAGCACGCCCCAAATCCACCAGTATTGGCAAAACAATCGGCTAGGTACTGACTATTGCTACACTGCCATCTCCAGGTCTACCTAAGTGGTATTTACCATGGTGCTATCCTTCCCTAAGTTCCACAGCAAAAGAAACTCTTTGCTAACCAGATGCAGGGCTGGATAAACACAGCAGGCCAAGCAGCATCATAGGAGCAGAAAGGCTGACGTTTCGGGCCTAGACCCTTCATCAGAAAAGGGGGAGGGGAAGGGGGTTCTGAAATAAATAGGGAGAGAGTGGGAGGCAGATAGAAGATGGATAGAGGAGAGGATAGGTGGAGAGGAAACAAACAGGTCGAAGAGGCGGGGATGGAGCCAGTAAAGGTGAGTGTAGGTGGGGAGTTAGGGAGGGGATAGGTCAGTCCAGGGAGGACGGACAGGTCAAGGGGACAGGATGAGGTTAGTAGGTAGGAGATGGGGGTGGGGCTTGAGGTGGGAGGAGGGGATAGGTGGGAGGAAGAACAGGTTAGGGAGGCAGGGACGAGCTGGACTGGTTTTGGGATGCGGTAGAGGGAGGGGAGATTTTGAAACTTGTGAAATCCATATTGATACCATTAGGCTGCAGGGTTCCCAAGCGGAATATGAGTTGCTGTTCCTGCAACCTTCGGGTGGCATCATTGTGGCACTGCAGGAGGCCCAGGATGGACATGTTGTCTGAGGAATGGGAACCAGTCCAGCTCGTCCCCGCCTCCCTAACCTGTCCTTCCTCCCACCTATCCCCTCCTCCCACCTCAAGCCGCACCCCCATCTCCTACCTACTAACCTCATCCTGTCCCCTTGACCTGTCCGTCCTCCCTGGACTGACCTATCCCCTCCCTAACTCCCCACCTACACTCACCTCTACTGGCTCCATCCCCGCCTCTTCGACCTGTTTGTTTCCTCTCCACCTATCCTCTCCTCTATCCATCTTCTATCCACCTCCCACTCTCTCCCTATTTATTTCAGAACCCTCTTCCCCTCCCCCTTTTCTGATGAAGGGTCTAGGCCCGAAACGTCAGCCTTTCTGCTCCTATGATACTGCTTGGCCTGCTGTGTTCATCCAGCCCTGCACCTTGTTGTCTCGGATTCTCCAGCATCTGCAGTTCCTACTGTCTTTGCTAACCGCCTTCCTCAAGCCTTGATCGCTTTGCCTAGTTCATTCGCTTGACATTTACAAAGGAACCATGTGGGCCAACACTCAAAACAAGTTGTGGAAGTTTCCTTTGTCTGCAGTTTCTGTCAAGGCATGAATGCACTTAAAGCAATTGCCATAAATTGTATCTTATTTGCTTCAAGGGCTTTTAGCTTTGCCTTGAACTGAGATGCCCCCTAGTGTAGTTCACATAAGTTCAAAGGACTCATCTGCACTACATGGTGTGTATGTACAATGAGCTCCTTTTTGAGATCCTGGAGAACAGTGTACAACAACATTTCACAAGTTTAGACCCCTAAATGAATAAACTTTGTGCTTAATACAGAATTGTCCTTCTGCCTTTATTAAAGGCTTACAAAGGTTGGAAAATTTGGATTTATAAAGCTGTACTCCAGTGGTGTCCTTTATAAGATTTCTACCTGTATAACTTTGCACTTCTTTGTTTTATTTACTTTCTTTCTGCTATTTCTCATGAAACTACATATTGCTCACCGTAAGCCAGACAAAGACCATTCAGTTACCAGGCATCTGCCAAACTCTGGCTGCTGAATCCATATACAAGTGCATCAAAGTATCAGTGATGTACTCAGAACTCTGTCTTCTTGCATCCTCCGTGAAAGTGTAAGGTCTGTGCTTGACACCTCTCCCTCATGAGTTTGACACAATTGGCAACTCCCCAAGTTTAGAACCATTTTTGCAAATCCACACCTTCTGTCTGCCTGCACAGTGTTGCGATATTACACACGGTCATTCCAATTAACGAATAAGACCCCTTTTCAAAACAATAAAATCAGTGGTTCTGTAATTGCCTGAAACAAAGATGTAACAAAACTCTAGGAGACATACTGAGCCAGCAAATCATGCAAACGTATTTATACTTCAAGTCAATCTGATTTTGGATCATGCCACTTGCATTGTTGGGTGCTTGATTCTTTTACTTTGGGGAACCCATTGGGACCAGATTTACTGAAAAGCCTGTCCTGTACCAGTAACTAGGCTGCCTGATCTTTGTGTACCAGCGTCACTAGCTCAAATGTTTGGAATAAATATTAACCTTTCTTCCCAGTCTTTATTGTGACCAGTGATGTGCCAGCTGCCAGATTAACGTATCCTTTATGCTTTACTTTTTCAGATCTAACTCATGATGTTTCAAGAACCTACGTTCTCTGTGAGAGTGTAATCGAGCGTCCAGTACCAGAGAAGGTTGTCTGCTGTCTGCGCATCATCGTCATACCCTGTGATGTATGTGCAATTCTGATTAAGAGCCTTTGGCGCATGCTTGGTCACCTTGAAGTCATCGAAACCAACAAGACTCTTTTATTTCTCCACACTGACAACCTCCTGAATCTCAAAGCAGCCTTCCTTCCTATAAACGTTGAGAAAGTCTCTTTTATCCTGATCCTGGAGAGCTGCTGGAGGCCTTGCTCTGAAAGTCATGGCTGCCGCAGTCCAACAGACTGAGCTGGTATTTGAATTTGCTAGCAACGGAATGGATGATGCACACCAGGTATGTCCATGTGCTTAATGTATAGCTTACTGTCAGGTAGATCACAGAGGAACCACTTTAGTCAAAGTTCTTATGTACTGGATTGATGAATTGCAATGGAGAGCCCAAGTCATCACATGAAATGACACTAGGTGAAAACAAATTTTGCATGAAGGTATTCAGGGTGGCCCTGAGAGTTTGAGGCTGTGACTACTTCACAGAAATAAGGGTTAAAAGTTCATTTGTTATGTTGCTAATCCTTTGACACTTACTTTTATGGCAACTTCAGTAGATTTCAACCAATTTACTTCCGTTTTCTTTCATCACACACTGGCATTCCATCAAAAATTAACAATATGCTAATTCATACATGAAGGCTCCATAATTAAAAAAAAAATTCTTTGTCACTACATCGTGACCAAAGCTCAAAATTTCACTTTCTCACCTTAAATAATAATCAACAGTGGGCTTTGTAGTGAAGAAATCATTCTTTAATATTACAAAACTGACGAAAAACCAGTGAGCTAGAAGGCTTATTAAAACCTACTCAGAATATTGACCATTGACCTTACTGTAATTTTACAAAAGCTGTTTACAAATGAGCAATAAACTTTGTGAGGGGAGGATTGCAAAATGAGTAACTGAGCCTGGAAAAGTGAAAACTATTACCATGGTGATAAAGTTAGATGCAGTTTTATCCCTAGATAGCTGGTTCCATTTTAGCAGTGATAGCTTTATTGCAATGCAATCCCATTCAATTTCGAAAGAGCTCAGTAGGATCTCATGGCAGAGTGCTTATTGGCGATTACTTTTTCCCTTCCCTCTATGCGGAGATAGTTCGTTTTCCCTGTACTCTGTCTCTCCATCCTTAATGATCCATCTGTGGTTGTAAATTCACGAGATGGGAAAGCAATGGCACAAATGTGTGTTGTGAACATTTGAAATTCACAGTTAAGTGTTTTTGTGTCTCTCGTGTCCTTCATTGATGTCAATCAACTGACGTAGCACTGCACAGTGTCTAACCTGAATAGATGTTTGCATCAACAAAATATATGCTCCCTCTCCAAAGCCCATGGGCATGATTTCTAATCAAAATCCCAAGTGATGTATGCTTCTTACTTCAAGACTGTGCACCTGACTGAATTATGAGTCTCAAGGTACCTTTGTGAATGTCATGTGAATGAATTAGGCAAAGTGATCAAAGCTTGAGGAAGGTGGTTAATAAAGTGTTTCTATCCTCTGGACCTAAAGGAAGGATAGCACCATGGTAAATACCACTTAGGTAGACCAGGAGATGGCAGTGTAGCAGCAGTCAGTACTAAGCCAATTGTTTTTCCAATGTTGGGGAAATTTGGGGGGGTGGGTGTACTGGTAATCTTGGGCTTTTAATCTTGGCTTCACTGCGTGGTAGAGCCAAACTCCCTGATAAATGTTTCACAAACATCTTGACTTCGTCCCACTTGTCTTAGTTATGAATGCCTGCCTTGCCTCCTTCCCGTTTAGTGGCCTACATGTGCCACCTATCTGATTGCATGTTTCTCACATGGTGACAATATGCTCGATCTTCCTGGTGCCTGTCAGTACAGTGGAAGTCTGGCACAGGCTAGCAATGTGAACATTTAGGTTTAAAACTACATTTGGTCTTCCAATAAGCGCAACATTTTTCTTGTCTTCTGCCTACATTGTTTAAATGTTTTTATCTCCAAATGGGCAGTAATATGACAAAGACACAAACATTAAGTAAGACGAAAGTCTGCTTCACCAATCTCTGATTGCATTCATTAAGGGACAAATGTTGACCAAGGCACTTTGCAGCTCCTTTTTCTTATTTCAAATATATACTTTATTCATAACAATATCTTAATAGACATACATAGTCATTAAAGCAGTTTGGTTCTGTACAGTAGCATATGAAGAAAGAAACAAACATTGGAGTGTGACTCTATCCAACAAACAAACCTAAGGCATTTGTTATTTACACAAGACTATATTTACATATATTTCAGACATCAGGAGGCTCTGATAACTGAATGGACCCCCATTTAACTTCAACAGAAATCCTCCTTCACATAGTACCAAGGGACCCACCTTAAGTTGATACTGTTCAATAGGAAACACTGACCAGCCACAGGTGTTGTTATGACAACACCATTTCAGTCCCATAAACTAATTTTAGTCACAAGTGCATTATGCATTCTTTCAAATTTAGTTAGCTGTGGTTCATGTATGTAGAGTCACAGAGCCGTACATCACGGAAACAGACCCTTCGGTCCAACTCATCCATGCTGACCAGATAGCCTAAATTAATCTAGTCCCATTTGCCAGCATTTGGCCCATATCCCTCTAAACCCTTCCTATTCATGTACCCATCCAGATGCCTTTTCAATGTTGTAATTGTATGTGTCTCCACCACCTCCCCTCGCAGCTCATTTCATATGTGCACCGCCCCCTGTGTGAAAAGTTGCTCCTTTTAAATCTTTCCCCTCTCACCTTCAGCCTATGCCCTTTAGTTTTGGACTCCCCTCCCCTGGGGGAAAGACCTTGACTATTCACCTTATCCATGCCCCTCTTGATTTTATAAACCTTTATAAGGTCACCCCTCAACCTTCTACGCTGCAGAGAAAATAGCCCCAGCCCATTTATTCTCTCCCTATAGCTCAAACCCGCCAGCCCTGGCAAGATCCTTGTAAATCTTTTCTGAATCCTTTCAAGTTTCACAACATTCTTCCTGTAGCAGGGAGACCAGAATTGCATGCAGTATTCCAAAAGTTGCCTAACCAATGTCCTGTACAGCCGCAACATGACCTCCCAACTCCTCTACTCAATGCAGTGACCAATAAAGGCAAGCATACCAAATGCCTTCTTCACTACCCTGTCTACCTGCAACTCCACTTTCAAGGAATTTAAATTTAAAAACTAAGAAACATGGCACAATATTACTACCATGTTTCCTTGAATCAGACATTATACAATTTAGAACCATGCACTGTACTAGGTTCTGTTTGAAAGGACTTTCCTGAAGGAAGTCAGTAAACCAGACCCATTCATACAACACTTTGTAAGAGGCATCATCTTCTTCCATTTTCAGCTCTAAATAATCCTGATGTTCCTCATGCGTAGCTGACAATTCTGGACACACAATGCTATTTTCACATTCACCCTTCAGCCTCATTAGTTTGGAGAATATTCGTATATTCATTTAACAGACACTGCCATTCAGTAATCAAGAAAAGTAAAGAATTCATAACAATAAATATAGAGTTGACGCTGTTTTTCATTTTCTTCATCATCATCTTCCCCAATAAATGTAAGGGTTGCCTCCAGTTTACATGTCCAATCAGTGTACCTGCTCCTTATTTACTGATCAGAAATGCTGTGAGCCAAATCTTGTTTCTTGATTAGCCACATTGGACAATACTGACACAAGTAAGTGATTGAATCTTTGTTTAACATCTCATTCTCTGATTGAAGTGTTGGTGTTAAATTGTTTCTGGTCCAATCCCTTGTAGGTTTTGAACTCATAGCCCTGTAATTCAGAGGCAAGAGCACTACCATCTGCACCAGATTTAAATTGTTGGATGTAAAGTTTATACTCTTGTGAGGAGAAATGTACAACTCATTGACTGAATTCAGGCTATCTTTCTGGACAACATTTTTGGAGGATTCCTGACTCCTGGAGGATGGAGGCTTTTAGTGAATGTAGTGACAATTCCTTTCAAGTGCATGGGCAAATTTGATTTGGGATACCAAGCAAATTTTTGTAACCCCATGGGCCTGTCAAAAGTAATTTTGAATCTCACAGTATGGAGGAGTTGAATTAATAACTGTTGTGCAAGGTATGTTGAGTATTAGGAAAATGTTTCCTCTGGGGAATTCACTTTCTGTCCCTTAGTTAATTTTTTTTATCCACTATTCCACAAATCACTTGGGATTTATATTTTCTACAAGTCTATTGTGATATTTTATCAAACATCTTTTGAATGTTCCTAATGGGTAACATCAACTGTGCTGCCCTGATCAATGCTCTTTGATTGCAGATCAAAGAATTCAATTAAGTTGATCAAACGTGATTTGTCTATGATAAACCTGTACTAGGTTTGGTTTATTCAACAATATCTTTCCAAGTTACAATTCATTTTCTCCTAGATTATTGGCTTAAAATTTGCCCTAACCATTAGGTTGGCTGACTCATAATTGGTCCATTTATCTTCCTTTTATAACAAATGAAAACTTTGCAGCATTCCCATTATTTTGAGGAGGAGAAGAAGATTGTGAAATTGTGGCTGGAGCTTTCATTGTTTCCACCTTTACTTTCCTTTGCAATCCAGGAAGCACCCATCCACATTGTCTGAAATTTCTTTTTTGAAGTGTTAGCAAACTTCTAAGTATCTCCTCTATTATGCATTTCTCTGCTATCTTCTGCTTCACTGTGATATTGCTGGCACCCTCCAGTGAAGATGGACGCAAAGCACTCATTTAGTGCCTCTGCCTCTACAAACTGGTATTTTTGTCCCTAATTCATTCCACCTTTCCTTAGATAAGCCTTTTCCTACTTGTATGTTTATAAAAGACTTTGGACTCCCTTTTATGTTTCTCAACAATCTGTTCTCATACACTAGCTTTGTCTTTTATTTCCTTTACTAGTTTCCATGTACAGTTTTCCATGGTCAGCTTAATTCTCTGCTGTATTATTCCTGAAAGGAACCTATATTTGGAGTAGGAACTGGCAATGTGGTCTGTAGAATAGTTGGATCAAGTCAAACAACAGGTCTTTACAACATTTAGGAGTCACACAGGAAATCAGTGAGTGAATTGAAAGTGATTAAGCAGGCTGTATTTAAACTACCCTGCGCTTGGTTGTCTCAATAATTTGCACAAGGTTTAGCCAGGATTTTAAAGTGAAATTAATGCATGATTTAAACTGTGCAGTTACTTATCTGCTGTCCTCATCACTGCAATTGCATCATACAAACCAACAAGGGTCCCCAAACCGAAACGATGACTTTCCTGCTCCTCTGGTGCTGCCTGACATGCTGTGTTCTCCAGCTCCACAATGTACCAACTTTGTCCTTGTCTGGTTCAGTGAAACCTTTGCATCGAAACTGAGAATTTGAACTGAGTTTTGCTCTCTTTAGATCTGCTTCATTTTTCTCTTCCTTTTTGTCAGAGGGCCTGTGAACAATAATATGTTGAATTTATGTGGTGCTTTTAATGTCCTGGAAGTGCTTAAGAATCAGAGGACATTGTGCAGCAAAGATGGGAAATAGTCACAGATGAAAATCAAAATTAACAACTTGTGCTGGTCATTAACCTGAAAAATGCTGTTCTGGGGTACAGAATATAAATCCCAATTAACCCAATTTAGTTCCCCTCACTTCCTGTCTTCTCAAAGCCTCTCTGTCACCTACAAGTCAAGGAGTGTAACAAAATATTTAGCACTTAGTTGAGTGGGTACAAGTGCAACTGCACTGAAGAAACTCAACATCTTACTGAAGAAAGTATACTTCATCAGCACTTGAATTACTAGGCTGGGTCCACCTTGGCCATGGCTGTGGTGTGTGCCCTAACAATAGAGACTCCAATGTGGGAAAATACGAAGTTGATCATTTTGGAAGAGAGAACAAAAGAACAGTATCATTTACATATGGAAAAACTGCAGAAAGCATAAAGGAACCTGTGGGCGCACGAAAACACAGAAAGCTAGAACACAGGTGCAGCAGGTTACTAGGAACATTAATGAAACGTTGGTCCTTATTTCAAGAGTTTTGCTGGAGAAGAGTAGGGAAGTCTTACTACAACTGTACAATGTGAGATCCCATCTGGAGTACTATGATTAGTTTTGATCCCCATATTTAAGGAAAGATCATTTCATTGGAGGCAATTCAGTGAAGGTTCACTGAGATGATCCCTTGTATGGAGGGGCTGTTTCATTAGCAAAGGCTAAACTGATTGGGACTCCGCTTCCTGGAGTTTAGAAGAATGAGAGGTGATCGCATTGAAACATATAGGATTCTTAAGGGGCTTGACAAAGTAATGCTGAGAGGAAGTTTCCCTCATGGTCCAGTCCAGGACCAGAGGGCAAAGTCTCAGAATAAAGGGGCACCAATTTAAGACTGAGATAAGGAGCAATTTCTTCTCTGAGAGTTATGCATCTCTGGAACTCCTTGCCATAGTGAGCAGTGAGGCCAGTGTCCTGATGTATATTTAAGGCTGACATAGTTTCTTGATCACAGTTTCTTGAGGATGATAACAAGGTGCAAGGCTGGATGAACACAGCAGGCCAAGCAGCATCATAGGAGCAGAGAGGCTGACGTTTCAGGCCTAGACCCTTCATCAGAAAAGGGGGAGGGGAAGGGGGTTTTGAAATAAATAGGGAGAGAGTGGGAGGCGGATAGAAGAGGGATGGAGGAGAGGATGGGTGGAGAAGAAACAAACAGGTCGAAGAGGCGGGGATGGGGCCAGGAAAGGTGAGTGTAGGTAGGGAGTTAGGAAGGGGATAGGTCAGTCCAGGGAGGACGGACAGGTCAAGGGGGCGGAATGAGGTTGGTCGGTAGGAGATGGAGGTGCGGCTTGAGGTGGGAGGAGGGGATAGGTGGGAGGAAGAACAGGTTAGGGAGGCAGGGACGAGCTGGACTGGTTTTGGGATGCGGTGGGGGGAGGGGAGATTTTGAAACTTGTGAAATCCACATTGATACCATTGGGCTGCAGGGTTCCCAAGCGGAATATGAGTTGCTGTTCCTGCAACCTTCGGGTGGCATCGTTGTGGCACTGCAGGAGGCCCAGGATGGACATGTCGTCTGAGGAATGGGAGGGGGAGTTGAAATGGTTCGCGACTGGGAGGTGCAGTTGTTTGTTGCGAACCGAGCTTGATGATGATGGGTAAAGTGGGTGTGAGGAATGTTGGATTGGCTATGATCCTACTGAATAACAGAACAAGCTCGAGAGGCAAACTGGCCTAACAATCTGCCATAGCTTATTTGACAGTCCTCCACAGGTTTGGGAAGTGTTATCCTTTAGAAGGACAGAGGCAGCAAGTGGAATAAGAACATTATCACCTTGAGAGGGGCTGAGGATCCAGTTCCTGTTCCCTTATTTCTGAAGGTCGAGTTTAACTTGCCCAGTCTTGAGTAAACCCCAGTGCCTGATTAATTATTGGCATTTAGTTTAGTTGCCTTTTTCGTTGAATCAAACAATTACAAATTGTATGTAACTGAGGAGAAGGGGATTGAATTGAGAAAATAATTACAAAATTGGAATGCAAAAATAAAAGCAAGATCTAATGGAATAGACCCGTGTTCTCCTTGCCTTAAAGAGCGCTGCTTTAATTCAAAGCCAGGTATTTGGTTCTGTCTTGATTGCAGCCTCCTGGAACAGCTTCATACTTGCGAATACATTAACACATAACAAATAGAAATTCTGGCCAATAAAAAAAATATTTTTAGAATGGTCGGTCTTCAGCACTTGCGAGATAATCTCTTCAGTACTCTGAGCCTACTGCTGGCAAAACTAATATGACAGTAAAATTATTGCTTTTAAATTTGCTTTCAACTGAGAAAATGAATTGAAAAATAAAAGAGTGATCCTTTGCTGTGAATGGGCCAGACTGGGGCACTGTAGCACTAGAATACTGACTTGCTGCTGTTCAGCACAGAGCACAAATGGGATAACTTCTAATGGTACGTCATGATGGTTTGACCTGCAGTGCCCGCTCACTGCAGTGGCAACAGCCACTTAAGTGGAAGCTGCTGTGAAATACTAAAATACAGTGCAAAAACATTCTGATTGAATCTCTCACATTTTTCAATGGCATCATCAGAAATCAAAATAGGTTTTGCTTCATGTAGATTCTTTCAAAACAACTTAATAAGGGTAGATCTGTTGATTCAAGAGTTTCAAAAGGCAAAATTACAGAGAACGTAATAACTTCGAATCCTTTACATTACCATAAGCCACCTCGCAGTAGAAGCTGGGAGAGCAGCTGCAATTCAGTGATAGATAACACTCCATGTATCAATAAAGTTGATTGAAACTTGTGCTCAGACCAGGCCTGACTTTGACAATTGTCTGCTGCCCCCTTTTGGGCACTCTGTCATCTTAACCCGACCTCCGTCAGAGTCTTATGTAATTTTAAAGCAAATCAATGCTTTTTCGTTTCCATTTAGGGCTTCTCTATTTTGGTTGATGATTTACCCTTTTGTCCCTGAGAAAAGGAGGGTAAACATGGGAACCTTCTTCTGTGAGGTTAGTCTTGCTTGCATTCCATGAAACATCTAAGTACTCTGATTAGCAGTGACAAGGAACTACTTATAAAGATGCAATGTAACCAAGAGCTTTCCAGCACCTCATCAGTATTTGATAAAATATGGCAATTTCTGATTGAAACTTTTAAGTTGGGTACTTTATTGTCATAGAATTTCTTTTAACCATATAAGTACTCCAGAGCTAATTTTTGCATTTCGTTGTTCTATATATATAAGGCCAAAAATTTTGGAATTTGAGAGTTGAAATATGTTTTTTTTTTCTCTTTTATTCCATTCCTACATTTCAATTTTATTTTAAAAATATATATATGCATTGTATTTATCAATTGAGGTGTTGGGAGGTGGACCACTTTCCAAGTCACGGACACCCTGGAACAACACTAAGTACTTGCAGGATAAGTGTACCTTGGGGTTAAATAGCTGAGTGCAGCTCACTCCAGTATGTTATAACCACAGATGCACATCAGTATGAGCATGTCCATTGCCGAGATCAACCATGCTGTGACTATTCAGAAAGAGATTGCCGATTTAGTACCAAATTAGGGGCAGTTTTATGCTTTGGGTACAAAGAAAGCTAATTCACATAGGACCCCCACAGGCATATGACAGAAAGCTCTGCAGTCAGGCTGTATTTAAGTTGGTCTCAAATGAAAAGCCTTAATACCATCCAGTCGCTTTCTTTTTACTACCTTTTTTATTCTAAGTAGGATCTGTTTACGTGACTTGAATCTCTTTCTCAAATTATTGGCCTGCACCCATACAGCTCCCCTATAGCCTTTGCTGCAAAGTACCCTTTGTACCTACCAGCTTTTTTCATTTATTTATAGCAAGTGGAGATGTTTTAATGACGTAGGCACACTCCTCTTAATGCACAAATATTAGGTAACGTTTTCATAGGCGCCGTGTTTTGCTGTGCATCTGACAGCCCATAGCACGGGCAAATGTTTAGAGAAACTGCAGACGGGATAAATTCAGTAACAACAGGCTTGAGCTTTAAATGATTGAAGTGTCTCACAGCTTTGAGATATAGGGAAAAGGCTCAGTTATTTCAGGAAACTGTTGTGATGAGTCTTAATTTTGACACAGGGAGGAGGAAGAGCTGCATGTCAAACAGGTTAGAAGGAATAAGTTGGTGAAATGGAGGAAAGCAAGAAAAGTGTGAGAGCATTATTTTGTTTACAGGAGATGAGAAATAGGTTTAGACCATTTTGTCTCTTGAGCCAACCACTGTTCAATAAGCCCATAACTGATCTAATTGAAGATTTAATTCCACTTCTCTGTCTGTACCTGCTTCTCTTTCCTATCTCTGGATTCTCTTGTAGATCAAAAATCTGTCTAATATAATTATATTCAACGAGCCAGCCTCCTCTGCCTTCTGAGGTAGTCAATTCCAAAGATCACTACCTTCTGAGAGAATAAATTCCTCCTCCTCTTCGTTTTAAATGGGAGACCCCTTATTTTGAAACTTATTCTGGATTCCTCCAAGAGTGCCCCTCTTATTATTCTTATCAGAATTATATCGGAGCAGAAACCAAGAGGTTTCACAGGGATCAGTGCTGCAACTGCAACTGGTTACAATATTATATTAATGACTCGGAGGAAGAAATTATGTACTGTGGCTGAATTTGGAGGTGACACAAAAAGAGGTGGAAACACATGTCATGAGAGAGATGCAAACAGTTTACAGAAAGAGACAGATAAGTAAGTGGGCAAATGGAGTAAGGTGTGGGAAAAGGTGAAGTTGTTCATTTTGGAAGGGAGAACAAAAGACCAGAGTATTATCTAAATACAGAAAAAGACTGCGGAAAGCTGCAACACAAAGAGATTTGGGTGATAATTATGCACAAAACTCAAAAACCTAGCCTGTTGGTATAGCAGGTTATCAGGAACACTTATTTCGAAGGGGTTGGAATATAAGAGTAGGGAAGTCTTACTGCAGCTGTACAAGTTGTTGTGAGACCACATACAGTCATACAGCATGGATACAGACCCTTCGGTCCAACTCGCCCGCGCCATCCAGACATCTCAATCTGACCAGGTTCCATTTGCCAGCATTTTGCCCTTATTCTTCTAAACCCTTCCTTTTCATACACCCATCCAGATACCTTTTAAATGTTGTAATTGTACCCACCTCCACCACTTCCTCTGGCAGCTCATTCCATACACGCACCACCCTCTGAGTGAAAAAGTTACCTCTTAGGTCCCTTTTAAATCTTTCCCTTCTCAACCTAAAGCTATGCCCTCTAGTTTTGGACACCCCCACCCTAGGAAAAAGACCTTGGCTAATTTGCACTTAGGCCCGACCAGGTAAAGCTAGCAGATTTCCTTCCCTGAAGGACATAGTGACGGTCATGTCTACTGAGACATGTTTGACATTACAGATATATTAATTGAATTTAAATTCCCCAGCTTCTGCGATAGTAGGAACTGCAGATGCTGGAGAATGTGAGATAACAAGATGTAGAGCTGGATGAACACAGCAGACCAAGCAGCATCAGAGGAGCAGGAAAGCTGACGTTTCGGGCCTTGACCTTTTTTCAGAGAATTTTCTGCTTTCCTGCTCTTGTAATGCTGCTTGGCCTGCTGTTTCCCCAGCTTCTGCGCTTGGATTTCAACCTGTGTTCTCAGAACAATAGCTTCTGGGAATATTATTTCAGTGCCATTAACCCATGCCACAGTCTTGCCTTGCTCGTTATGATATTCATTCTGATACCTCCTGCGATACAAGCAGTAAAGTTGGGTAGTTCAAGTTTGAATGCTGCTTTAGAGCGATTAGGCTGCCCCACCTGGTATTTCAGAAGAGAGGCAGCTTTCCACGTGTCTCAACCAAGGTTTGACTTTCAACAGCACTGAGGGCAGACTGTCATTATTCCATTAGTGTTTGTTAGAACTTGTGTGCAAATTAACTGCCATGGTCCTTCACAACAACAGTAACTTCACTTAAAGCTTGTGGAAATGTATTTTTAAAGTACTTTGGAATAGCTTGAGATTATCAAAGAGGCTGTTTGAATTCAAAGCTCTTCTTTCTTTCTCATCATACAAGATGCCAGGCTTCAGTACACCACACTTTGTCATCAGCATTCATTCATCATGTAATTTCATATTAAGACTGGAAGGCCAAACATGAATGACAAGAGAATCAATAATGGGAAATAAATGAAAAGGAAATAAGTAAATGTTTTGTGTCTGTCCTCAAGGAGGAAGACATCTCTCTTAAATAATTGAGATCCAAGAATCTAGTGAGAGTGAGGAGCTAAAAGAATTTCATAAAGGAGAGCGTATTGGAGGAATTATTGGGTCTGAAAGTTGAGAAGTCCCCAGGATTTGATGATCTTCAGCCTAGAGTTTTAAAAGAGAAGACTACAAAGATGGTGGATGCATTGGTGACCCTCTTTCAAAAATGTATTCATTCTTCAATGCAACATGCCATTTGGAAGTTTGCAAATATTCTAAGAAAAGGAGGGAGAGAGAAACTGGAGGCAACAGACTTATTAGCCTGACATCAATATTGAGGAAAATACATGAATTTATTTCAAAGGTGTGATTATTGGAGTCATAGAAAATATTTGTCTGACTGAGCAAAGCTGATGTGGAACTTTGAAATGGAAATTGTGTTTGGCAAACCTGTTGGAGTTTTTGAGGAAATTAAGAGCAGAGTCAACAAGGGGGAACAGGCGGATGTGGTGTATGTGAATTTTCAGAAGGCGCTTGATAATGAGGATGTTAGGAAATAAAATTCAAGTGCAGAGGATTAGCAGTAATGCACTGGCATGCATTGGTGATTGGCTAACAGGCAGAAAACACAGAGTAGGAAGGCAAAAGGTACATGCGCCTTTATTACGAGAGAAGCAAAGAAATCTCACTTCAGTTGTAGAGAAACTCATGAGACCACACCTGGAGTATTGTATGCAGTTCAGTACTGTTGCCTCAGGAGAGGTATACTTGCCATAGAAAGTGTGCGGCAGAGGTTATCCAGTCAGATTCCTGGGATGATGTAACTGTTCTAGAAGGAGAGATTAACAAGACTGGGTCTTTATCGTCTGAAGGTTAGAAGAAAAAGTGGCAATCTCATAGAGACTTCCAAAAGGTTGGACCTAAGGGTCTGATTCATGCTGTATGAGACTATGACTCCATGAATAGACAGGATAGACGCAAAAAACTGTTTTTCCCCTGGAATGGAATCTAGAACCATGGATACCATCACAGATTGAAAAGCAAGCCATTTAGGACTAAGACGAGGAGAGACATCTTCACTCGGAAGGTATTGAATCTTTGAAATTCTATATCCCAGAGGGTGGTGGAAACTCAATCATTGAGTAAAGTGGACTAACATCATCAAGGGCTACGGTGACAATGGCATTGAGACCGATGATCAGCCATGATCTAGAATGGCAGAGCAGGCTCAAGGGGCTGAATGGCCTACCCCGCCTTTGTCTGAGAATGGCAAAAAGAATTGCAGTAGCAACCCTAGGATTGGTCAGCCACTGACAGTCGAGTAAGATATTCTAAATAAATCAGCATTGGTTTCCTTTTGAGAAAATATCCTGCAGTTTCTTTTTTTAAATTTTGAAGTCCCTTACAGCTAACCCTACCACTTGTGAAAATAATGTGAGGTGACACCTAGAATGATACATTGCATATATTTTGAGATGTGTCAGTTGCGTGGGGCAACTTGGTATATCGCTGTCATTTTTGGAGTTGCCCTTTATCACCCATTCGGGGGCGGAATTAGTTAGTGTTTCAATGCTGCACCACACAATTAAGTAATCACTTTTAATAGCATTGAGTGTTTTGTTATACCAAGGTCACATGTTAAAAGGTGGAGTGGAGTTTGAACTGAATTTCAGGTTGAGCAGCTCTTGATAATTAAAACCTTAATTGTACAAAGTACAGCTTGAAAAAATAATATGCTGATATTCTCACTTTAACATGCATTTCAGATGATCTCTGAAGGTGGGAGCAGCAGCCCTTTGCTATATGTTTTCTGCTTCTTTCCCTTTCATCCTGTTGAATGTCTCATGTTTCTTTTTACCGCTAGCTTGAAGACCCTTTGTCATTCCCTGCTGTGATCGTAGAACAAGTGCCAAACACGGATTTGTTCTATTCGAGCCTGGATTGTGATGAGGTTTCCACCAGAATGATGGATGATACGACTTTGGATGTTGTCGAAGAACAAATAATAGAGGACAACATTGGTCTTTCAGGTGTGTATCTTGTAAGAGTAATAGATTTGATTCATATTGAGGAAAGGCAACTGTGCATCACACAGGAAGCAATTTATGGCAATTCATCACCAGCTAGAGAAGGTGGGTTTTAAATTTCTGCTCAATGATAATACTTTTGCCTCTGAGCCAGAAGGTTGGGATTCCAATGCTCACTTTAGCACCTAAACACCAGCGTATTTTCCAAGCGGATATTCCAGTATGACTACTAAAGTAGGGCCACACTGCCTTTCTGAAATGCGAATAAACCAAGCGCCCTGTCAACACACTCAGAGGTGCATACAATATCCCATGGCACTATTTTTTAAGAATATGAGTACCCTAGCAACATTTACCTTTCCGCCAACATCACCTAATTATCTGCTCATCGTCTAATTGCTATTTGTGAGAGGTTAGTCTATGATGACTGGTGGCTCCCATTCCTATATTACAGCAACAAGCGACATTAAGAAAGTACCTAATTGGTTGGAAAGATCTTTGGAATATCCTTTTAAATAGGAAAGGCACATTATAATATTTATTTCTATTATCTTTGCAACCCTTCCTCCCCTGCTCAGGATCGTACCTCCCGCATCCCTCTCATCTGACCTGTTTGTCCTTTGAGGCCCCTTGCCTCATTTGGAGTTTTCCCCACTCAACTGTAAGTGATGCCTGTATCTCTGGCTGACAATCAACAGGAGATGGAGTGAACTCTTGATTAACATGCAGGATAAACCAGACTTCCGTATTTCCCTGTGTTAATTAATGCCCCATGTCCCAACTACTTGTCAAACCAGAAACCTACCAATGCATCAGAATCTTAGCAATAATTACCACTGACATTTTCCACTTTTATCGGCCGACCAGATCAAACAAATTATTCTCTTAGTGATTTTCATTGAATTTGATTGGAAAGGCGTAATAAACACACTGACTTGCTTGGGTAGGCAATGTCAAGATGTTTTCGTTTCTTTCAATTGGTTGTATGAAAGTTTGTTTCCATGTAGTGAGATACAGCTGGTTGTTCTAATCAAGTAGATTTGTGATGATCTTGAAGTGAGGCGGTCAGAGATTACTGACCTGTAGCAAGCATAGATAGTCACATACTGCAATCTGCCTTTCTACCACTGTTATAATATCTACTGCCAATCATAGACGAATTGCCTTAACATGAAAGGAGGACAATATGAAGGAATCTCCAAATAATTGGGGCTTTGAGCTCAGATAAAAGTTTATGAATATACTATGATCATAGTCAGCATGGACAAAATGGGCCAAATGGCTCCTTTCTGAGCTGTATCGTTCCTGTGTTTCTATATAGGGATAAGATCACAACTTGTGCAAGGCAAATTTAAGAATGATATAAAAAGGTCCTGTCCTGTATTGTATGTTAAGATTTGGGCCCAGATTTTCCTGGAGTTGGAACACCTCTTAGCTTTCCTCCATGGTAAATGAAAACTAAGTTCAGAAAGTCCTCATCATGCCCCTTGACCCCTCATACCCTCCATACCAACCCAATTCTAACTCAAGCCCATTTACTCAGCATGCATTATGTGTACAATTAATGAGCCAAATAGCGGCAAGTGCCAAACTGCTGAAAATCAAAAAAACACTCATTCAGAAATGCCGTTTGCGGGGAAAAGAACTGCTGTTCCGATAACAGTATGAAAGTATCAATCAAACACATTTAAAGTATCAGTATCACTGGAGAAAATAGATTCCCTCCCTTTCTTGGTGTGGGCTGTTGGGTGAACACACACAATGAGGACAAACATTCTAATCGGTCCACGTCAGCACTCTCCCTGCCACCACCCACCAATCTCGTGGCCGTTTCGGATGTACTCCAATGGTCAACAGGCTAGAATCTAATAGGAGGAACCAAAGGGAGCGTCAGGTCAGTACAAAATTGGAGCCAAAATTATATACAACTGGCCGTTTTGAATTGAGGTAAGTATGCTGAGTTGGGAAATTCCCTAACTTGAGTTACCTGCCTCAGTAGACTTTTGGTCAGGCCAGTAAAGGCCAAAGCATTGGGATCATGTAGGAGACTATTAGATGTTATGATGATGGAGTTAGTAAGGTTTTACTTTGAATGTACTAAAGTGACCTTCCTCCAATGTATTTGCAATCATAATTGAGTGATTTATTTCTACCAGGGTGGTGGATTTTTATGAATATACAATTATTTGAGTGTTATGGAAGTCAGTGTTTGGTTCCCAACTGCACACTGTCACTAATTTGAAATTTGTTGTATATCATGTGGTTAGTTTAAATTAGTACTGTGCATTGTTCACCATGTCTCAAGTGAGGGGAGAGGTTGAGAAGGAGAGTCCTTCATGGTAACCTCAGCCAGTGCAAGATTTGAACCCACATCATTGGCATCAGGCCACCTATGTTAATTTATCAGCTGAGTATTGGATTAATTCAGCTACCTACAAACAGTAGTGAAAAACTTCCCTGAAAAGCTGTTTTAAGGATGTCACATCTAAAGGGGTCTTTATGTAAATCTATGTTGAATCTAAGTTTTTTTTTTTCCTCCCTTGTCTCAATTCATTTCGACTGGATCTGCTGTCAACACTATTGTTCATGTGCATACAAAAAAAATTGAATTTCATGTGCAGACTTCACTTTATTTCAAAATAAAAATTAAGTTTCTGGTTTAGAGATTGCCTTTACAATAAGTCAAGTCTAGGAAGCAATGACATTACAAACAGCAGTTCCTAAATGAACTGTAAGACAACTGATCTTCATGGAACACACAGTTACCATCACACAAAGCTAATATATTTACCATGTGCAAAATATACCACCAACATTATATGGAGATTATAATCATACCAAAACCGGCTTTTCAGATTAGTGTAGGATGGCTTTAGCTGTGAGCAGCACTAACATAACAAAACATCGTCTAACTACTTTGTTCGCTGAGCAGCATTCAACATTCATTCTCTACGCTAAGTAGAATTATAGAATAGTAGAGCACAGAAGGAGTCTATCTAGTTAATTGAATCTGTGCCAGCTCTTTCTAAAGCAATCCAGTTAGTCTCACTCACCAGCTCCCTGTGTTTCTCATGTATGGGCTAACTGTTGGCCATGACATCAGGGAAAACTTCCTTCAGTTTTCTTCAAATCATCTCAAAAGAGCTTTTACGTATACTGATCAGGCTGACAGTGTGTGGGTGTAACTCTGTATCTGAATGAATGCTTCTCCAACAGTGCATTCTTTCCTCTGAAGGTACTGATGTGTCAGCTTAGGGTTCGTACTTTGTCGTCTTTCTTATCCTTCTGAATTTATAGATGCTGCAACGCTTAGGTCGATTTCTGCAAGAATCTGATCAGAGCCAATTGCTTTTGAAAACAGATTTGCTCCAGTAAAATTTAGAGCAGACCTGTTCAAATTTCATTTTGAAAACCTTTTCAAAGGTGAGAAGGACAGTTACCTATCTATAGGGGGGAAAGTGTGTAGTGTGTAAAGGAAAATAGGCTCCTCACTGAATATTGAGTTAACATTGCAATTATTATCCAGATCATAATTTATGAAATTAAACTATTTTTGTACTGACCTGAAGCTCCCTTTGGTTCTTCCTAGTAGTAAAGAGGGCATTTTGAAATTCTCACTTTTCACCATCTAGAGAGAAAGCCTTATTGTGAGGGAGATAACATTCAGTTGATTCTAACAGATGTTATGAAAACGCTGACCATAATTTCTGGAGATCTTGAGACTGTCACTTTGGTCTAGACATTTTCCAATGTTTTTCATCGTCCTCCAGATTTTGATATCGCTGGTAAAACACAGCATTAATTGCCCACCTGTGACTGCCTTTGGAAACTGGTGGTGAATCACCATCTTGAACTGCTGTGTTGTTCGTTTCCTGCCACAATCTGGTTAAAATGCAAGTGTAACTACAATGCAACTTAACAACCAAAAAATAAAACTCCAATCCCAAAGTGCACTCTGGCTTCAGTCTATATGTAAACTGACATTATCATGGTTCCTGGATTATAACCAAAAGAATCTGATCACTTGACTTCTTCCGTCACATAATCATAAAAGTAAATTTACAAAAATTATGTACAGGTGATTTGGAAAGGAAAATGTGTGACAATAACCAAACGTAACCTTTATAACTAGCCCCATTATTTCTATATACTTTCTATATAATAAAAAAAGCAGATACGTCTGCACTCAGACCTGAATATGTTTGCATAGTGAACCCTTAGTATCAATCAGCTATTAGGAGAAGTGTGGGGTAGAGGTAAAGGTAATTTCAACAAGGGGGACAGGGAAACTGGAAGGTATGTGACCATGGACCATGCACACTATTGACAAGAGGCTGCTGTCTACATTTCTGATTGAAGGAGTATGTTTGTCTGGTTGTGTGTATTTGTGTGTTTATGGGCAAGCATGTGGTTAGTCAAGTATTTAATAACACAAGATGAAAAAGGAGCAGCGGAATCATTACATTGTGTTAAGTTCAACCAATTCAGCTATTGGTTCACATCAGATCATGCAAAAATCAGCCTTCGTGCTGTGTCATATAATCAATCCAGCGAAGTGCTTTGGCTGCTGTTCCCTCACCACAGCTGACTGCACAGGTTGATGAAGACAAAGTGCAGCTTATTGAGATAACCCATATTTTCAAGATCCAGTGAAGGAAGAGAGGAATTGTAAAGTGCCAGACTAACAGGCTTTGAAATTTCATTTTGATTTTTAAATTGTGTGTTTACTGACAATTGAAGGAGTGCCCTTGCTAACTGGAGAGTTCCCTTCCTTTCCTCCACCCAACAGACTCCTCTCTATCACTGATATGTTTCATGGATACTTGTGTGTATATCAGATGGAGTTAGGAGATGGAGTAGGCCATTTAAACCCTTAAGTCTGCTTCACAATTCAGTAAGGTCTTGGTGATTGACGCCTCAACTCCGCTTTCCTATTTATTCCCAAAGCCATTTGAATCCCTAGTTGGACAAGAATCGATCTACTTCTGCCTTAAAAATAACAATGACCCAGCTTTTTGTGGTCTGGCAAAAAAGAGTTCCATGTACTGTCAACTCTCTGAGAGAAAACTCTAGTATTAGATCTGGGCATCACACCTGAGCAATGATATATTAGCTTGGAAGGAATACAATGTAAGTTTGCAAGAATGATACCTGGACTTCAGGGGTTAAGTTATAAGGAGAATTAATACAAGTTACGTCTGTTTTCTCTAGAACTTAGAAGGTTAAGGAGTGAACTGGTCAAAGTCTTCAAGATATTAACAGGAAAAGACAGGGTAGATAAAGATAAACTTTATTCGCTGGTGGAGATTCTAGAACTAGGGAGCACAGTGTGAGAATTTGGGCTGGAACATTCAGGAGAGACGTTAGGAGGCACTTCTACACACAAAGGGTGGTAGATGTTTAGAACAAAAGCAGAAATTGCTGGAGAAACTCAGCAATCTGGTAGCATTTGTGGAGAGAAAACGAAGGTTGAGTTGAGTGACATTCAAAGTCTGAAACCAGGAGTGGCTGTCAGATCATAGTATTTATTTATTTATATTTGAACTGACAATGTATCCATTTCGTTATGAATGCTGTGCAGATTCAGGTACAGATCCTTTAGTTCTGTCATTTTACTATTTTGCAAGCTCCTAGAATTATCTGCGGGCACATTTTTGAGCTTGTATTGTCCAGCCATTGCTGCTGCCCCCTATTCAACATTTCTCTTATTACTATCTTGTTCACTCATCTTGCCCTCCCTAACCACATCTTCCCTCACTTGATACCTCATGCCCATTATTCATGTAAAGTCAAGACTACTTTCCATCCCCTTTCCCAGTGTTCCATTAATCAGAACCCATTTCTTCCACACCAATGATTGAGACAAGCATTTAACTCTTTACCCTATGAATTATTTATTTACCCTGTTTTTCTTCCATGTGCCTCAAGTAACAATCCAGAGATTATTGCCTTTTCATGGTTTTCTTTTTAGTTCAGGGCAGTAGTCAGTCGGTTTTGTCAATATAATCTTCTCAGCTGGATGTAAAAAATTCCTTTGTAGTATGTGAAGAAGAGCAGGGGAATTCCCCTGGTGTTCTGGGCAGCTCCTAACTAGCCAACATCATTAATGTACATCATCTGGCCATGAAACTTATTGCTGTTCGTGCCAGCTTGCAGTGTGGTTCCCTGTGTTGCAATAATGATTACGCATTAAAAATTACTCACCTGCCTGTAAATTGCATTGGGATGTCTTGAGCTCCTGAAAGACCCTATATAAATGCAGATTTTTTTCCTTTGAATGTTGACTGCTCCTGTTGTTGTTACCTGTGTAGATTGTAAATGTTGTTAAGTAGGCTAACCTGTTGTAGGTTGTGTATGCATATAAATGCATATAAGAATGCATATAAACTTAGGTTCTTTAGTGTGTCATGAGTGACAAATTATTATTGTCAACTGTTGCATTCCTCTCCCCATTTGTGCAACTAGCAACTGGGATTTAACATCTACCCAACAACTCTCTGATGGGATTAAGCATGTGTTACTCAATGCATAAGTATAGTCACATGGATCTGGCTAGGAATACAACCACTTTGTGGGCTGTGACAGGAATGCAATAGAAATGGAAGAGGGACGCTGTAGACTTATTATGTTTATAACTGATCAAATGTTACTCATCAGTCAGCAATTTCAGAATTTCCAGGAACGGCAGAGACTATTGTTTCTGATCTGGTTGAGCCCAGTGCACTTGCAATCCATTCTTCATCTCCAGCTGATCTCGGTCACAAACGTGTAGGTTCAAACCCATACCAAATGGGTTTAAAACAGCTTTCCAACTACCTCTGGATGGGGATGGGCTGCATTTTGTGCAAGATTGATATGTAGAGGCAGTGGTCATTTATTACATCGTGAGTTGAATTCACTTGAATCTGTTTTTGGCATCTTTTTCATGTAAAACCCAAAATACACAGATTAGACCTGCTGAGAGAGAGGCTGAATTTTGTGGACTTATCTGGGATAGCCAAATTATCCTGTTTTACCTTCAGAACACCTTTTGGGGAGAGATAAAATGCTGTTTGGGGAGATAAGGTGGACTTTGGGATCGTTAAAAGTGGGCATAAAAGGTGTGTAAAAATGCATAAACAAATTACTGTCAAGCTCATTGAAATGGTCAACAGACCGGCCAAAAATTGTCGGAAGCATCTGTCAAAGGGGCCTGTCAACAGGATCTAACAAAAATATCAGAGGGAATTGTCAAAAGTGTCAAGGCATTTAAAACAGCCGGCCTTTAAAGCATTGAAAAAAAAAGCTGTAGCATTAAAGAAGGTGATTACTTCTTATTTTACTCTTGTCATAAGTAGGAGTGTTTCCATGTATAGACTACTGCTGCATAACTGATTTCACAACCATCTATTATCATAGCATGGCATCTTCCATTTCACAGTTTGATTGGTTACTAAAATTATGGACTCTTTGCGGTTCTACAAATTCCAATACTTATTGCACATGAATTAAATCTTTGGTTGGTTAGATTGGGTGGTTGGCTGGATGTCTTGTTTGCAATGCAGAGCTATGGCCACAGCATGGGTTCAATTCTTACATCATTTGAGCTTACCATGAAGGATTCTCCTTCACGGTCTCTCCCCTCACCTGAGGCATGGTGACTCTCAGGTTAAATCACCACCAGCCTCTCTCTCTCTCCCCTTCACTAATGAGAGAACATCCCTATTGTCTGGTACAACAATGGTGACCTTACCTTTTAAGACTTCATTTGTTGAAGGAATCTAAATGAATTAAATGGAATGTTATGAATGAGCATGCTTCGCCAATATAGTGGAGTCTGCAGAACTTTTTGAAAGAGATTTATTTCATCTAATCTCTGCATGGGTCTTGAAGTCTGCCCATGATAATATAAGGCGAGGTGAGCTGGCATGGATTGGCGTGAGTTGGCATTAAGTTGGCTTAGAGACTACAAAGGATGAATGGAGAGGAGTGTAGTATGGCAGAACTTTGCATTGAGAATATGAGGTATTAGGGGTTAGTTGGAGGGCCTGAGTTGGAATGGATTGTCAGAGATGGGATATGGAGAGTGTGTTGGTGGGGTTAGTGCCAAGTGAGGGCTGAGGGATTCTTTTATCTCTAATGCTTTACATTTAAATGTTGGACACAGGCAGAACCTCCGCACGCCTCAGTCTCTATAGTTATCCCGTAACCACTTTCTCCAACTTCTAATCTAGCCCACTATCCCCAGACTAAAACATTGGAAGTGTAGGTAGCTGTTTTTAAAGGTAAGATTCTCTGCACACATGACACTGGAGCTGAAATCCAAGCCTAACAATGCAGTGTTCTACTAGAACCACACAGCAATGAAACAGACCCTTCAGTCCAACTAGTCCCTGCTGGCCATGTTCCCAAACTAAACTAGTCCCTCCTGCCTGTGTTTGGCCCATATTTCTTCAAACCTTTCCTATTCAAGTACTTATCCAAATATCCTTTAAATGTTGTAACGGTACCTGCATCCACCACTTCCTCTGGAAGTTCATTCCACACACCCATAGTGTTTAAAAAAAAGTTGCCCCTCATGTCCTTTTTAAATCTTTCTCCTCTCACCTTAAAAAACATGCCCCCTAGTTTTGAACTCCCCCACCTTAGGGAAAATAGCCCTATGCTATTTATTTTATCTATGTCCTCATGATTTTATAAACCCCTAAATATAAATGCTACATTTTACCCTGTACCCAGTTTCTCACCAGTTACACACTGCATAACGTAATTAAATCAAAACGGTATTGTTTACCTTTTGCATCCTACATTTAATACTTTCTGTAGAGACACAAAATTATTGGAGTATAACAAACCTGCATCCACATTCGGGAGGTGAAACTAGTTGATTTTCACTATATATAAACATTCATCAAGCACTAATAAATCCAAGTAACTGTGTAAAGATGGTTTGCTGTTCTAACTTTGATTTGTTTCCAGAGACTAGAAAAAGAGTTTTCCAGTGCAGTATTATAGTTTTTGTTCAAAGAGGAAAACTGTGTGACTGCTGGGTAAAATGTTTACAATTGGTAAAGAGTTATCAATCCGATTGGCGATGAATGCTGATGGAAGCTACGATCTCTATTTGCAGTACCTTACAATCTCCACCACAGGCCTCTGTTAGGAAATCATTCAAATCGTAGACATTATTTATACCCGGTGTTACAATGCAGGTTGTCTCTTTTCCCCACCCCTTCCTGATTTGATTGTTTAACAAAATCCTGTGGGCGGGCAAACAGGCCATTTAAATTTATTCTAATACTTATCATCGTGTGAGCAGGCCAGGCCCATGCGTGTCTTTTCTGTGGGATTCTGAATTATTGCAATGAGGGAAAACTCAAGATGCGTGAAGAAACCCACCAGAGTCCAGGATTGTTTTCTACATGAACCCTTTCTCTCCCGCTGTCATTCTGTGCATTATAATAAGCTGCACCATATTGCTATTCAAATACTGTCTTATAACAAGGGCTTCTTGAAAGAACTCTGCTTCCAGTTCCTTTTCATGGGAGGAATATTGTCAGGTGGAATTTATTAGAATTCATACAAAGGTCAAGCCGTTATTCGTATGTCAATGGTAATGGTTACAGTGAAATGTATATTACATCACAGCAGGGAACAGGAGTTTAATCAGCTGCTGATTTATGTAGGGCTTTATTTAGATTATCTCAAAGTGTGACAGAGTGGGTCAATGCCAATACAACACAATTAGATACATTGATACCATTGGGTTGCAGGGTTCCCAGGCGGAATATGAGGTGCTGTTCCTGCAACCTTCGGGTGGCATCGTTGTGGCACTGCAGGAGGCCCAGGATGGACATGTCATCTGAGGAATGGGAGGGGGGAGTTGAAATGGTTCGCGACTGGGAGGTGCAGTTGTTTATTGCGAACCGAGCGTAGGTGTTCCGCAAAGCGGTCCCCAAGCCTCTGCTTGGTTTCCCCAATGTAGAGGAGGCCACAACGGGAACAGCGGATACAGTATACCACATTAGCAGATGTGCAGGTGAACATCTGCTTGATGTGGAAAGTCTTGGGGCCTGGGATGGGGGTGAGGGGGGAGGTGTAGGGGCAGATGTAGCACTTCCTGCGGTTGCAAGGAAAAGTGCCGGGTGTGGTGGGGCTGGAGGGGAGTGTGGAGCGGACGAGGGCGTCCCGGAGAGAGTGGTCCCTCCAAAAAGCAGATAAGGGTGGGGAGGGAAAAGTGTCTTTGGTGGTGGGGTCGGATTGCAGATGGTGTCAGAGGACGATGCGTTGGTTCCGGAGATTGGTGGGGTGATACGTGAGGACGAGGGGGATTCTGTTTTGGTTGTTATTGCGGGGAGGGGGTGTGAGGGATGAGTTGCGGGAAATGCGGGAGACACGGTCGAGGACGTTCTTGACCACTGAGGTGGGGAAGTTGCGGTCCCTGAAAAATGAGGACATCCGAGATGTTCGGGAGTGGAATGCCTCATCCTGGGAGCAGACGTGGCGGAGGCGAAGGAATTGGGAATAGGGGATGGCATTTTTGCAGGAAGGTGGGTGGGAGGAGGTGTATTTTAAGTAGCTGTGGGAGTCGGTGGGCTTGAAATGGATATCGGTTTCCAGGTGGTTGCCAGAGATGGAAACAGAGAGGTCCAGGAAGGAGAGAGAGGTATCAGAGATGGTCCAGGTGAACTTAAGGTTGGGGTGGAAGATGTCGGTGAAGTGGATGAACTGTTCAAGCTCCTCGTGGGAGCACGAGGGGGCGCCAATACAGTCATCAATGTAACGGAGGAAGAGGTGGGGTTTAGGGCCAGTGTTGCTACGGAAGAGGGATTGTTCCACGTAACCTACAAAGAGGCAGGCATAGCTTGGGCCCATGACGGTACCCATGGCCACCCCATTTGTCTGTAGGAAGTGGGAGGAATTGAAAGAGAAGTTGTTGGGGGTGAGGACGAGTTCGGCTAAGCGGATGAGGGTGTCGGTGGAGGGGGACTGGTCGGGCTTGTGGGACAGGAAGAAGCGGAGGGCCTTTAGGCCATCTGCATAGGGAATGCAGGTGTATAGGGATTGGACGTCCATGGTAAAGATGAGGTGTTGGGGACCAGGGAATTGGAAGTTTTGGAGGAGGTGGAGGGTGTGGGTGGTGTCATGGACGTAGGTAGGGAGTTCCTGGACCAAGGGGGAGAAAATGGAGTCGAGATAGGTGGAGATAAGTTCAGTGGGGCAGGAGCAGGTGGAGACAACGGGTCGACCAGGGCAGTCAGGTTTCCTACCTACCTACCTACATCAATTCCTCCCACTTCCTACAGACAAAGGGGGTGGACATGGGTACCATCATGGGCCCAAGCTATGCCTGCCTCTTTGTAGGTTACATGGAACAATCCCTCTTCCGTAGCTACACTGGCCTTAAACCCCACCTCTTCCTCCGTTACATTGATGACTGTATCGGCGCCCCCTCGTGCTCCCACAAGGAGCTCGAACAGTTCATCCACTTCACCAACACCTTCCACCCCAACCTTAAGTTCACCTGGACTATCTCTGATACCTCTCTCTCCTTCCTGGACCTCTCTGTTTCCATCTCTGGCAACCACCTGGAAACTGATATCCATTTCAAGCCCACCGACTCCCACACCTGCCTAGAATACACCTCCACCCACCCACCTTCCTGCAAAAATGCCATCCCCGATTCCCAATTCCTTCACCTCCACCACATCTGCTCCCAGGATGAGGCATTCCACTCCCGAACATCTCAGATGTCCTCGTTTTTCGAGGACTGCAACTTCCCCACCTCAGTGGTCGAGAACGCCCTCGACCGTGTCTCCCACATTTCCTGCAACTCATCCCTCACACCCCCTCCCCGCAATAACAACCAAAACAGAATCCCCCTCGTCCTCACGTACCACCCCACCAACCTCTGGATCCAACGCATCATCCTCCGACACTTCCGCCATCTGCAATCCGACCCCACCACCAAAGACATTTTTCCCTCCCCACCCTTATCTGCTTTCCAGAGGGACCACTCTCTCCGGGACTCCCTTGTCCGCTCCACACTCCCCTCCAGCCCCACCACACCCGGCACTTTTCCTTGCAACCGCAGGAAGTGCTACACTTGCCCCTACACCTCCCCCCTCACCCCCATCCCAGGCCCCAAGAAGACTTTCCACATCAAGCAGAATTCACCTGCACATCTGCTAACGTGGTATACTGTATCCGCTGTTCCTGTTGTGGCCTCCTCTACATCGGGGAAACTAAGCGGAGGCTTGGGGACCGCTTTGCGGAACACCTATGCTCGGTTCGCACTAAACAACTGCACCTCCCAGTCACGAACCATTTCAACTCCCCCTCTCATTCTTCAGACGACATGTCCATCCTGGGCCTCCTGCAGTGCCACAACGATGCCACCCGAAGGTTGCAGGAACAGCACCTCATATTCCGCTTGGGAACCCTGCAGCCCAACGGTATCAATGTGGACTTCAAAAGCTTCAAAATCTCCCCTCCCCCTACCGCATCCCAAAACCACCCCAGCTTGTCCCTGCCTCCCTAACCTGTCCTTCCTCCCACCTATCCCCTCCTCCCACCTCAAGGCCCACCCCCATCTCCTACCTACTAGCCTCATCCCACCCACTTGACCTGCCCATTCTCCCTGGACTGACCTATCCCCTTCCTAACTCCCCACCTACACTCACCTTTACTGGCTCCATCCCCGCCTC